>NC_139344.1:66413406-66443406 GCF_055883805.1 Amblyomma maculatum
GCTACCAGTGGAGCCATAGCGAGAATATGAATGAAAAACAGTGCTTCTGTGAGCGTACAAACAGGTGAAGTTGAAAAATTGCCCCAGCCTGCTGTAAACACGCTGCCCTGTGCTCTCAGCAGTCTCTAGTTAACTTCGACGAGCCCGACGCCATCTTCTGTTATGAAGCAGATGGCGCGCGTGTAGCGACGACAAGCGGGCAGTCGAAAAAAAGTGATAGAGAATACGGAGCCAGGAATAATAGTCCAAAAAAGTTACAGCCTACTTAGTTTGGTTAGCCAAATGCAAAATATGTGCGCTAGTGTATCGCTCTTAACTTCGCTTTCGGTTCGAGGATATAGGGCTTCAAGGTCGGGCTTCAGGCAAACATCGGCAAAACCGGTGACCGGGGGACCTTAGTGAGTGGCGTATTACAAACCTTTAGGGCCGATTAGCGCATCTGAAGAGAGCATTTCGATAGCAGCTTTTTTTGGATCCAATGCGCTCTCCAAAAGTGCCCAGCATTGGCGAAATGAGCGTCTTGCTTTCTCCCGATACAAATATATTACTCAAGGTCTAAAAGGTGCTTTTATGGAGTGCTGACTGTGAAATAACGACACATTGCAGACGAAACCTGGACGGCATATACAATCAGAAGTTTTTCAACACACTCGCTGTAAAGATGGGGGGGGGGGGGGGGGGGGGGGGGAAAGGGGGGCACATCGGGTTAAGAAGGCGAAACAGAATTAGTCGCAAATAACTTGGTAGGTGTCCAATGGTAACCTAGAAGCATGGTTGGGACACTTTTCAAAATCAGGGCAAGTTTCTAGCATTTCGGCTTTAATAATGAGCTTATCCCCTGCAGCAACAGCACAACGGGATTGCCCTGTTTTTTGTGTAAAAGGAAAAGGATCGCGGGGGAGGCTCGCTCCACTAGCTATACTGTTTTGACCCCGTCTTCGTCTTGCGTTGGCTAGAGGATTGAAGTTCCCCTTGATACTTGCCCGTTTAGTTCTTTGTGTAACCAAGAATCCCATCTTCCTTATTTCGTTCCGTTCAGTTCAGTTCAGTCGTTCAGTCGTGTCCGACTCTTCGTGACCCTATGGACCATATCATGCCACGCTTTCCGGTCTATAGGGTTTTCTTGGCAGGAAATAGTGGAGTGGGTTGCCATTACCTTCTCCAGTGAATCACATTTTGTCAGAACTGTATGCTGTGACCTGTCTATCTTGGGTGGCCCTACACAGCAGAGCTCATGACTTCATCAAATAGTGGATCCTTATTCATGTGAGCATCACTTGGCCCCTGAGACGATGCCAGTCTATCTCCGCTTGAAGGACAATAAAAAAGGAAACAGAGAGGCAGGAGTTAAGACGCTTATTTACGCAAAGAGGTAATTCCGCCTAAAAGTGTGCAGATTGCTATCGCAGTACTACTCTAGGGCACTGTAAAACAGCTCTAAATAAAAACATAAATTTCACTGTTCGTCTAACACGGCAAAACACATGCACGCAAGGCATTCGCATAGAAACCCAAACTTTCTGTGCGCAATTCACTCAGTTAATCTGCCGATGAAAGCCACTTCCATTATTTTAGCTTCTTTGTTCTCTCTTGGATACATTTAGAGGTATGACAATGACGACCAGTCACGCGCACTTTTTTACCAAATTAAACAATCCATTTAATAGCAGTATATTTTTTCTCTCTAGAAAGTACCTAAGTTTCAGTGTTTGCAAGCGTGTCGTCCATACGAACTTTTGCATTCAAGGCAAGCGAGAAAATATAACTCGTAGGCATTACAAGGATAGGTAACCTATTTCTTGCACAGAGCGTTTAGAGGGGTCCTGACACTCATGCAATGTGTTTCAATCTGAAAGCAGTTCGAAATATGCACGAAAGTGGAAAAAGAAAAAAAGTGAAAGACATATTCATCGCTATTATGCACATAATTACGTGACAGAGATGTCGACACCAACTGTTTAATTAATTTAACTAATCTTTAGTTTGCGCAAGCTACCAATGATATTCAAGAAGGCCCACAAATCTCGCGACTCTTCTATCGCAGCGGCGCTGCTCTTGGATATAGGTACTTCGAAACAGGCATAAGCGGTCAACGTCTTACGTTTATGTCGCTCACAGCTAGAAGAAAAAGATAAAAGAAACGAAAAAAAAAAGCTGGCCGCCACGTGAACAGTCATTTCGGCTTGCATGCCATACCTAGAATTCTTTGCAAGCAAACCAACGGAACAGAATGAAAGAAAGCATTAAATCTTAGCATGCGATTGACATATCTTGGTGTTCGTGCGTTGTTGATACGACCCCCCTCTCTCGTTCATGTTTCAACGCTATAATTTCACGCCTAAGGGAGCAGTGCAACTATAGTTTTCATTACGTGCTCCCAGCATTCAATATCTGATACCTCTCTTTTGATATTTTTAAGGTTCAAGGACAGCGAATCTACAAAGTGTACGAGGAATGCGGGGTAATAAAATCGCCTGAAGGTCGAAAGCAAGGAAGTTACTGACGTTTTGAACACTGTAGTAGAAAAGAGCATCCAAGCGAAACAAAATTGGATTAAATGGCAAGAAATGTCAATTTAACGGCATTCTTTCACTGTCCGCCTTTATATTTGCATTCCAGCTCGGCTTGTCCTCATAGTGGCTTCTTTGGCTACCGCGTTTTTTTAGCTGTAATGCACTTCTATTTCAACAAGAAAATTCAGCTGCCGCTTATTGTTTTTAATGTACTTGAAATATTCGCCTCATTGATGATAAAAGGCAAATGTCAGTGCATACGCAAGAAACAACTACAGTTTTTTTTTTCTTTTTTTTTACGATGTCGCGCATAAAGCTCAATGTCAGAACAACGATCGAAGGACTACAGTCGCATAGCATCTTGTTTTGAACCTCTTTCTATTAGTACGGGCATTTCCCAGGCGAGCTGAGCTAAAAAAAAAAAAAAAAAACCCTAAGCAAAAAGCACATTAAGCAGCTTAGCGTTCTTGCTAGTTGCCTACTTTAAATATGTCAGGTGACCTCTGAACTTCTAATTTACAGCTTTTGATTTTTTTTTTTTTTCATTTCATTTGTCTTTTTTTTTTATAATCGTGGACGACTTTATTCAGAGGTCTACTGTGCGACGAAACACATCCTCGATTGTGCGGTAGCATTTGATATTATCAAGGATAGCGAAGTTCATCCTACACCAGCTTTCTTCGTGCTACCATTTGTCCATGAGCTCGAATTAGTCCCTCTCATAAAATCGGCTCTCTTCCCTGCGTTGCCACTTCGTTATTAGAACTTCTTCTCTTTGGCTCCTTCTTGTGTCTTCGTTTACATTTTTTAAAGATGCATGAAGAGTTCACATTCTTTCTTTACAATGTAAATTGTTAGCTTGTTATAAGAATGTTTGCATGGTCCGAAGAGCTTAAAATATGTTTATATTGAAAATGTAATGTCGTCCAATGCTGTGTCCTTGAAAAGTGTTTTTTGTGTATCTGGAACAAACCAGTGTTTTAGAAGACTGAATTTGTCATTTGTCGGCGCAGACCATGGCTCGCGGACCTGTTCTTTAGAAGGCAGAGCCGTTAGTACATAACCTATCCGCCTGTCTGCATCTTGTTACTAACCTCATCTGAAGATGCCATGTCACACGTAATACATATGCCCAGCCTGAGCGACCACGATATCTTGTTTTCACGTTCGATTTATCGCATGCACCATAGTCATAACGCTCCAAGACCGTTAGCGACTGTAACAAATCTATTTTTTGTCCTTTAATAACTGGGCTACTTTTTAAAAATTTTCATACCAGTTATCTGACGCGCTCAGTAGAAACAAACTGGTGCATTTGCCGAAATAAGTGTCTTACCTGATCCATTGTCTTATCCCTCTTCGGCATGTGCACTCCAATAGCCATGCTTCATTGTATGAAATATATTTAAAACGATTTTTTGACAAAAAGAAAATAGTTTTCGAACTGTTAAGTATTCATTAAAAACCGCTCGTTTAACAGCATATACAAGACAGCCGCTTTAGCATATTAACGAGCACTGAAGTCTACTAAATCCACCTTTTTTAATGCAACCCTTCTGAACACTTTGAAGACAAGTTAAGAAACGCTTCCGGAACATAATAAATACTGGAAACACCAATTAAATGTCATTATTTCACCCACCTGCTCCCGACCACCTATGTGCTACAGTATTAAATTATACTTTCGGTATTTCGCAATGCCTGCATGACTGCCGAGCTTTCTACCGATTCAAATGCTTTTTCGTAATCAATGAATGCTATGTATAAGGGCTGGTTATATTCCGTGCATTTTTCTATCACCTGGTTGATGGTATGGTTGCAATGGATTTTAAGTCGTTTCTTCTTCATCCTATGTTATGCAACTGTGCACCGATCTCCAACTGTGCTATAATTTCTCTATGGATCCCCCCATATTTGACTTGCAAGGCATCATAACGATTATCGATTTGAAACGAACACCTTCTAGCCTAATTGAAAGTGTAAATGGCAAATTTATACGGAATACTAAAGAGTACTTCTAACATCATGAAATGCGCATTCTCACAATCGTGTCATCATGGTATACTACTGAAGACTGGAAGACTGATGTGGTCATACCAGCACATATAGCTGCAGATATAGCTGGAGCTGAGACAGCTCGACAAAATCCACCTGAGGATTGATCCCTCCCTACCTTTGAGATTAATAACACGCAAAATAATGGTACATATATTTGCACATCTTGCACATTTACACATTACACACCTTGGAGGATAACAATTTCTTCTCTGTAAGAGAGCGTGTCTCCGAAAGTTTTTCTTTTAAGTTATTGAACTAGTATCCTTCACTTAAGACTTGCGCTTGTATTTATTTGGACTGCACTTCTTCAGCTGACTGTATATTTCTTGACTTTTCTAAAGCATTCGATAAAGTTTATAACTCACTGCTAATTAACAAAGTGTACTGAACATTGACATTGCAGCTCTTAACCTGATACGTGGATTTTCCTTCTCCTCGTGTTGAATTTTCCAGCATTAACGACGCTGATTCCTCTACTGTTCCTCAAGGATCAGTACTTAGCCCCCTTACCTTTTTTTATCTTCTATATTGCTGTATATTGTCGTTCCCCTCTGTAGTATTAGTATACTGAGGGTAAAATAAAAATCTTTTGACAAGGGGCATGACCGGAGAAGCGGGAGGGGGGCAGCGAATGAAAAAAGAGAGGGTGCTAATTACCCCCCCCCCCCCCCTTCGGCCCCCGACTGATTGAAAACTCGATGCTTACGACTTAAGGTAACAAAGCGGCCGAGTCAGCACAGAAGCAGTCAAATCTTTGACTCTCCCTCCGCTACCGCTCAGGCCACCGCAGCACATACCTCGTTGGGTAGCAAGCGTTCATACTGCTCTATGCTTTGCCGAGGTATAGTGAACTAGAACATTCTAGCTTACTATAGCTGAAGGTAGCTCCAAGCCGTCACTCATTTGAAACCGCGCCGTCTGCGTTGGCCAGCCTGCTCGCGCCGCGTGATTCCGTTTTCTCAACGGTAGGGTCTAAAGGGTCCTCTGAGCAGCGTCACCTGGCGACGGACGGCAGAAATATTGTTGAAACGAAGCAAAGCGCAATAAATGACTGCTCTTACCGTGTGCCGACTCTTCGGCGCTACGCTCAGACTTTTATCCATCATAGTGTCTCTATTTTTGGCTAGGCGACCGCCTGTAATCTGTTTCGAGCCACTAAAAGTTATTATGTACTGCAAATAATTAACTGCGCACAACTTTATATCCAGCATTTCCACAGAGTGTTCGCTACTTTTGTATGGGATTCATCTTTTGATCAATGAGGCGTGATAACATTTTCCGGCCTGTAAGCGCCGGCAGCCTTGGTCTAGTCCACGTGTATGTCCAGCAGATAGTTTCGCGTTACATATTTTTCCGTGACGCTTCCCATCCGATAGTACGTGCATTTTTGCAAGTTAATCTAGTTCATGTTTTACAGAATCTTACTATGTCTTCCAACGTTTTTGATCATCCGTGCTCATGGGGCGTAATGCATGAGGTGTAATTATCTCTTCGATTCCTGCTTGTTCGTTTCTCCCCAGACTTCCTGTTTCCTGTATCGCGGAAGCGTTTTACAAAGATTTAATTTTTATGCTCTTTCCTTCCTAATTTCTATGCTCTATCCTTCCTGCGTGAGAGATCCCTCTCACTCACTCCCAGTAGAACGAAAAACAAAAACAATAACCCGGCAGGACATTCAAGAGTGACCTAGCACTATGGCACTTTTTTGTCACGTTATTGCGCGCCTAGGATCTGCAAAAAATATACCATCGTGGCCTTCGTCTGTTAAGAACGTTGAGAATGTGATTGAGAAGCTATGAGAAACGAAGCGCCTGGAGCCTACATGCCCGGCGCCGCGGCGAAACAAGTAGGCTTCCTTGCATCTGTGCATCTGTGGCAGCAAGGCGCCATCTATGGCCGGTTTAGAGAGTCGAGGGCAATGCAGGGCTGGGTGCGTGAATGGATATAAGCGCGTCCACTTTGAAATGGTGGAGTGGCAGCTTAAACGTTATATTTAAAGTTATATTTGTTGTGTATTGGCTTATCCTTAATGCACAATTTTTGTGCTTTTGCAGTTTCTGGGTACCCACGGGCGTTTTCTTCTGTGCCTCCTTCTTTCCTGGACCTCTTCATCTTTTTGTGCTTTTCTTCTCTCGTTTTTGTTCGTTTCTTCTGTCCTTTTTGCATTTCTTAGAACTGTTTGCTGCAAATTGGTAGTTGTGTTCTTTGTTTACTTTTGTATCTTTGTGGTATTGCATATATATTATATGACATATATTTTTACATCCATGTTTTTTTTTTTCTCTAAATTACGTTTTTAGGGCATTTAGAATTTCTTTTATCTTAAATTGGATTAAGCCCGGCAAAGCTTTGTTGGTCTGGGCTCCCTCTCTCTATCTTTCACATTTTTTTTTTGTCATATTCCGAGAGCATTAATAAAAGGTCAAAAAGGAGTGGCAACTTTCGCCATCCTCGGCTTTTTTTTTTTTTTTTTTTCATTGTACCTTGAATGTTGTTAATACCCTGTCAACTATTTCGACTTTTCAGTTGCTAAATTTTTATTTTCACCCTTCTACTCTTATTTCATATTACCTGCATCGCCTACATTGACACTCGGATGGATAATATTACTTTCGAGTATAAGATGTTCAATTTTTTTTATACGGATTTATCACACACTGCACATGCGCCATCTTCTTGGTTAAATTTCTTTTTTGCTGCTGCGTTCTCTAACTTCTAAGGCACCGAGGTCTAGCTTCAAAAAGTAGGGCACTGCCCATTGAGTTATCAAAGAAAGATTCCTTCCTGATCTGCCTCTTCCAGTTTCGATATATTTCTAGGCTCTGCTTCTTTTACATTGAATTCAAAAAATTGTTACCTTCTGTATTTTTTACCTTTTGCTTAATGCTCTTTATTTCTCATCCTTGCATGTGCCCCGTATATTTACTGGTTAGCTTCCTAGTTCTTTTCCTCGATTTGAAGCCAACGCTTTTTAGACAAAAGTATTTATATAATTTAGCTGCCGACCTGTTGCTGTATTCCCACGCTTTCCTCATATAATATTTTACTATGAGCTTCCCATGCTTCGAAAGGCAGCCAGCCCATATCACCCTGTACCGTCTGGTTTGTGGTTTTAACAGCTGGTTTTAACGTGGGCCCTGCAGGTGATAATCACCGAACAGCTCTCTCTCTCTCTCTCTCTCTCTCTCTCTCTCTCTCTCTCTCTCTCTCTCTCTCTCTCTCTCTCTCTCTCTCTCTTTTTTGTAATCGCAACTGTATTTCTGTTTTTACGCACAAAATCGCATTCCACAATGGTGGTCTGACACCATTGTTCTTTTCCAAATACCCCTCAGTACATGACCCCTGTTGTACGCCCCTTTTTGTGATAACATACTGTTCATGCTTTTCCATGTACATGAGTCCTTCATTTCTTTATACCCTGAGGACCGGGCCCTGAGGTATTTGTCATTCTGAGTATTCCATGGCCTTGTATTTTAAGAATTGATCGGTTGGGTCATCGAAGGTCATCAGATAAGACTCGCTGAAACTGAAGCACTCGTCTGTCCCTTTTTCTCAATAAGTATTAACTATACTTCGTCTCACGAGATGTTTGCAGCACTGCGAAAGGCAGAGGCACCCCGGTCCAATCAGGATCACACGCACTACAATAGGCAATTGTGCCCTACGCGCCTTTCGCCCCCAAATATTGACGGGGGTGACAGTAGCAGCAAAATTCTCTATTATAGTGCGCAGGGGCGAGAGGCACAAGTGCACAATTGCAAGGGCTCCTCTGCCTTTCGCAGTGTTGCAAATATCTTGTGATGATGATGATGATGATGATGATGATGATGATGATGATGATGATGATGATGACCAGTCCCTTTGTATAGGGTGGACACCAGGTTGATGTCCCAGCCGTGAAAAAAGAAGAAAAAAAAGTAAATAACACAATTGTCGAAAGACAGAGCTAAGAAGGTCACACACAGCCCTTCACCAGGTCACACCCCACGACCGCGCCTACCGACAAACACACCCCAACGCCCGACCCAAACTTCATCACAGCTTGCAAACTGCACACCACCATTCGGCGAGCCTCCTGTCGTCTCTTTGTCGCCGCAGCTGCTTTGAGTAATATGCTCTGTCAACGGCCGCGCTGTCTACTCCTGAGGGTGGGGTTGGGGGTAGCTGAGTGCCTGTGGGAGTGTGGCGCTCCCTGTGGCCGGCGTGGGGAGTCGAGGGCAGTGTAAGGCAATGTGCTCCACAGATTCGTCTTCAGTGCCGCACACCCTGCATCACCGTGCTACAGTGAACTAGTTCACTGTAACCGTGCCCTGCATGAGCACACGACACTGCGGGATCAAAACGGCACCGGTAAAGCAATGTGGACAAGTGGCGCCATCTGGCGCGGTGGCGGCAATCCTTGGCGTCGGCGCGTGCTATAAAATCTCCGTGGCTAGCAATCTATTGCCTTTGCAATGCATTTATTGAAGGTGCTAAATGAAAACAACCGTTCGCAGTAAGTACTGCTTCATTTAACGATGCTTTGATGTAATACAGCGACACAAGAGAATTTTCGAAAGTCCTCTTTTGGAGGTCCTTTAGCATTGGTGGATGGAACCGTTACGGATAAATGTAGCCGTTAAGTGCATTATCGCATTGAAATACTGCAGACTAGACCATGCTATCCTCAAGAGCCCTATGTTGGTTTCATTGAGATAGGACATACCTTCTTTAATAAAAGCTTTGGAAGACCTATTATATTGTCACGGACAATAGGGTTAGAAGTGCCTAAAAGACAGGTCGAAGCTGTACCAGCAGCGAGAGTTCCGCACAGAGCGCGCGAGCCGACTTCAGCGTCTTTTCTTCCAGGCACCACTTAAGAATCTCGGGAACATTAGGTGGCATTACTCCCCCTCCTAAAAAAAACGAAAGCAGAGGCTGAGTGCGAGCGATGGGTGATGCAAGTGAAAACAAAAGGATCAGAACAGAAACCAAACAGAAAACGGAAGCGGGGTAAGGTGCCCTACACGACAACGAAACAAGTGCATAGTACACTGCACATTACAGCGTGAAATACGTCTTCATGCCGACAACGTCCACTACTTCGGAGCGTGGTTGCCGACACGAGGGCTGCACAGTACCCGCTGGAAGAACTTCGTATGTCACTTCCGTGACACGGCGCAGAACTTCGTAAGGTTCAAAGTAACGCGACATCAGTTTTTCAGACAAGCCGGGCCGGCGCACCGGTGTCCACACCCAAACTTGCTCTCCAGGTTGGTATGTGATGTGTCGATGACGAATGTTATAGCGACGCGTATCCTTGCCCTGCTGTTGCTGAATGTGAATGCGGGAAATTTGATGTGCTTCCTCGGCGCACTGAGCAAACTGTTCGGCGTCTGGCGTGAGAAGATGATCATCAGTGCAACACGGAAGCATGGCATCCAACATCGTCTGAACGTCACGTCCGTAGAGCAGGCGAAATGGCGTAAAACGTATCGTTTCTTGGATGGCAGTGTTGTAGGCATATGTGATGTACGGGAGAATCTCGTCCCAGGTCTCTTGCTGGGAGTCTATGTACATTGCAATCATGTCGGCGATCGTTTTATTGAGTCTCTCCGTGAGGCCATTCATCTCTGGATGATAGGCAGTGGTTTTGCGATGGCTCGTGTGACTGAACTCAAATACGTCGTACATAAGTTATGCCGCAAAACGCCGTGCCTCGATCGGTGATGACTTGGGACGGTACGCCATGCGCAACACGATTTGCTGCATAAAAAACTGGGCGATCTCAGGTGATGTGCCACGCTTCACCGGCTTTGTTTCCGCATACCGTGTGCGATAGTCGGTCGCGACTATAATCCATTTGTTACCGACCAATGTCAGAGCAAATGGGCCGAGAAGGTCGATGCCGATTTGATCATATGGCGTCCGGGGAGGCGCAATAGGTTGGAGCAAACCCGCTGGCTTGAGAGGCAGCGCCTTTCGACATTGGCACTCACGACAGCCTCTGACGTAGCGATGAACGGCGTCAGCAAGTTTAGGCCAATAATAGGCTTCACGAACTCGGCCAAGTGTGCGTGCAAAGCCCAAGTGGCCAGAGGTGGGCTCATCGTGGCAAGCAAAAAGGATATCGACACGGAGGTCGGCTGGCACTACGAGGAGATACGCTCTGTCAACAGTGCTGGAGTTTTGCTTGAATAGAACGCCATTCCGGAGACAGAAAGCAGACGGGTTCCGAGCAAATCGGCCAGGAATAATAGCAGCTCGGCCATCAAGGTGATCAATGACAAGTCGAAGGTCCGGGTCAGCTCGCTGTCAGGTCGTTACGTCTAAAGCACTCACCAGTCCAAGAAAACCGCTCTCGTCGTCCGTGCTCTCATCGACTAAACCGACGGGTGCGCGCAACAGCGCGTCAGCATCTTCGTGCTTCTGGTCAGATGTATACACAATGGTGTACTCAAATTCTTGTAGGCGAAGGCTCCATCGTGCTAGGCGCCCCGATGGGTCGCGGAGGTTAACCTGCAGCCAGCACAAAGAATGATGGTCGGTGACCACTTTAAACGGGCGGCCATAGAGGTAAGGTCTAAATTTCATGTTTGCCCATACAATCGCAAGGCATTCCTTTTCCGTAGTGGAATAGTTTGTTTCGGCGCGGGAGAGCATGCGGCTGGCATACGCGATGACCTTTTTCGACGCCTGCTTGGTGTTGAACGAGTACAGCGCCGATGTCGGTGTGGACTTCGGTGTCAGCGCCTTCATGAAAGTGCACAAGAACAGGGCTCGTTTGCAGTCGTCTGCGCAGCTCTGCAAAAGCCTCTTGTTGCTCGGCGCCCCACACGAACTGTGTATCATCGCGCGTAAGGCGAGTAACGGGGGTGGCAACCTTGGAAAAATCGGCGATGAAGCGGCGGTAGTACGCGCAGAGACCCAGGAAGCGTTCCAAACTTCTCTTGGTTGCAGGAACAGGAAATATGGCGATAGCAGAAGTCTTGTCAGGGTCTGGCCTCACGGCCGCGGTGCTCAAGAGATGACCGAGAAACTTAAACTCTTTGTAGCCAAAGGGACATTCCTCTGGCTTGAGTGTTAAGAAAGCTGACCGAAGGGCATCTAACACTGTGCGCAGGCGTTGGTGTTCGGCAAAGGTTTCAGAGAACACGACGACATCATTGAGGTAAACTAAACAAATTTGCCATTTGAGGCCAGTGAGGACCGTGTCCATCATGCGCTGAAAAGTAGCCGGTGCTGAATATAGGCCGAAAGGCAGCACTTTAAAATCATGCAGACCGTCTGAGGTGACAAAAGCCGTCTTTTCGCGGTCCTACTCATCGACCTCAATCTGCCAGTACCCGCTCTCCAGGTCGATTGAGGAGAAGTACTGGGCGCAACGTAGTCTTTCGAGCGAGTCGTCGATACGGGGCAGCGGGTAGACGCCTTTTTTTGGCGATGTCGTTCAATTTTCTATAATAAACACAAGCGAAAGGTCCCATCATTTTTCTTTACCAGCACGACAGGGGACAACCACGGGCTGTTGGAGGGTTGATGACACCATCACAAAGCATCTCCTGAACCTGTGTCTGAATCGCTTCACGTTCTGTTGTTGAGATGTGGTACGGCTGCTGACGTATAGGGCGGGCACCATTGGGCGTAATTATGCGGGGCTTCACAAAAGGCGTTTGCCGAATTTTCAACGAGGTCGCGAAACAAGCGCTTTATTCTAGGAGGAGAGAACGCAGTTCACGCTGCTGTGTTTCCGAGAGATCTGCACTAATATCAAGACGGTCAAGGGATGGGCGCACATGTTCAACTGCTTCGAACGTAAAACATTCAGAAACGTCCGCTAAGGAGTCGGCGAATGCGATTGCAGTAGCGCGGAAAAGATGACGGGGTTCGTTCGTGAAATTAGCCACCAGGCCGTTACGGAGGTGCATGAGGCTACGCACCGAGGTAATGCCGTGGATGAGCCAAAGGGACATGGTTTCCCTCAGTGACCACCGTCCCGTCACACGCAACAGTCACAAAAAACAATGCGGAATAGAAACGCTCAAGGCGGTAATTCGAAGGGCGGCGTGGCGGCGTGGCGGCGTTGGCGATTCTCGGTGTCAGTATCAGCAGCTTTCTCGGTCGAAAATGTCACGGAACGCTTTCGGAGATCGATAATGGCTCCATACTCCCAGATAAAATCTACACCAAGGATACAGCCGCGGGAGCAGTCATGTATCACGAGGCAGCTGACAACAAACACGGAGTTGCGAATTTGGACTCTCGCCGTGCACTGACCGCTCGGAGTTACGACATGTCCGCCAGCGGTGCGAATCTGCGGGCCAGACCATGGCGTCATTACTTTTTATAAGATGCGCCGCTAGCTCCAGTGTCTACCAATGCGCTAATCTAATATCCGTCGAGGACCACGGGTATATCCAGCGAAAATCTATCTTTATGTCTACGAACTGTCGTCGGGCCGTCAAGTCGCGGTTGCTCACAGGTCGCGTTGTCGGGGGGTCTTCGTCGCTTCGATTGCAAGCATCCTCGCCCCGGAGGTCGCTGTCTAGCCTTCCCGACGTGGACTAGGCGACCGGCGCTTCGCCATTCAGGAGGAGCTGGGTGGGCTGCGACGATGGTCGGCGTGGAGACGCAGAGCGTGACTGTCGCTGGGAAGTTGGCGCCATGCGCTGCTGGCATAAGCAGTCCTCAATCTCACGAGGTTGTTGGCCTAGTGGAGGGCGACGCATGTCGATGGGAAATCCGTGCAGTCCCAGGTCTCGATAGGGGCACTGGCGATACAGATGACCTGGTTCCCCGCATTTGAAGCACAGGCGCTGGCGATTTGGGGCGCGCCACATGTCCACCTTCTGCTGGGGTGGTCGTCGGTTTGTGCGGAATAGAGTGAGCCTTGATCGGGTGGGTGTAATGGCGTCGTAGTAGGCGCAGGGCGTTGCAATATTTCTGTATACGTTGGACGGTGGTACTCCGCGGGAAAAAGGTGGTAGATCAGCAGATGGTACCGAAGGCCTCAATGCTTGAAGCTCTTCGCGGAAAATGCCAGCTATAGAGCCAACCATCGGCTAAGGAGCACCGAAAACCGTCTGGAGCTCTTCGCGTAAAACAGAGCGGATGATGTCGCGAAGATTCTGGGTGGTCCCGAAGGCCTAAAGCGGCTCCGCAACCGAAGCGGTGAGTACAGGCCTATCGTAGTTAGTAGACCGCTGCTGGAGCATCCGCTCTGTTGTGACAGCTTCCACAAGAAACCCGGCAACCGTGCTCGGTGGATTACGCACGATACCAGCAAACAGTTGTTATTTAACGCCGCGCATGAGGTGGCTCACCTTTTTGTCTTCGGGCATGGCCGGGTCAGATCGTCGGAAAATCCGGATCATATCCTCCACATACCTGCTTGCAGTCTCATTTGGCATCTGCATACGAGACTGTAAGGCCCTTTCTGCGCGTTCTCGCCGATCCGCGCTGGTATAGGTCTCAAGGATGCGTCGGCAGAGCTCGCGCCACGATGTTATGGCGGCTTCTCAGTTCTCGTACCACGTACGAGCGCCATCTTCCAGGCTGAAGATGACGTTTTTAAGCTTGGCGGCGTCGTTCCACTGATTGAATGAGGCCACCCGTTCAAACTGGACGAGTCAATCTTCAACGTCTTCGGTCTGATTGCCGTGGAAGGGCTGAAGCAGTCGTGGGTTCTGCAAAGTTGTAGTAAACTCGAGCTTACATAGCAGGTCGAGGGGCGGCTGCGGGGCTGAACTCCAACGGCCCGTGCTCAGGGGGCAGGCCTTCCTTCCTCTGGGTAGCGCGGTGCACAAGGCTGTCGACTAGCATAGGAGTTGAGTCCTGGGCGTGCAGAGGTGTGTGGGACATGTACAGGGATCGATACTGAGCGCCGATACCAAAATATGTCGCGGAAGATAGGGCTAGACGTGTCTAAAAGACAGGGCGAAGCTGTACCAGCAGCGAGAGTTGTTGTTGTTGTTGTCCAAATAACTTATGGCACATACCCACAGAGGGGGATCGGCCAAGAAATAAGTAGCAAAGAATTTTTTTTAATATACTTGCATAAAAAGAAATATATATATATATATATATATATATATATATATATATATATATATATATATATATATATATATATATATATATATATATATATATATATATATATATATATATATATATATATATATATATATATATATACATATATATATATATATATATATATATATATATATATATATATATATATATATATATATATATATATATATATATACATATATATATATATATATATATATATATTAATAATAATTTGAGGGGTAGAGGAAACGAAACAAAATGGGAAATAAGTGAAATATAATATGAAAAGTGGTAACACTCACGGGAGATTGACACTATATTTGTAGGACAAGTGATGTTTAAATATTTAGCAAGGAAAACGATTTGAGTGCAGTAAAAAATTTTGCATGGCGGTAAAAATAGACCTGTGACTGTGCCCAAGGATGGTGGCGCCAAATGATAACAATGTCGGGCTGCTTAAACTAAGGCCAAGCTGTTGCAGTGGCCTTTCCATCAACTGTTTTCTCAGCGTAGTAAAGCGGCGGCAAAACAATAAAAAGTGATCTAATGTTTCTTGTTCACCGCAAAATGCGCAGACGGGAGACATTGCCAAACCAGACCTGTGAAGATAGAAATTTAAAGGTGGGATGCGGCATCGCAGCCTTGTTAGTGAAATCTCAAGTTGCCGTGAATGACATAATTTTCTATTCCAAGAATAATTTAGATGCAGGTAGTCCTCAGATCTTAAAAGATGTCCGTTTTTCATATTTAATAGAACGTTTCTTCGAAACCTCGCTGCGGTGATGTACGCGGTCGCCGGAAGGATAGATAATACGGGGCCATTAAGGGACTCTTTTGCTAAATTGTCAGCATATTCATTTAAATCCACATTGCTGTGGCCTGGTACCCATACCATATGTACAATTTTCAAATGTTTTGGGATCAGGGAGACAAAGGTTTTTACTATTGCAGAATCCACCGACGAAGAGAGAGATGAACACAAGGATAGAGAGTCGGAAATTACTGCCACTTTAGAAAAAGAGGAGTCTAATTTACAGCGAGAGTTCCGCGCAAAGCGTGCGAGCCGACTTCAGCGTCTTTTATTCCAGGCGCCACCTAAGAATCTCGGGAATACCAGGTGGCAATATTCTCTACGAGCCAGGTCAAATACTGCTTCAAATTCAGACTTATAAAAGCAGTATAACACCTGTCAAACCTCTTAAATAAAAGCGGACGTGAAGGAATATCTTCTTAAATAAAAATATGGGGAGGGGGGTTTTACGTTTGCTTTCTTTTATAGGGGGTAACGTAATGTCCCAAAGCGACGTATGCTATGCAGGACGCCGTAGGGAAGCTTTCTGTTCTTTGTAAGGGAAGGCTCCGGCAGTTTCGGGCCACCCAGAGTTCCTTGAAGAGCAGTGACATCGCAAAGCACACTGGACATCTTGCATTTCATCTCCATCGAAAAGCAGATGATTCAGTGTTTGAAACAAACTTGCAAAAACTGCATATCGTGGAAATATCCTTATGTGCGCTGCATACAAATGTATCACATAAGAGAGCAACAATCACGCCAGATAAAAAAACAATATTGATAAACGTTCAGACAGTCTGCAGATAGTACAAGCAGAATGCGCCTTTGGGATGACACTTTTCCATTCGATGATTTTTATTCTACTATTTTTCCTTTGACCGCACGACATCGCTGAACGTTGGGCCAATTAATTGCGCTCCACTACGGCTTGCTTTTCTGACTACCTAAAGGTTTTACGTTTGCTGCATTCACATTTTGCCTATACTTTGGCTTGCTTCACGGCCCACTAATGATATTTATGCTTTTACATCTGTTTATTACGCACATATTTGCTTTGGGCTCGCCGTGGTGCTGCAGTGATTAGGGTGCTCGACTACTGTGCCCAAGGATGCGGGATCGAATCCTGGCTGCGGCGGCCGCTTTTCGATGGAGGCAAAATGCAAGGCGTCCGTGTGCTGTGCGATGTCAGTGCAGGTTAAAGAGCTCCAGGTGGTCGAAATTTCTGGAACACTCCACTACGGCGTCTCTTATAGCCTGAATCGCTTTGAGATGTTAAACCCCATAAACCATAAATATGTCACTCCCCGTTTGACCAGCCCATGACGCATGCTCTTCCTCAGCGCCTCGGACTTCTCCATCGATGCAGATTTTCCCTGTCGTTGGGGGCGGCCACCACTTCGATCACATTCCCAACGCCCGGCTTGCTAGGCGGCAACACAAGACACACGCCAGCATTTCGTACTAATGATACTCCTACTGTTTGAGCAGTAAAATACTCATTGAGGAAAACCAGCACGGCGATCTTGACTGGTGTATTCTGGCACTGCGACTGGTAGACTAAGAGCGACATAGCTCAGTGAAAATGGTAACGACGCACACTGATATGTTCGAACAGGACGTGAGATGGTTAGGCCACGTAACCGAGAGAGAAGTACATGTACACGGAGGTCGTTAAAAAGTAGTGATGAGTTGAGGGTTCCGCTCGTCTCCTTCTGGCATTGATGCAACTGTTTCAGTAGGGGTGGTAGAATAACCGCGTCTTTCCACGCAGAGCAATGGCGCACTCGGTCTCAGCTAGCCAGAACTGTGCCAGTACACGCTCGGCGCCGAAGCAACGCGCACACCTCACAGTGACCTCGAAAACTCGTCGGCTCTGTTCGAGGGGACTTCAGGCGCGAGGAACTGCACCGGCGTGAACTCCGAGTCTGAGGAGTCGGCCGTGCCGTTGAGCCGGCGGCGCACTCCAGGGGGGCTTGGCTCGGTGGCGTTGTCAGCCACCGTCGTGCTGTCACCTGCCTCGTCCACGTCGTGCAGGGCGAGTTTAAGCAGGCCGAGCGCGGTGGCCCGGTGCACCTGGCGGGCCACCATGAGCTCGTGACGAACGTGGACGATACGGCGGATGCAGATACCGATTATGCAGACGGAGCCCACCACAGTCACCACCAGGACCGACATAAACAAGAGGGCGGCATGTGGCCGGCTGCCCACGGCGGTAGCGTCCATCATGGCGCTCTTCTTCCTCCTCCTCGGGGCGCGAGGCCGGGTGGAGCGTGCTCACTACGCCGCTTCTATAGGCGGCCGCGGCTTTACTGACGCGAACAAGAGAAAAAAGTCCGAATACGGACGCGTCCTCTGTCCACGTTATACGGGCACTTAACTTTCACTTAGGCTATCTCATATATTCGGTGGAGGCTGCCAGTCTTTTAATGGTTTTCGATTTGTACATTATCCACGTAATAATAAAAGCCAGAGAAGTGCCGTGTTCGAGCAAATTTATGACTCAGGAAGCTTCGGTGTGCCTGCCTTCGCACCACGGGCGTCTGAGCGAGCTTCGTCCGAAGATGTCTCTGGTCTGCTCGCACGCCTCGATAACCGCTGCCCTCACCATGGCCATTCCGAAGCCCCGCTTTGCGTCACATTGGTAAGAAACACGTGGGTCTGACTTTCCAGGAGGAGCCTCTGTCAAGGATGGCCTACAGAGGGTCGATAGCGGAACAAGAAATAATCGTAGGCTCCGCGCTGGGTCCAGTTATGTTACCCGCTGTTTCGAACCAATATGCCGATGGACAGAAGATGAGGGAGAAGCTATCGTCGGCTTTGCGTGTGGTCTGGCCTTCCGGTTAGAGCATATGTCGCTGAGGGGGAGGTCGACCAAGCGCCAGTGGGCAAACAAAAACACAGGCAACACGATGCTCAGCCGTGTCGAGTGAACGAGCTGGCGATGTGTGTGTCAGTGTATAGTGGCGCACCTGCAAGAGTGTGCGCTGAGCGCGGCTCTGTGTTTGCAGTGCGCGAAATTTCAACTCGTACTCTGTGATTGGCCTGTACCGAAGGTCAACAGATTCCTTGCCTAGGGGATTCTGTTGCACTGTGCGTCCGGCGTCGCGACAGAAGCCTTAAAAGAGCGCATAAGACGATACTTGCGTAGCGCATGATTATGAGCAAATCCGGCTGTGCGTTTGAACATGGGAGCAATGAGTAGCAGCATTTGGTGTTGCCTTTGTACTCCGCTTTAAAACGCTGGTATTATTCTAAGTCCAGCTTTCGTTAGCATAGTTTTAATTGTGAGGCAGCTGTGAAATATTGTAAAGTCCTGTAATAGAAGTATATATATATGTACTTATTTTATTTCGAAAACTTGCGCAATATAATATATATATATATATATATATATATATATATATATATATATATATATATATATATATATATATATATATATATATATATATATATATTATATATATATTGTTAGCACTGTGTGGCGCTTCATCTTCCACACGGCTGAACGTGCTGCTCCATCTTCATCCTGCTCCCTCTTGTAATACCCATCGTCATCGCGGAGTGTGGTTGGCTGCAGTGTCTGACCAAGGCTTCAGGTCTGCAATAAAACCTGATCCCCCAAGTCCGACCTTCGCGTTACCTTACACGTGGTGGAGGTGTGCCTTGATTTCCCCGCTGCTTCGTCACCTGCATCCACCTGGAGCTCCGTTCTGGCCGCCGTGTTTCCCCGACCACCATCGTCATGACTCAAGAGGGCCACTCCGCTATTCCGGCTTCTACCAACTCGACTCCAGCTCCCTTTGCCACTTGTACTGTCAGTAGCTGTCAGCGCGACCCGCAGATGTTCGCCGATCTCCGCGGCGACGACGCTGATGACTGGCTCGACAGCTACGACCGGGTCAGTGCTTTCAACCGGTGGGACGATTCTCTAAAACTAATTAATGTGTCCTTTTATTTGACGGATGTGGCCAAAACACGGTTCCTAAATTATGAATCGACGATTCCGGACTGGACTACCACTAAACAAAAGTTACGCTAGATTTTCTGCGCTCGTATACTGTTCGCACGGAGTCCGCCAAGAAGCTAGAAGCCCGACTTCAGCGGTCCAATCAGACCTATACCTCTTATATAGAAGATGTTCTTGCACTTTGTCGGCACATAAATGACACCATACCAGAGGCCGAGCGGGTTCGGCACGTTCTTAAAGGTATTGGGCCACTCGCCTATAACGCCCTGGCCGTGCAGAACCCTACCACGATCGACGCCATCATATCGACTTGTCAACGCCTTGTCGAACTACAGTCAATACGCATGCAGCCTGATCCCGCTTCCTTTGGATTCACTGCCGACGCTGACCTCCGTGCGCTTATACGCGCATTAATTCGTGAAGAGCTCTCGGCTCAAGGTAATTTGTGCCGCCCTGCATCTAAGCCACATCCTTCAAGTGCCGGCCTGCGTAGCATTGTCAAAGAAGAGCTGGCCTCAATGACCTTTCCCCCTCCAACACTGGCCGCTCCTACCATCTGTCATGTGCCAACGTACGCCCAGGTCACGTCCTTGCCGCCTGCAGTTGGAGCGCCTACGCCACCGGCGCCTACCACTGCTCATGTCGCCGCATTGGCACCAGCTGCCGCGGCGCCGACATACTACACCACCTGGCGCCCAGCCCGCCCTGTTTGTTATTACTGCGGGCACCGAGGGCATATTTTCCGCTTCTGTCGTCGCAGGCTCCAGAATGAACGCCGCGGCTACGACTCATTTGAAGCAGGCTGCCCTCCTCGCTTCTCCGGCTCTAACCACCGTTCATTCCCTGATTATCCCCGATGTTCATTACCCCCGCTAGAAAGCCCCGCTCCGCCTTGTGGTTACCGGCCTTCAAGACGCCGTTCTCCTTCGCCTTTTCGCTGCTCAACCTCGCCTCTCCGCCAAGCTTCTCTGACGACCCCCCGCCTATCGGAAAACTGACCACTGCAGTTTTAGGAGGGAAAACTGCACTCTTAGGCCATCCCAAAAATCCTCCGAAACGTCCCTGGAATATTATTTTAGTTTGGGTTGAAGGTTTATCTGTTGTGGCTTTGGTTGGCACGGGCGCCGCTTTTTCTGTGATACACACTGACTTGTGCTCCCGCTTGCGAAAAGTGAAAACGCCTTACGATGGACCTGAACTCCGTGGAGCTAATGGTGCAATAATTCGGCATTTTGCTAAGTGTACTGTGCGAGCTTTTGTTGACGGTGCCCGTCACCATGTACGATTTGCCGTGATGCCACCGTGCGCTCATCCAATTATTTTAGGCTGGGATTTTCTGTCTGCCGCATCAGCCAGCATTTCGTGTCGCGACAGGGTCATTTACATGAACGAGAGCGATCCGTCTTCTGAACTTCCCGAGCCCCGTCATCGCCTGCTTGCCGCTACTAACTCAGTGTTGCACCCTGGATGCGAACAACTTGTCGCGCTTACTTCTACTGACATTGATAACGGAGATGTGCTAATCGTGCCTTCTGATCGCCATCTAAGCCGTGGAATCGCGCTACCACCAAGTCTTGTTCGGTTTGAGCATGGCACAGCCCTTGTCGCTGCTTCGAACACTTCCCCAGAGCCCATTGTGCTGACTAAAGGGACATATTTTCCTTGTGCCCTGGACATTCACCCGGTGTCCCTCACCACCCTTACCTCCCCCTCTTCCTCACCAGAAGCTTCTTCCGATGCCTCTCTCTGTGTTCTCTTTGGCACCATCAATCCTGACCTTCCTGCGACTCACCGCCAAGCTTTGCAGGAATTACTTCGAAAACAGCAAGCCTCCTTTGATGTCACTTCTCCGACCTTGGGCCGAACTTCTTCTGCACAGCACCGCATTATTACAGAAGGTACTTCTATTGTTAGCCGCCGCCCTTACCGTGTTTCCTTATCAGAACGTAAAATCATAGAAGATAATGTGAATAATATGCTCCGACGAGACATTATTCGGCCCTCAGCTAGCCGCTGGTCATCTCCGGTTGTCTTGGCCAAAAAAAAAGGATGGGTCCGTACGTTTTTGCGTTGATTACCGCGCACTTCACAAAGTCACTCGCAAAGATGCTTACCCTATGCCACGAATTGACGACTCCCTCGACTGTCTTCAGGGCGCCGAATATTTCTCCACTTTGGATTTGCGTTCCGGTTACTGGCAGATTCCGATGCAAGAAGCCGACAAAGAAAAAACCGCATTCGCTACTCCCGATGGGCTTTACAAATTCAATGTTATGCCTTTTGGACTTTGCAATGCCCCCGCTACGTTTGAGCGCATGATTGAGACCGTTCTTAGAGGACTTAAGTGGAAAACAAGCCTTTGCTACCTGGAAGACAGTTATTTTCTCTGCGACTTTTCCTGATCATTTAGGCCGCCTTGATCAAATATTAACGTGTCTGGCATCCGCCGGTCTCCAGCTGAACACAAAAAGTGTAATTTCGCCAAGAAAGAAATCAAGATCCTGGGCCACCTCGTCAGCCGCGATGGCATTCGACCCGACCTTGACAAGCTTGCTGCAGTTTTGAACTTTGCACGCCCTCAGCGGACTAAGGATCTACGCAGTTTCCTTGGCCTATCTTCATACTTTCGCCGTTTCATTCGCAATTTCGCTATCATTGCTGCACCGCTCCACCACCTTCTTACCGACCATACTACTTTCAATTGGTCCGAAGAATGCGAAAAAGCTTTTCAAACCCTGAAGAATGCCCTCACTTCGGACCCTGTTCTCGCTCACTTCGACGACACTGCTTCCTCCATTCTCCACACCAATGCCAGCAGCATCGGTATCGGCGCCGTATTTCTGCAACGTGATACCACTACCATACAAATAGGGTCGCAAACATCGAGATGCCGATGCTCTTTCCCGTTGCCCGCTCCCAGAATCACCACCTAGTGCTTCTTCGCGCCTTCCTGCGTGCACCCTCGACGTCCCAATGTCGTCCAGAGCTCCAAACATCACCTGTGCTACTCCTGCCGCTGCTCCAGATCGCTACGCCATTATTTCACACCAGCAAGCAGATCCCTACTGCCTTTCCCTAATCGATCTTCTCACCGGTGTTTCTCACCCTCCTACCGCTAGGTTGCGCAGGCAACTCCAAAAGTTCAAACTTTACAACGGCGTGCTCTCCCGTTATATTTATTGCTCTGAAGGTTGAGTCCCCGTTATTCCGAGAGCGCTTCGCACCTGTATCCTGGCGGCTTTCCACGATGATGCTATAGCCGGTCACTTAGGCTTTCACAAAACTTACCACCGCGTGAAAACCCGTTTCTTCTGGCCAGGCCTCGCCTCAAGCGTGGCAAAATACGTCGCCTCTTGTCTGCCATGCCAGCGCCGCAAACGGTTGACTTCTCCTCCTGTTGGCCTACTACAGCCACTACTTTGCCATGCTACTCCTTTCGCCGTTGTTGGCATAGACTTATACGGGCCACTTCCATTGTCCGCACGAGGTAATCGCTGGATCGTCACCGCCGTCGACCACCTAACACGCTACGCTGAGACCGCTACCCTGCCTAATGGCTCAGCACATGAGGTCGCGACCTTCTTTTTGAAATCGCTCGTACTGCGCCATGGGGCCCCTCAAGTGCTTCTTAGCGATCATGGTTGGACATTTCTGTCGACGATTGTAGCTGAAGTTCTTGAGGCCTCAACCACATGTCACAAATTGACCTCCAGTTATCACCCGCAGACCAGTGGGTTGACTGAGCGGTTCCATCGCACGCTTTCTGACATGTTGTCTATGGACATCGACCAGGACCACCGAACCTGGGACGTAATACTTCCTTTTGTTACGTTCGCCTACAATACGGCTGTACAGCGGGCCACAGGTTGCATCCCGTTTTTCCTCGTTTACGGCCGTTCTCCCGCTACCCTTCTTGATGCCTCTTTCCTTTCTACACATGCCAGTTCCTCATACTCTCTTCCTGACCAGTTCCTTTCCCTAGGGGCCAAAACTCGCCGGATTGCTCGCGTCAACACGGAAGTTAGCCAGAAAGACCGCAAGTGCCGCTATGATACAACCCACCGCCAAGTTTCGTTCCCGGCGACGAGGTGTTACTTTAGATCCCATTACGCACTCCTGGCCTCTGTGACAAGTTCCAGCAGCGTTACATTGGTCCTTACACAGTTCTTGCAAAAAACCTTCACGGTCAACTATCGCGTCTCCCCTGTTTACCCTCCTCCGGACAGTCGTTACCGTGGCACTGAAGTTGTGCACGTTTCACGCATGAAGCCTTTTATTCGGCGCAATCCTGCGAACTAATTGCGGCCAGGCTGGCCGCTTCAACTGCGCGGGCGAAATAGTGTGAGCACTATGCGGCGCTTCATCTTCCACACGGCTGAACGTGCTGCTTCATCTTTATCCTGCTCCTTCTTGTAGATACCCATCGTCATCACGGAGTGTGGTTGGCTGCAGTGTGCGACCAAGGCTTCAGGTCTGCAATAAAACCTGATCCCCCAAGTCCGACCTTCGCGTTACCTTACAATATATATATACCTATATACCTCGTCTTCATATGCATATTCATCATTAGCGGTTAGCTCCTCCAGAGAAGACGAAGCTTGAACGAACCTTCGCTCCTGATTGAGAGCTGCTGAATTGACTTCTCTGGCAATAGGAGAGTGAGCCTGCCGGTGCTTTCCCCTGTGCCACAAGTGGTGGAGGTGTCTCTTGATTCCAGCGTCCTCTACACGGCACTACCTGGATCTCTGTTCCGGTCGTATTGTTGACGGCCCATCAACTGTCACGTCTCATGCCGATTCGCATCACCCTGCTGTAACTGCCGTTCCGGCGCTTGCCGCTACCGATGTGAATTCTCCGGGTGCCCATGCTACCTCTATGACGTTCCATGCCACGCTTGATTCTCAGCCCTTGGGCCAGCCTACTTGGTCAGTAAGCTCACGTCAGCGTGAACTTCATGCCTTCGCCGGTCTCCGAGGTGATGACGTGGACGACTGGTTACAACACTATGATTGCTTGAGCGCATGTAATCACTGGGACGCTTCTGTGAAACTCATCAACGTCACATTCTATCTCAGTGACGTGAATAAGACGTGGTTCCTCAACCATGAGGACGCCATTCCTGACTGGTCCCATTTCACCTCACAGATCCGACAGACCTTTGGAACTATTGGTCCATGGTCTCACAGCCTTCCAAAAGAAGCTTAACACCCGCGTGCAGCTTCCTGGCGAGACTTACACATCCTAAACCAAGGACGTGCTCGCCCTTTGTCTGCGCGTCAACACCGCAATGATTGAAGGCGACCGATTTCGCTATGTTCTGAAGGGCATTGGCTCTTGTGCATTCAAAGCTCTAGCAGCCGAAAATTCATCTACGGTAGGTGACATTCGCGCCATTTGCCAGCGACTTGACCACTTGCAGTCGCTGCTGCTCAACAACACCTGGGATCCAAGCCAAACTCCCGAAGCGTATCTGCGCACCATGATCCGCCCCATTATTCGTGAGGAGCTACACTGTGAGATTTTTTCAGGCCCTCCTTGCCTTTTCTCGTCCACCTGTTCCATCTACTGAGTTGCGTGACATCATTAAGGACCAGGTTGCTTCCTCCACTCGTCCCGTGGCTCCAGAACCACCAGCCTCTCCTTACGTCCCGACGTCCTCCTGCCCATCCCGCGCCTGTGCAACACCGGTTTATGGTGCTTGGCACCCTCTCCTACCATGTCCAGTTTGTTTTTACTGAGGCATGCACGGCCATGTTGCACGTGTCTGTTGCGGACGCCTGCGAGATGAGCGTGCAAGCTTCGGGTACATCCGACGTGACGACCAATATCAGTTTCCTCCTCGCCAGTCTTACTACGACAATGAGCTCCATTGCCCTCTTCCCCGTCGACTTCCCCTGACCGCTCTATGAACGAATATTCATCGCGTCGCCGTTCTCCACACCCTTTCGCCGGACCTCGTCGTCCCTTCGCCCGCCTTCTTCGAACTCTGGCTGCCGCGCGGAAAACTGACTTGTGTAGTTTTCGGAGGTAAAGCTGCACCGCCTACCATCGCCACAATTCATCCTATGCCCCCATCGAACATGCTAACTGTAGTCATTGAAGATCATGTACTAGAAGCTTTAACTGATACCGGCGCCGCAATTTCCGTCATGCAGCTTGACTTGTGCTTACGACTACGAAAAGTGCGCACTCCTTTCATCGGTCTTCCATTACGTGCTGCCAATGGAGAGCTTATCAACCCGTCTGGACTGTGTACAGCCTGAATCACTATTGACGGCATCTTGCACTACATTGAGTTCGCTGTGTTTTCATCCTGTGTCCATCAACTCATCCTCGGCTGGGATTTCCTCCGCAATGCATCAGCATTCATTACGTGTTCCCCTCCTACTCTTCAAGTCACTGAATTCAATACTGCTGCAGATTCAGAACCCTCTTGTTCCCCCTTTGTTATGGTCGCTGACCCCATCTTCTATCCTGGCTGCGAAGATATTCTTGCTGTGACTTCTGACGCTGTGACTGATGGGGACGTCTTCATTACACCCAGCCCTCGTATCCTGGAAAGGGATACGATAATCATCGTGTCACTTATTCGATTCTCCAGTGGTTATTCTCTTCTCGTCGCCTCCAACACCACATCGGAGCCCATTCTTCTGCGCCGCGGCTCTATTGTTGCTTCAGTCGCTCCCGCCCAGCCTGTCATCCTTCTCCCCATTTCCACCTCAAGCCACACCGATTCATCCCCTGCTTCACTCAGTGCAGAATGCGCAACACGATCAGCACCGACCTCACATCTCATCAGACACAAGCATTGCTCCTTGTACTGACCAAGCGCGCAGCCTCGTTCAATGTGAGTTCTGGACCATCGGGCCAAACCGATGCAGAAACGCATCGCATCCGCACCGACGGGTCGGGCATCGTTCGACGCCGGCCATATCGTGTGTCTTCAACACATTTATTCAAAACACTCGCCAACGTTTAACGACCGATCACTTCTGCCGTTACTCTGTTAAACTAGAAAACTGTTGCGGTAAGGTGTGTTTCCATGTGTTTTTATGGGTCACCCTCCTAGCTTGCACCTCCCTACATTTCGCCGTGTTTAAAAAATACTGCGCTTTTGAAATGACGTTTCATGCTTTCACAATCTGTTCTAGGTTGTTCATGAATGTTCTGTACTAAACAATGGCATCATGTGTGTCCCGTGGAATTAGAAAACTTTGAAAACTTTAGCTTCCATGTGTTCCTAGAAGCGCTAGGCTTACTTTTCTCCTCCAGTCTGCTGCCGCGTCGCATGCACCCCTTTTGTTTGTAAACACGGTGTGGTTATATAACTAAACGCTGAAACCAATTACACCTCAGACGAAAAAATTACAAGGGTTCAACGCTGCTGAACTAAATATTGAGCGAAAGCATTAGCTGCGGGTGACCGAGCGTTCTTCTCTTTTTCTTTTTCCTCAGCCCACATATAAAGTCCCGCTTTACCCAAGCCGTATGAACGTGCGGCACGTTCATACGGCTTGGGTAAAGCGCTAGGAATCTGCTAGGAATCTGGCATTCACGTTACCCCTATAGGCCACTAGGCCTATAGGGGTAACGTGAATGCCAGATTCCTAGCAAGCCGATTCTGACATAACTGTCCCATGCGAGACAAGAGACCCAAGTTGGCAGCTACTGCCAGCCCGTGAGTCACGTGGGGTGTGACGTCACAGCGTCACGTGGGTAAGACGTGGCTACCGCCGCGCTATGCTGAAGGCTCGAAACCTAGTATTGCTTTCACAATAACAATTGTAGCTGTATTCGGTTTTGATTGCTTTCTGCAGCTTCTACGAGGCTCATCGGGGGTATACCCTTATCACTCTCCATCACCCTAGCTGCTGCGCTCTGATTAATTTACATTCGCGTTTTTCCGTTGTCCTCCGAGTTCCAGCCCTCTGACAGGATTTACTCACCGGTGAAATACACATACAGTCAAGTCTACTATAACTAAAGGATTTACAACAAAATCATCGATATAGCGGCATACTCTCATAGAGGGCCGTGCGTCTGTCCATTTCGATTTTTATGAAATAAAAATTGATGCATTGATGGCTCCCGTCTGAGGACCCCCATCGTTTTCATCCATTTACTTTCCTACTGGCATAACCATATACTCCTTAATTTGTTCATATATTAGCTCATACGTATACTAATTATAATGCAAGCCCCGCCGGGGTGGTGCAGTAGTAAGACGCCCGACTACTGTGCTGGAGTACCCTGGTTCGAACCCGACCCCGGCGGCTGCGTTTCAATGGAGCCAAAACGAAGAGGCGTCCGTGTGCTGTGCAATGTCAGCGCACGTTAAAGATCCCCAGGTGATCGAAATTACTCCGTAGCCCTCCACTACGGCTCCTCTTTCTCTCTTTCCACTTTCACTCCCACCTTCCTCCCTTCCCTTACGGCTCGGTTGAGGTGTCCACAGCAAACAAGTGAGACAGTTACCGCGCCTTTCCCTTCCTATAAATCATCATTATAATGCAATCTTAACCTGTGCAACTGTTGCCTTGAATGGCGAATAAAGGAAGGATTCTTAGAGCTACATTTCTAGCTACACAGTATCGAAAACCCTTATATAGCGATGAACAGATTTAGTCAATCTCATGAGCTTTCAGCCTAACCTCATGCGGTTGCCCGCTTCTGATTGGGGGCTCCTGGCATTCGGTGCGAGTATTTTGTCAACTGTTTGTTTGCATATCATGTCTTTATACTGTATACTGGCGGTACAATTAAGTCAATCGTTTGGTTGCAACCTGCATTGCTTCTGGCCGTACGTCTACTTCATGGATGTTGAGGATTTCCTTCTGGCCAGACGAGTCGAGTCCGAGCCGCATCATCGGCTCGCACTAGCCTCGAACCTTCGGAAGATTAAAGTCAATGTACGCGAACTTTCGCAAGGAGGCAAAGCTATATCCATGCAGACAAAAAATGTCATTTTTATTGTTCTTTGCCTTGATGCGGATCGATTACCCTTCTGGACTTCGCGTTGTGCCCCATGCGTTCCTCATCGGCCACCACTGTACCAATAGCCGCTATTACATGAATGCAACAGTAGCGCATCGTATCAACTTTCTGGGGTATCACACTGATGTATAGGAGAAATGCATCAAGAGTGCGTCGTACGATCAACGTAAGCACGTCTGTGGTGTAGAATCTAAAGTTTGAACGATGAACATGCTATTAGCTACCTCTGCAGAATAAAAGCTAGCATAATATATATCTTTTGCAGATTGTACTTTACTTTCAGACAGTTTCCTGTGGCTCTGCAGCAGAGGCTATAGGCAGGAAAGGGGCGCGACAGGCCTAATTGTTCCTGTCCAGTATAGATAGGCGTAACAAAGACCCGTGTCCTTCGCTTTCCTGCGTAGCCTTCACTGTAGAACCACAGAAAGTTGTCCGACAATCATTCAAGGTCAGGGGAAAATCGTAGATGGCGCAAATGCTAGTCATTTGCTGCGAGCGGTCTGCTAGCCGATCGAGATCACATATTGCGAGACTTCTTATTAAGTGCGAGGAGAAGACAGTGCATACCTCTGCTGACTTGCGCATCATGTCGCTCAGTGCATGGTACGAGCGACAACGTATGTGCAGTGCTGCGTGCAGTCCTGAATGAGCCGATCTGTGTCATCCGTGGGAGTGTGTAGATATAAGAGTATACATCGCATACAACCCAAAAACAAAGCGGCAGATGCCCCTGATCTTCGGCCAACGGCGTCAATCAACTTTATTCAGAGCTCTTTAATATTACCAGTTGCGAAGCCTATCATAGGGTCCATATGTATCTAAAAACGGTGGTCCAAATTGGTAAAATTCTGCTTTTTACGGACAGTGGCGGTGCCCACGGTCATTAAAATATGTTCAAGTTGAAAGCGTTAAGTTTTAAGAGTGTTGGTAAACTTTGGTTTTAGAAAAAATCAACTGAAAAGATGCAGCACCAGTAATTGTTACACTTAACTGGCGTAAAGGTAATTAAGACAAAAAAACTATATCCAAAGGATATGTAACAATAGTGGTTGACAGCTTTTATTGGCCGCCTCCAGATAGCGGTACAATATGTAAGTATCCGTGGGAACCAACGAACAGCTGAACACTGTATGGGTTTAGGCATAGCAATAGTCAAGTGAATAAATCTGCAGTGGCAATCAGCAAAAACGATTGAAAGAGAGCTGGCTGAAAAAAAAAAAAAAAAAAGACATGTGACAAAGTTAGAAGTGTAGAAATGAAAAAGTAATGAATAAAATGAATTTATGTACCAATTTATAACAGCATAAAATAAATATAAGGAAACAGCCGAGCATGCATGTGGCAGCTGCCACCACCCCGTTTCAAAAGGGATGCTTCGAATCGTCCATCCGTCCATCCGTCCGTCCGCCCGCTCGCCCGTCCGTCAATCAATCAATCAGTCAATCAAGCAACAAATCAATCAGTCCTACATCCGTCCATTCAACCACCGTCCGTCCGTCCATGTGGTGCATCCATTCGTACTGGTTCGTTATTCGGTGTAGGTGTGTTCTGGAATGAAGGGGGAAGTTGGAGAGGCTGTAAGTGTCATCAGTGCTGAGAGTGACTATGCTGAA
>NC_139344.1:66445906-66735906 GCF_055883805.1 Amblyomma maculatum
ATTCAAATATTTTAGCTGTCCATCTGTTACAGTCCAATTTCCTCAGGCGTTCCTCATATAATACTTTACTCTGAGCCTCCCGTACTTGAAAGATACCCAGCCCATATCTCCCTGTACCGCCTCATTTGTGGTTTTGCCGTGGGCCCCCAGTGCTAATCGTCCGACGGCTCTCCGACTTAATTCTAATGTCGTCTGTACCTCTGATGGGCACAAAATCGCATTTACGAAAGTAAGCCCGGGCACCATAATTCCTTTCCAAATACCCCTCAAAACCTCATATTTGTTGTATCCCCACAATGCCCTATGCTTCATTATCGCGGCATTTCTTCGCCCTTTTGCCCTAAGTGATTTATCATGCTTTTCAATGTATGCCAATCCTTCGTTTACCCATACCACGAGATATTTATATTCTGCTACTCTGGGTATTTCATGGCCTTGTATTTTAAGACCCTGATCAGTTGAGCCGTTGAAAATTATTAGACCCGACTTAACTGCATGCGCTAAAATTGAAGTCTAAAGCGTCCCCTTCGTCTCTGCAATACTTAACTAGAGTTTGCAATTCTTCCTGACTCTCTGCTAGCAGCACAATATCGTCTGCATACATCAAACTGGGAAGACTCTACTCCGCCTTTCCGCCTAATCTATATAACAGGTTAAAACCTAGGTTACTTTCTTGTATCCTCCGTTCCAGGTTTATCATATAAAGCATGAACAGCAGCGGTGACAGAGGACAACCTTGTCTTAATCCTTTGCATACCTTGACAGCTTCCGTACTTCTTACTCTTTCCCATGTAATTTTTACTACTTTGTTATCCCGGTATATTTCATATAGGAACTTTGTTATCTCATAACCGATACCTTCTTCTTTAATTATGTTCCACAGGAGTTCCCTGTTTACGTTGTCGTACGCCCCGTTTATGTCCAGGAAGGCCAAATACAAAGGTCTATTTTCCACTCTAGATATTTCGATGCATTGGGTAAGCACGAACAGGCTATCATCAAGCGCCTACCATTTCTAAAGCCGTTCTGAAGTTCTCCGAGTATCTTGTTACTTTCTACCCATGCTTGCATCTTTAATTTCACCGCCTGCATGTCCAACCTGTATATAACCGATGTTATGGTAATCGGCCTGTAGGGTTTTATGTGCATCCTTTCTCCTTTCTCTTTATAAAGCGGTAACCGCTTGAGGCGACAACCCCTAGCGATCCGTCGCGCGACACCTCCTATCCCACCCAGATCGGATCTAGCGTTCAGCACGACACAAGCCCAGACTTGACTCTCTCAAAAGGCGTTCGAGAAAGCCGCTGGACTAATTCCACTCACTCATTAGGCAGTGATCACTACATTTTATGCACTGAGCTCTCCATCTCTTCCCTCACCCCACCCAAACGCAATCGGGCCTGCGTGGTCGATTGGGATCGATTTCGCCGCATCGGGCAAAACGCACCGGACACCATTGTGGACTTGGAGGCCTGTGTGGCTTCTCTCACACATGATGTGGAGTCGGCGACATCCACTATCCCGGTACCAGAGGACACTTCGGCTGCAGATAGTCGCCTTCTCCACATGTGGGAGGCACACGCCAGCCTTCAGAAATGCTGGCTGTCCCAAAAGCATAATCGCACCCTCAAACGGCGAATTTACCGCCTTGTGAAAGAAATTGAAGCTTATACAAGGGACCTCGCTCGCCAGCAGTGGGGGCAGGTCTATGACCGCATGAGCGGTAATCTAGGCCTTAAAAACACCTGGTCGCTTTTACGCTACCTTCTTGATCCTGGGCACACCAAGGCCACGCAGCGTAAGAATGTTACCCGCATTATTCATCAGCTTCCCCTAGACGATGACGCCCTCCTTCAGACCTTAAAAGATCAGTACGTCACTACAACCCCCTCTACCCCCCTCCCTTCCTACACCGGTTCTCCCAACCAAACCCTTGATGAGGAAATCTCTTCAGCTGAAGTCAGGGCGGCGATGCACCGCCTCAGGACGCCATGCTCCGGGGACGGACCGAGTCACAAATAAGATGCTTCGTAACTTAGATGACCCGTCTGTCGATGCGGTCACGGACCTCTTCAACCAATGCTGGCGCACGGGAACCCTTCCGGCCCAGTGGACACACGCCCGTATCACATTTATCCCTAAACCCGGCAAATCACTCGACATCAAGAATCTCCGACCCATATCTCTAACTTCCTGTCTTGGCAAACTCTTTGAACATGTTGTGCTGGCACGCCTCCAGAACCACATAGATGACCACAACCTCTTCCCTGACACAATGGTCGGCTTCCGGCCATATCTCTCCACGCCGGATGTTATGCTGCAACTGTCAGAAGATGTCCTTCACCCCCGCCACGCAAAGCGTACCCGAGCAATTCTCGCCCTAGATCTCACAAAGGCCTTTGATAATGTCCGTCACGCAGCCATTTTAGATGCTCTCTCATCGCTTCAAGTCGGCTCGCGTGTCCACCAGTACATATCCGCCTTTCTTAGTCATCGCACAGCAGAAATCACCATCGGCTCGCTCTCATCTCCATCTTTCAAATTCGGTAGCATTGGCACCCCACAGGGTTCTGTCCTCTCTCCACTGCTTTTTAATATTACCCTTATCCCCATGGCACACGCCCTCAACAAAATCCCTGCCCTGTCCCACTCCTTATACGCCGATGATATTACACTGTGGACCACCACAGGTAGCATTGGCGCCAAGGAAGATACATTACAGGCCGGAGCAGACATTGTAGTATCTTTTGCCGCAAATGTCGGCTTGGCTTGTTCCCCTACCTAATCGGAACTTCTCATACTCCGACCTCCTAGGCGTCGTACAGACAAAGGCCCTCCTCCCCCCATCTTCTTGACAATTGACAACACCCGGATACCAGAAGTGGATAACATCAGAATTCTTGGTATTCTGATACAAAACAATGGCAAGAATACCGCAACCATCACTAAGCTGACGGTGATGGTTCATCAAACAATCCGCCTCATTCGCCGCATAGCCAATCGCCATCGCGGCATGCGCGAGCATGACCTCAGACGCCTGGTACAGGCATTTGTCCTGAGCCGTGTTGTGTACTCGCTCCCCTACCTTTTCCTCACGCGGGTGGAGGAAGACAAGGTTAACGCCCTTATCCGACAGGCGTACAAGGCCGCCCTCAACTTACCCCGCTACACTTCCAATGAACGCCTTCTTCACATGGGCATCCATAACTCCCTAACTGAGCTCACGGAAGCCCACTGCTCAGCCCAGTTGGAGCGATTATCATCTACCCTCACCGGCCGGAACATCCTTGCTCGCATCCATCTCTCACCTCCCGGTCACTGCTCTACACAACATACACTTCCCCCTGCGATACACCGCGTTCTTAAGGTGCATCCCCTTCCAAAGAATATGCACCCAGAGCACCATGTCACTCGCCGCAAGGCACGCGCAGAAGCTCTTCGCAAGCACTTTGGCTTCCAGCCAGAGACCGTTTACGTAGACGTTGCCTCATACCCCTCCCGCCCAGCGTTCGCCCTCAGCGCTGTTTCCAACTCTTTGCAACTGGTCGCGGCCGGTACAACTTTTGCCTCCACTTCCCTAAAGGCGGAGGAGGCGGCGGTTGCCCTCGCCATAGCTACCACCCGAGCCACAACCATCTTTAGCGATTCTAAATCCGCCGTACGGAACTTCGCCCGCGGTCGGATCTCTACCCCAGCCTTCCGGTTCCTCGCCTCCCTCTCCCCACCCGAACACCCTATTCAACTAATATGGGTGCCCGCTCACACGGGTCACCCAGGCAACGAAGCAGCTCACTCTTTTGCTCGAGGATACGTCAGCCGAGCAGGGACTGCCACTGCCTGGGGAGATGCTCGCGAGCGCATGATATCCTGTCACGAAATCTCTCTCCATTACCGTGATCAACGAACCATCTACCCTCCTCCTCATAAATCTATGACTAAGTTACAACAGGTGACGTGGCGCCAGCTTCAGTCCCGTACATTCCCATCCCCTGCTTTCTTATCTTTGATCCATCCAGGACTGTTCTCGCCGCAGTGCACCCTGTGTGGGGCACCTAAAGCTGATTTTGAGCATATTATGATCAAATGCTCAGAATTCCACCCTCCAGCCACTTGGCAACTCTCCGACCTCGAGCGATGGGAGGCTGCGGTGTCCAGCTCTGACCCGGCCGCTCAAAAGCGGCTGACAGACTGGGCTTTGGGTGTCGCTGGGAAGCACCAGCTTCCGGCCACAACACGCAGCCAAGAGCCGATCCATCATTAGCATGTATTCCCTTAAGGCTCCCAAATATAAAGTTTTTCACCACCACCACCACCACCACCGCCGCCAACGCCTGTCGTTGTCGCTGAGCCCCGCACGGAGCGACGGGGCTCAGCGGCAGAGAGGCGCGTTTTCAGCGTTGCTCTGTTACCGCCGCCTCGTCATTCGGTCAAGGGGAATGCAATCACGCTATAACCCATTTCTAACACTAAACAGCATGAAGTACGATAAAACACTGATGAAATTTCTTGTAACGCATCGTGTTTTAAAGGGTCACAGCGCAGCGATGCGTATACACTTCGATGCCGACTTGATTGCAAGCAGTGACTTTCTCCAGCTCCTTTCGGGAATTAACAATATCTAGTCACGCTAACCTTTTTCTTTCTTTATTACCCTTTCAAGCTTTTACTGAATTGTCTCGATACACTCATATATACACGGATCAGACGAAGTGAGCGCGTGAAGGCACCAGGTTCTTCGCCCAAACCGGACTAGGAAAATAAACTTCACACGCAATAAAAAAAAAAAAAAAAAAAAAGAAAAAAAGAAGCCAGAACGGAAGTTGAGCACCCTAAAGCCTTCTGCGATTGGCTGCCTCGCGAGCTGCTTCCGGGCGACACGCGAAATTTTCTAAAAACCCAGAAACCGAGCGACAGCGACGAGCGGCAATGCTTTGGCGGCCCTCAGCCCGTCGCGCGACGGCGTCGCGCGGCATGTCGCCGCGAATTGTCGCCTCATGCGGTTAGCGCTTAAATCAAATTCACTTTACTCTGCCGCCAGCTGTCCGGAATATGGTTATTCGTTATAATTGTTTCCAGAGCTAACAGCGTTTTCTTACTTCTTGGACCAAGTTCATTAATCAGATTGATCGGAATTCTATCTATTCCTGTAGATGTGTTTTTAAGAATATTTTTTTCTGCCTTTTCCAGTTTAGATTGCTCAGTTCTAGGCTGCTTTGTATTCTGCTATCTTGTGTTGCTTCCTGATTTGCAGAGATTACTCTATCGTCGCTCTTAAATGACTCGGCTATAACTGATGTAATGTAGTTCACTGCGTTGTCTCCCTTTAAACAATTTCCCTCGTTATTTTGAATCCGACCCTGCTTTCTTTGATTCTTTTTACCTAGCCAACTTATATGGCTCCAGAGTTTTCTTGGTCCGCCTCTAGTGGCATCGTGTATGTCCGCCATCCAGCGACCGATGGACTGCTTTATTTTGCTTTGGACGAGGGCCTGGGGCCCTATTCTCGACATACATGGCTGCCGTTCGGCGCCATTTTTTTTTCTCTGATTGGTTTCCAGAAGAGTCACGTGTTTCAAATTTTTGGAGCGAAATTTTGGTGTGTCGAAATGGCTTTTTGCGGTGACGTAAAAATGACGTCAGCTTGAAAACCGATTTTTAGCAGCGGTATTCATGATGCATGGAGGGTATATATATAAGTTACTGTGGAGGGAAAACCGAGGTATATATGATAGAAAGGGAAGCACTTACGCTTGCATTACGAATGGGCTGAAATGAACCGCCCACTGTAAAGAGTCGACTCCTGAAATCTGATTGGCTGACGTTGTGTGGTGGGAAATACGTCATGCATAAACATTTATTGATGACGTCAAAATGGCGTTTCATTACGTAAAGGATGTTCTGGGATTGCTTTAAATGACCTAAGTTGGGCGCCGCATTTTGAACCACTTGTGGCCGCGAAAAATATGTGGTGAATTCGACATGCAGTATAGGCGGCTGTTAGCTCACCGCAGTTTGGTACAGAGTTAGGTGAGTGGTGAAGTAAGCTGACACACCTTGTTGTAATTGCAGAAAGCACTGAAACGACGTTATAAGGGAACTTATCAGCTGCGTCATCTTTTAGAGGATTAATAATGAAGACGCAGATTTACAGCCGTACGGGGGTCGTACCTACCCTCCCGTTGCAAATGCTTTGCTCTCATAGAGAAACCATCGATCCGCGCCGTCGTTGCCAAGCGCAGCAATGCGGCCCGCTAACTCAAGCGGTTGATCTGCGCGAGACGCGGCATTTCAGAGAGCAACAGAGGGGGAAGTTGGGCGAGTTGTAGATTGTTCATGATGGTTTCACGGGCGCTCTTTAACACAGACAAAAAAAAAAAAGAAAAAGAAAACAGAAATAAAGGCACCAGTTCTGTGTTTTCTTCTCTTTGTCTCTGTGTTAAACAGCGTCCACCAAACCATCATGAATTTCAAAGAGCATCGCGATGCTTTCTAGTTATCTGTCTGATTGGTTCGTGAGTACAACCTGAGGGGTCATATGATTTGATGGTTGTGCAGGAACTTCGCGCGACAGGCAGCGAGGGATCACCAAAGACTTTCTTAAACGTCGGCCCGAAACACTGCCTTTTTTGCCTTTCATGCTATCCACTCTCTGCAATGTTAATGAATTGAATAGCCTTTCCACGATGGGCAAAGCAAGCTAAAATACTCAAAGCTTCTATTTTAATAAAGGAATGTATATTCCTTGTACATGGCAGATGTTTGCTTGCCACATGTGATGTGTTTCATATATAAAGCTTTCTTTTATTATGCATGCGGGATCACCATTTGCTTATTTTTTTAGAAAGAAATAAGCACTCCGGAGCACTTTATGACGGTACGCTCTGATCATATGATGTATAATTGAGTGACATTTTGTTTTGATTCCGTTTTTTTAATACAGCCTGAAAATAGTATCCCCTTCTTGATTTGCATTTCACCGTTTCGACAGTAAGGAATGCGCGCGCGCGGCGCCGCCCTAGCTTCATACCATGATTTTCTGAGTCATCCTTCGCTTTCTTTCCTTATTGTCCGTTTATCCCTCTGTGCACATGTACGGTAAGCTGAGAATCGCCTAATTAACCTTCCTGCTACTCTGTTCTTCTGTTTCGTTCTCTTTATCGGAGATCTTTCGCGTTCCGCAACAGCTTATCGCACGCCAACGCATAAAAATTTAACCGACTATGTGTGAGACCCAGCGTATGCCTTCCACTTCGTGTGTGTGTGGAACTCTCTCTTTCTCTCTCTGCGCGGCTTTCCGCGCTCTACACAACTCAAGCCGACACAACATGTTAGAACCTTAAGCAGACTTGGTGACCTGACGGTAGCTGATCATAACGCGGCTTTTCGAAAAAGGTGGATAGCACAGTGTCTAACAGTACTTGATACTTTGAGACTGCGAGCGTTGTCCTCAGAGATGGACATTACCGGCTGCGCCGGCGCCTCTTCGTCAGTGCTGGAGCTACTTTTGAAATCTGTTGATTCCTTCTGCTTACGACCAAGTCCTTAAGCGTTTTAGTTCCTGCATTTAAAAGCCGCTAAGTGAATGCGTGAGGTCATCGGCGCTTATGAACAGCAATGCTACTTTCAGCTCCCATTTTGCACCAACCCACTGCGAATATTCCATTGCTGTTCTTGCTCTTCAGCTGAAACTCGCGCGTAGCTGATGCGTAGTTGATGCCGTGCGTACCTGATGCCGAATGTTCGACCGCAAGTATGTCATGACACACTAATACCGTAACGCCACAACATACTTCCCTCGCCTCACTGCAACCCGAGGCTTCCGAATCACGGAATGCACCGCAGAGTATCGGTTCCTGTAGGAGCACCGTCATGTTTCATACTTGGAGAATTGTCGAGAATAGGGCCCCTGTACATCAAGTTTATTTTACCGCCCAGCGGAAGAGAGTGTCCCAAGTGGCGGCCGCGAGAACTAGCGGCGCTGCAGTCAACGCATGCTCCTTGCCAGCCGCGTCGTCTGCTACATGCGGCGCGAAAGCATGGAGAGGTTAGCACACGCGTAGCTTTTGCTTGCTGCCGTTGCACTGTACATGACTGCAGTATAATTATAACTACATTACGACAACTTTGGCTTCGAAGCGACGCATTATCTTGGAGAACGCGTTTATATTATGCGAAATTCATTTGTTAATGCTATGAAACAAGTATGAGCGCCGTCGGCTTGCTCACGAGCACTGTTTCTTGCGTTACTCCCTGTCCTGTGTTTTGTAGCATGATCTTTCAGGGCATAAATGCTGTCATGCAAACAAATTAGCCAATTTTTCAGTGCATAAGAGCACTCTGACATTAGAAGGTAACGCAGTGGGTGTCACGTTTACTACTGCGCTGAGCAGATTGCCTCAATTACACGCAGAAATCTGCTAGCCTGGGCAGCCTGTTCATGCAGTGCATGAAGTCTGGCTATTCGCGTCAAAAGATATAGTGAACACAGATTACGCATAAACGGCCTTCGTAGTCACCTGATCAGAAGCGCTTTTCTTAATGTCTCAGTTTCGAGGCATAGCGTGGAACATAGCTCCGGATCGGCACTCTCGCACTCCTGTATATAGCAATATGTAAAAAAAAAAAAAAAAAAAAATCTTTGTCGGCTAAAACAACTTCAGATGTGAAGGGTTATTTAATGAGTTCCCTAAGAGAGGAAGCAGTGAGAATGGGCGTGTGCACTGCGATAGGGAATGACTGAACAAGCGCATTAGTCTATTCAAAAACCTTATATTGTGAGTTATCAGGTCGCGCCCTTGATATATTCCCCTCCTACTTTACAGAGAGGGAGAGAAAAAAGAAAAACGACATAATTTTGTTGCTTGTAGGGGAAGTTAATGTTATTTCAAACTAGCACTGGGGGGGGGGGGGGGGGGGGGGGGGGGGGGGGGGGGATTGCAGTTTTAAAACCCGTACGATATTCAAGGTATGTACAGCGCCGGAAAGGGCATTAGAAGTGAATTGCATGAACCTAAGTTATTTATCCCCTTCATGGATCACTGCCTTGTTGTGGCGGAGGGGCTTGCGAAACTCGATGAAGTCGTGAGCTCTGCTGTGTAGGGCCACCCAAGATAGACAGGTCACTGCAGAGAGCTCTGACAAAATGTGATTCACTGGAGAAGGTAATGGCAACCCACTCCAGTATTTCCTGCCAAGAAAACCCTATGGCCAGTCACAATACCATTATCGATATGGCGCCGGAAGATGAGCCCCCCAGGTTGGAAGGCGTCCCACATGTTACTGGGGATGAACAAAGGGCGATTCCTAGTAGCTCCAGGACGAATGAAGCGGCTGGGCTAAAGCCAAAAGGACGCTCAGTTGTGGATGTGTCGGGAAGCGACCGGAAAGTCCGATGTTGCAAGGAGATATATCACATAGCAACATGGAATGTAAGATCTATGACGCAAGGTAAACTGGATATCGTCAAGCGAGAAATGGACAAATTGAACATTGATATCTTGGGTATCAGCGAGCTCAAGTGGACCGGAATGGGAGAATTTAACTCCGGCGACCATTATGTCTTTTATTGTGGGCACGAATCCAAGAGAAGGAATGGGGTCGCTCTCATAGTAAACAGAAGAATGGGCAAAGCAGTGCTAGGGTACAACCCCAAAAACGACCGAATGATTTCACTTCGGATCCAAGGTCACCCTTTCAACATAACAGTTATCCAAGTCTATGCACCGACCACTGCTGCTGAAGAAGCTGACGTTGAGAGATTTTATGCGGACCTACAATGCCTTTTAGACCGCACCCCATCATCAGATGTTGTTTTTCTCATAGGAGACTGGAATGCTAAGGTCGGGAGTGAAGAAATATCCGGAATTACAGGCAAGTTCGGTCTTGGTGAGCCAAATGAAGCTGGGCAGAGGCTAGTAGAGTTCTGTCAAGAAAACAACCTGACCATAGCGAATACTCATTTTCAACAGCACAAGAGGCGCCTGTACACATGGATTTCACCGGACGGTCTGTACAGGAATCAGATCGATTATATTATTTGCCGGCAGAGATGGAGAAGCGCTATACAAGCAGTAAAAACAAGGCCTGGGGCCGATTGTGGCACCGATCATCAGCTTCTTGTTGCCAAAATTAAGCTTCGATTGAGGAAAACGCAGAAAACTAGAAGGCCTTTCAGGTATGATCTGGATCAGATTCCATTAGAATATGCTGTGGAAGTGAGGAATCGATTTCAAGAATTAGATCTAGAAGACAAAGAGCCCAAAGAGATGTGGACTGATGTTCGTGATATAATACAAGAAGTTGCTACTAAGGTAGTTCCAAAGCAAAAGAAATGCAAAAAAGCAAACTGGTTATCTGAGGAGGCTTTGCAAATAGCTGAGGAAAGGAGGATGGCAAAAGGTATGGGGGAAAGAGAAAGATACAAGGTTCTCAATGCGGATTTTCAGAAAATAGCAAGGAGAGATAAGAATGCCTTCCTGAACATACAGTGTCAAGCAGTTGAGGACAACAGCCAATTAAGGAACACAAGAGCTCTGTATAAGACAATCAAAGATATCAAAGGAAGCTTCTGTGCTAAGCTGGGCGTGATAAAGGACAAACGAGGCAAGGACCTCACTGAAGCCTCAGAGATAAAGAAGAGGTGGCAGGAATACACAGAAGAACTGTACAAGAAGGACCCGGATGTGCAAACCCAACATAGGACGGTTGTGATTACTGATCTCGAGCCGGGCATCCTGAAGAGTGAAGTTGAATGGGCCTTAGCCAGCCTTGCTAAGAACAAAGCTAGCGGAATTGATGGCATTCCAGCTGAGTTGCTTCAAAACCTCAACCACGACGCTGTTAACACACTGCATACATTATGTCAAAAGATTTGGACCACCCGGCAGTGGCCACAGGATTGGAGGAGGTCAGTTTACATCCCCATTCCAAAGAAAGGCAGTGCCAAAGATTGTTCCAACTACCGCACGATCGCGCTTATTTCGCATGCTAGCAAGGTGATGTTAAAAATCCTGCAAGGTAGGCTGCAGCAGTATGTGGATCGGGAGCTTCCGGACGTGCAAGCTGGGTTTCGTAAGGGCAGAGAAACTAGAGACCAAATTGCCAACCTTCACTGGATCATGGAAAAAGCAAGAGAGTTCCAGAAACCCATTTACTTCTGCTTTATTGATTATGCGAAAGCGTTTGACTGCGTAGATCACAGCAGATTGTGGCAAGCTCTCCAAGAGATGGGAGTTCCAATTCACCTCATCTGTCTCCTCAGGAACCTTTATGAAGGGCAAGAGGCCACAGTCAGAACTGGGCATGGTCTTACTGATTGGTTTCCGATTGAGAAAGGGGTGAGGCAAGGCTGCATACTGTCGCCCTGCCTATTTAACCTATATGCAGAGTGCATCATGAGAAAGGCCGGTCTGGACGAGTCTTCAGCTGGAGTGAAGATCGCTGGAAAACGTATCAACAACCTTAGATATGCGGATGATACCACTTTAATGGCAGAAAGTGAAGTGGAACTCAAGAGACTTCTGATGCGCGTACAAGAAGAGAGTGAGAAGTTTGGGCTTAAACTGAACATTAAAAAGACGAAGATCATGGCGTCTTGCCCTATCAAGTCCTGGAGCATCAATGGACAAGAAGTGGAAGCTGTGACAGATTTTCTGTTCTTGGGCGCCAAGATTACCTCGGAAGGAGACTGCAGCCATGAAATTAGGAGACGCCTGCTTCTGGGAAAGAGAGCAATGGTTAGCCTTGACCGCCTAGTAAAGAGCAGAGACATTAGTCTACCGACCAAGATCCGTATAACCCGTGCTATGGTCTTTCCAGTTGTGATGTATGGATGCGAGAGTTGGACTGTGAAAAAGGCTGACCGCCGAAAAATTGACGCGTTTGAATTGTGGTGCTGGCGAAGACTCTTAAGAGTTCCTTGGACTGCCAGAAGATCAAATCAGTCGATATTGTCGACCATAAACCCTGACTGCTCATCGGAGGGTCAAATTCTAAAGTTAAAGCTCAGCTACTTTGGTCATCTGATGAGAAGAGAGGAGTCGCTAGAGAAAGATTTGATGTTGGGAAAGGTTGAGGGTCGCCGGAGAAGGGGTATACGCAGCGAACGCGATGGTTAAATGGCATTCTCGAGGCATTGCAGATGAAGCTATGTGATGTTAAGAAGATAGTGAGAGACCGGAAAGCGTGGCGTGACATGGTCCATAGGGTCACGAAGAGTCGGACACGACTGAACGCCTGAACTGAACTGAAAGTTATTTATTAGCGCAACAAGAAAAAATGCATATTTTCAGCAACACTAATGTAGAATGCTAATGAAATGCAGCAAACAACCAGAACTTGACTTCATCAACATAGACAGACATTGCAAGGTTTGTACACAATTAAGAGGAGAACATTACTTATTTTAGGAAATATTTGAGTGGGCAGCATATTCCTTTTTTTGTGTGTGCATCTAGTGGGAAATGTGAGTTAGCGTTCCTAACTTCTCCTGACCATTTTTTTTTAGCATGTGAATTTGTATTCCTTCAACAGCAAAAACCATATTTGCAGCGAATTCACTTCAATGCATGCATTAATGAGCTCATATGCTTGGTTGGTAGCATATCCAGAACCTTATAAGCTTTAATGCTTGCCCGCTTCACACAAATGCAGTCACGAAGCCGCTTTCATACATCAGTCCAGGCAGGAGCTTGACCTACCAGCCATTGCAAGTCTGGAAGGCCTAGCTTTTAGAAGCCGATCTAGATCCTCTTCTGAGCTTTTTAGATGCTTATCTTTTAAGAACGAGAAACAGCTTGAAGAACCGTGAAGAAGTGATAAACTACACTCCCATCCCTCCTAACTCCCTAATTACCCCAACAGTGGCCGAGAGTCATCCCTTCAATCAAATAAAGACTTAATTCATTCATTATCTTTTTTTCTTTTTCTTAACAGCTGCCGCAGCTCGCAGCGTTTTCTACGCCGCATGCTCAGTTATTTTGAAGATATTTTAATTTTTGTGATCCTCTTGCTTGTCGAATTTCTCCGCAGTTCTAATGATGTCTCCTCTCTTCGCATTAGCTCCGAGTTGGAAGCACCGTGCACAATTTCGCTTCATTGACATGCTTCAGAAGAGCTGTAAATAACGCTCAATTCACATGATATGAGAACTTTATGCGCAACGCATCATTGCCGTCACTGTTAACTGCTCAATGACAAAAGTCTTCTCAACAAGCAAAATTCCTCGCCCTCATGGCTCGTCTATTTCCTCGTCGCGAAACTACTGAAGTTTCCTTCGAATTGCTGGTATTGCGACGAACTCAAAATGATCCAAACCAAAATTCGTTTGGGCAGCTCAGCTGTCCTGTACACTGATAGGCTCCTGCCTGGAATCTTGCATGTTCTTTACTGGCACTGCTGTCGAAACACACGGGGCAGCGCGATTATTAGGGTGCTTTCTCTTCGGTATATAATGCCTTCTGCGTTCGAAATATGTGCCAGCAAGAAAATAAAGAGCCTTGCTACACGAACTATCACGAGAGTATTTGAATATAATCCCTTTCAAAATGCAGATCAGAAATTGTTTACATCGAAGTAAGTTATATCTCTAATGTGCAGAGCTTGTGCCCACATTTTAATCTCGATGAAGTCTATCAGTGACACGAACAAATGACGGACTTCCAATTCGTTTCAATAGGCTTCGTTCCTCACGGTGCAAAGCATGCAGGCCAGCATGAAGAGGCAAAATGTATATATATATATATATATATATATATATATATATATATATATATATATATATATATATATATATATATATATATATATATATATATATATATATATATATACCAGAAAGCTTCGTCTTAAGAGAGGACGCGATAGCGCCTTTAACGCCGTCTCTTCATTCCGCCAATTTTAGGCATCTAAAGGCTGGTACGTAGTTGGCAAAGCACGCGCGCGCGCGCACACACGCACGCACACACACACACACACACACACACACACACACACACACACACACACACACACACACACACACACACACACACACACACACACACACACACACACACACACACACACACACACACACACACACACACACACACACACACACACACACACACACACACACACACACACACACACACACACACACACACGCACGCACGCAGCCAGACTGTCTGGCTAATAAGGATTCACACGACCTTTAAATTTTCGCCTTAACTGAGAGCCTTCATTCCTCATTAAAAAGCTGACGCAAAATATAGTCCGTCTAGGGAAGGTAGTTTCTCCCCTCCTCTTCGGTCCCCCCCCCCCCCCCCCCCCCCCCCCCAACCCCCACCCTCGCAGCGCTTCTAATACAACGGGTCAGTTTTCCCAGCGCAGTGAGAGGCTACAGATGGTAGGACTACTAGTCAGAGCAATGCCCATTCCAGCCCATCAATTTCATTCTCGCACGAAAATTGAATTACGCGCTTAAAAGTATGCAGCGCTGCTTTTGTCGAACGCCAGGGATGGCGCCAGCGTGCAGGATTATTGAGGAAGCGCAGTATCGCCGTGGTGGTGCGCTCAACGTAAAAATGTTACCTTGCCGAATCACTTGTCCTAACTACGTTAAATTGATAATTAGGAGTAACTGATTTGGCATCTGCGCTTAAATGTGCGTTGCGGAGTTTCTATAACCGTTCTGAAACAACCTTAAAGCTTAGCTCATTTGTCTGATGGTCGTAGAAACGCACCGCTGAACAAAACACGACGTAAGGAGGCTTTTTTGTGAGTATATTACCACTGCGCCACGCTGCTGTCGTAACGCTTATAATTTTCACGAGACTTTTAACGCTGAATCATAATGTGGTCTGAAATGTATGCGAGAGTAAAACGTCCACAGGGCAGTTGGTCGTGCTCCTCGTGGCTTCACCCTATTGAGACATCATAATCAGGCGACCACATTTCCCGTTTCTTTTGATCGTTGTGCCGTAAAACTCGTAATTTCTCGAGCGGGTAGAGGAAGATAATTATATTTATATATATATATATACTTTTTCTCTTTTTTTTTTTTGAGCGAGCGTTACTAGCGTAATTTCACTTTTGCTTGCACTTTCGAACTATATCCGCTGCAATTCATATATGTCTGCGTTATATAGCTTTCATAATCGAAATGTAATATTGCTTTCAGATCTCCATTCTCTGCAATGGCATCAACAAAACTTCCTGAACAGAAGGTGATTCTGTGTGGAGAGTATGGCGTCGGAAAAAGCTCGTTGTTCCGTAGGTTCACGACCAACACTTTTGTGGCAAGCAACGATCGAAGCTCTACGCTCGGGTTAGACCATTTTGATAAAGTCTATAAAGTTGCGGGACGGGACCTCAAGGTAAGCTTTAAACCTCATGAATCATTGGTAGTGCTTTTCATTTCATTCGCCTGGTTGTTAGACGAACCGGCAACATCTCAGCTGAGTGTACTGTAGTGCATTCCCTCCCTTGGTTGAGCGAGGGACGGCACGCCTGAAGCACTTAGCAGAGGTGACGAGCCATTTACGTGACTTATCCCACAGTGCAGTAATATTTGTTCCTGTCTGTTGTTTAGAAAGACTAGATGCATGGTAAGGAATGAAAACTGTTTACTGTGACCTTATCATGTGCATTTTGTTCTGTTTTCTTTACATACCACTAATAGTATGTATTAGCTGCCCTCAAATGTTGCTTCGCAGCATTGCCTATGATAATGCACATTAAATGAACTCATAGCTAATTGTTTTGTTAAGGAACATATGCATTTCAGAGCAGCACATTAAAAGTGCTGTCTGGCCAGGGTTTTATCTCCCAAAATAACTTGCTGCTCAAGGTTCCAAGCCCACCATACTGCAGCAATATTTACAACATGCTGACGAGAATAGCAAACTTACACCTCTGCATGAAACCACTCCCAGTACCAACAGTGCCGTTTCTGATTTGTGGATGACTGTAGCTGCAGCTCTGGGACACAGGGGGCATGGAGCGTGTGGCATCCGTCACGTCCAGCTACTACAAGTTTGCCGAGGCAGCTGTGCTGGTGTTTAGCCTGGACAATCCTGACTCATTCAACATCTTGTCACAGCACCTGCTGGACATTGTAAGCTATGCCGAGAATGCCAAGATCTTTCTCTGTGGAAACAAAGTTGACCTGGTAGGGCGCATCTATGTTTCAGAAGCCGACATAGAAGCCTTTTGTGAGCAGTGCCACAATCTCATCAGTGGGGTTTATCGCACTTCTTGTAAAACAGGTCAAGGCATTGAGGAGATGTTCACCGACATTGCACGGCAGCTGGTTATGTCTTGTAGAGTGAAAGATTTGGATGATGTGGCCAAAGACTCGTTCAAGGTCACCCAACCAGAAGAAACGCAGGAATCGTGTAGTTGCTAGGCGTGAAGAATCAGCACAACCGAGGTGAAGATGTGAAAATGGCAGCAGCAAGTTAAGGTAGAGTCCCATTTTTGTGGCTACGAGACAACTGCAGCTTTTGCAAGCTTTTCTCGTTTTACATAATGAAACATGTCTTGAAAAACTTTGTGCTTGCTCGTGGTATCATCACCTCTTTCTTTTTTTATATAGCATGAATTCCTATGCGATATGCAGTTTAGGAGGTTAATTTGAGGTTATTCTCACCTTTGCACAAATTTTTTTCTCGAGTGCTTTCTTGAAGCATTTTTGCATTGTGAATTTTGAACAGCACTGTCTTGGTAATCTCAGTTATGTGACCCTAAGGCATTTTTGCATGGCCTGGCTTATGTGCCCATGAAAAGCATTTTTGTGTTGGAGTCAAGTTATTTTACAACCTCCATGCAGGCTAAAGTAGATGGTGTGGTCATGTAATAGAACCCTGTAATTGCTAAACTGGTAGCACACAGGCATATTGAAAAGATTTTGTTCTTGCAGTGCCATTTTGTTAAGCATGGAACATGCATTATAGATTTTTTGATATATTCATAGGACATGACCCAAGTTTGTTTGCAACCATTTCCATTTTTTCTTTGAAAGCTCAATTTATATGCACGAAGAAGCTTACAGAGGAGCGTTGCTTAGCCATTTAAGGATGGCGTGCCTATTTCTGTGAATTGGGCAACGGGAGCAAAGTGCCAAACGCTACATTGTGGGCATTGTAAATGCACCATGTTTTGAGATGGTATCATGCATTGTTTTCCCGCATTGTCAGTGAAATGCTGTGCTAGTTAAAGAGACAACTTTACAAAAAACAATTGTCGTATGCTTTTATTACAGTTGTGCTATGTACATACCACGTAGTTTCTTATCAGACATTCAACAGAATGTGCATCTTGTAAAACAGGAGGCTTTTGTGGCACCCTGTTCAGTGTACAGTTTACTGTTGGGTCTCATTTTCAAGTTTTGCTAATAAAGTGCTCATGACAGTAGTGAAGTTGTTATAAACTTCTCATTTTTGCCTTCAAGAGGCTTTTGTTGCAAACGTTAAATTTTTCAATACAAACAACTGTTCTACACTATCCACTACCCGAGCTGTCTTAGTACACATGTGTTTCACAAATACATGATGACTTGCATAAACCTGAGACTCAAGGAAACAGATGTTCCAGATTAAACCCATTCTATATGCAACAAAAGATGCATGATAAAGATTTATGGTACCTACCACTGCAGTAGAAAAGCGTATAGCTCGCCACATGTAATAAACATGTTAAAATAAGCATACATTTCTTCCTAAACACAGCTGTGGCATAGGTAGTGGGCTGTAATTCATTGACTATATGCCTTGTTTGTTCACATGTTCTTGTTGCCATTTAAAAAAATTAACATGAATGGCCACTCAGCACAAGTGTGAAACAGTGTGTGTAGAACAGTGTGAAAGGCAAATGTACATAGTTCAAGCACATGGACAACCTGAAACTACTGATTTGGAATGCTAAACGCCAGGTGGAGATTTCCTGTACTGATCAGCGAAGTCTTTCATTTTTCGCCAGAGCTCCTGCGGCTCGTCCACGCGTGGCACCTGAAATGAGAGCAGTGACAGCCTCATTAAAGCCTTTGCTCATAAATCCAATGTTTTCATTGGCTAGCTTCACTATGCGCATTCTCTCTTACGCAGCGAGTTTTCTGACTCATAATTAAACCAGGGACAAGAATTGGTGCCACAAATGTGATGCTCAAAAGCAGAACTGCAGACAGAAGTCGGCACCTCATTTATAGAATGTGTTCGTGTACGCAAACCTGATAGTTCTGGGCTATATACACGCCCGCGTAGACTCCAGCGCCGAAGGAAACCTGCAAAACATAGCACTCAGATCATATCACTGCGATTGTAGGCCGCATCAACTAGTGACTCAAACTTTGCGCATTTTAAAGCTTTCTACGTTAAAACCAAAACCTTGCATTATTTAAGTGCATAGTAAAAACAATATTATTAAAGCGCATGCAAAAACAATAGTAGCCCCTTACCAAAAACAAAAATAATGCCGCATGGCTTTCGCCTTAGAAAGTCAACGTTACCAAAGCTCCCTGTTTATGCATTCAGAAGACTAAAATCAGGCGACGACATTCTAAGTGTTCATAACACTGGCATATATTAATGTTTACGCTGCTGAACATTGCGCATTTCAAGGTCGTAAAGCGCTGCATATTCGTTAAGTGCTCATTGTGCCAGTCTTGGTCACCCAACACTGCGGTGTCACGCGCGCGCCGATACTCACAATAAATTTCAACATGTCCGCAGCTGCGTTTTAGTTGGTGTTGGTGTAGAACGCGATCTTGTGCGCTGAGATCCAACTAGCTGAATGCTATTCACACATACGGCTTGAAGACAGCAAGCAGCTACCTGCAATCGCCGAAATCGACGGAGCAACAAAGGCAAGGTTTCAGCCGCCGATTGTTCACTGTGTGCACGCAGTATGGTATTCAACGTTGGGCAGCGGCAGCCGCCAGCCACTAAAGAAGATATTGCTCGGTAAGTATAATGTGCATCTGTCTTTTTTTGTTATAAAACTAAAAGAGGCACTCGAATATATGCTAATGTGACGGACTGTCCAAGAATACGACAATACACGGAAACATGGGAGCTTGAAGAGTTGCAGAGCCGTAGAGCTTTGCGAGCGTTTCAATTTCAGCTCGCGCGGCTGTTACTGCCGCACACATTTTAGAAGAAATTGTGCGTCGACATTTGTCACGTACATAGCTTGTGTTAAGGCTATGAGCGAGTAAGTGCGAGACTTCGTGCCCCTACATAATTAGAAAGCTCATAACAATACGTATAGTTTGCATTCGCAGCATTTGTATATCGATTTCGGAGTAATCGCTGCTGTTCCTCACCTTTTATGTTTCAGACTGCCATTAGATCGTCAGCAGAAAGTGTATCAGATGAAAGCCGTCATTAACCAGAAACTGATCGAGAGCGGCGAACGGGATCGGTAAGTTCTGCTGAGCTATGTGCCCGCAACAATCGCGGATATATGTACTGTGCATGCTTGTCGTTGCGGCTTTTGAACGCAGCATGGGTTTCTGCCCGGCATTGTTTTGTGCGATCTAGTGCGTGAATGTTCTTGCCGCAACACGATCCGAATGCCGCGTGCTTGCACGCGGAACGCTTGTGTCGGCTACTGCCCAGAGAAGCATTTTTGTCAGCTGGCGCGTGTTACCCTGGAACGTTTGGCGTTATCGAGGTCTTTCTGTCGAAAAATCTGTTGCAGCTATGGAGAAGCGTTTCAAGCGAAGGTTCGTATGTTGCTGTTCTGTGAAATTTCTGCATGTGGTAAACGCCATTTTGTTCTGCTTTAAAGTTGCGCATAGCAGCTAAACAGTAAATCACTGCCACAGAAGGATACACAGTAGGGCGGATACCTTCAGCACATGCCTGCTACTTTCTTTTTGCAAAGCAGCTTGAATGTCGTGCCTACATCGTTGTGGAATTGAAACCAGCGCCGATATTTTGCACTTCAGCTAGGAGCAGTTACTTAGTGCTGAAACCGTGGCCTGACCGCTGTATTGCAGTGGGGTGCCTTGTGCTATTGAAGAACACAGGCTGTTGTATATACATAAGGAACACCGCTCCTTGTGCACTAGCCGTTCATTGCGATTCACGAATGCACAAACACGGGCGGAGCACGCTGCTGCATTCGCATTCTTTCCGCTCTCATGTTTTGCCTTGTCGCTGTGTTAAAGCATAATGTGCGCATCTGGAGCACTATTGGTGATATGGTCATCTGCTCAGTGAATGCATATGTGCCATGTATGTGCTAGCTCTTGTGCACAGCCAAGCCTGCATAAATGACATGCAACACATTTTGCAGTGGCAGCAGTGCACTGTTTGATCATAATACTGTTGTGAATGCAAGTTTGGTGCCTCTTAGAGTCTTTTGATAGGACTTGGGACCAGTTACATTACTTCAGAAATGCGGTTTATATCGCCTTTTCTTTTTCTTTCAACTATAGTGCAAAAAATATGCTGAAAACAGGGAAGTGGGGAAGGACCATTAGTATTTGCATCTACGAAATGCTTACTTATATGTGCTTTCCTGGCATGCTAAAGTGTGTTTGCAGTCTTGCATAAATTTGCTAATATCCATTTTCAATTCTTTCTAGATTAAAAGAGTTGCTGCGTACAAGGTTGATAGAATGTGGCTGGAAGGACGAACTGAAAGCATATTGCAAAGGTTGGTGGATATAGTATTAACTAAGGAATAGATAAAGTTTGTAGACATCTTGGCAGTGCTGCTTCATTCAGAAAAAAAAAAAATGTCTTTGTAGAGGTGTTGCAAGTGAAATAACCACATTCTGTTGAAATTTCATGTGGCCTTGGGCCTAGGCACAGCTTTTGCATGTAAAGATGAACTGTTGTGAAGACCGTGCCATGGTAAACCATGCTTACTGCTTGTAATTTGAGATTAATGCCAGTTCCAAGCTTCCCAATTTCCTTACAAAATTCAAACATTTTACAAAAACTTGAGGAAAAACATCCTTAGAAGAATTGTAATGATGTGTAGTGCCTGTACCTTTGTTGTTTGTTAGTATTTAGTTTAAATGTGTGTGTTAGAAGCATATTGTGGTCTAAGAAAAAAAAAGAAGCTTGTGCTCTCTTGCTAAATGGCAACAACAGCTGGTGTTGGAACACTAGGGGCCCTAGTGCTGGGAACTGCTTGCACACTGTAGTTACATAAATCTCAAGAATGAGGCAACAAATACCGCTAACGAAGGCTCTCCAACCAATAGAGACAACCAATGGTCATAGTTTTGTGGTAAATCCCATTTCAAGGAGGCAGCCTGCAGCATTATGCTAAGGAATTAACTACAACATTCTGACAAACCGTTGATGCCATTGGCTGGAAGGCCTTTTTTGAGGGTTGTTTCATGCTTTCTTCTTGAGTTGTGTCAGACACTAGAACGGATCATTGCTGGCTGATACTTTGACTGTCATGATTGCCGAGGTCACGCAAAAACCTGTGAAGAGCTAGTGTTGAGAACAAGATTGGCCACTTGATGGTGCTGTGTTGCTTTGGCTTCTGCATCAGTGTTACATTTTGGTGAGGCAAAGGTACGAACTGTCTGCCCATTAACGTTTATCTTTTTGTACTCCCTAGTTGTCTAAGTATGAACTATAAAGGGGGTGCCACATCACTGTCGACATGAGCTTACGTCTTTTTGCACAGGTGCTTTTCAGAGCCCTACTGATTTCATGGCCTGGTGATAGTTTCTTCACTGTAGCTGGGAACCTGCCACCGCCTTCAGTTTCTACATGGCAGACGGACACGTGTGACGTTGCACTATCATCGCCTTTTTCGGACATCAACAAACAATCGCCCACTTTGGATACATTCATTCATCTGGCCTGGCAACCGCATGTGCCAACTGATACAAGGAGGGCGGAGGCACTACCTATGCGCTGCTTCGACAGACTGCTGCCGGGGTGCGACATTGCTGTCGACATGAGCTTACCTCTTCTTTCTGCACAGGTGCTTTTTGGAGCCCTACTGATTCCCGCTGACGGTTTCTTCGATGTGGCTGGGAACCTGTCACCGCCTTCAGTTTCTACGTGGCAGATGGACGCACGTGACGCTGCACAGTCATCGCCTTTTCTGGTCATCAAAGAATGATGGGCCACTTTGGATACATTCATTCAACTGACCTGGCAGCTGCCTATGTCAGCTGATACAAGGAGAGCGGAGACAGTACTTAAGCACTGCTTCTCCAAGCACTTTCATTTTGCGGAACATATAATATTATCGGCATGTTAAATCCTACAGTTTCTTTGAATAAAGACTAAATATTTTAGTTCTTTGTAGCTTCACCTATTGCTCTGCCAATTTTTTTCCCTGCTTGATGAAACCGAAGTTTTAGAGACTATAGGCAAGGCCCTTAAGGTTATTGTATAGTACGTGGAGGTCCGTAAGAATGCTATCATTTTGCTCTCTTGGCTTTATAGGAGAGATGCACGAGCGCAAATGCAAACGTTTCCACGAGCTTGCAGCGAACATTACATCACTCTGCTGAGGTGTTTTAATAGACTTTGAAATTTTTTACTCAAATACACGTCGTTTGTCCTGCTTATTTCGCATCCTTCTCAATTGACTTCACGGTTGGTCTTTAAGCTCAATACACCATACATACCATACTTATCCTGCTTGATCAGTATGTGTGTTTTATGTCGATATTCTGTGTTCGTCAGGTTTTGAACTACCATTAAAAGAAAATTCAGATAATGCGGGAAATAGCGTTGCGTGACTTAGTCGAGATCTATGTGATGGTTACTCGCTTTCTAGGGCCGAATCACTTGTTTAAACTTGCAAAAGTGAAAACAGAAAAGCATGCTGCGTCACAAATCCGTTGCTGTTTTGAGAACATCGCGCTTAGCAGCTCGGTGTGACTGCTAAAAGTAACTGGCAACAGTTTTTATGCTTTTCTGTATGAACAGATGCTTGGGCATTAGTACGGGTGAAATCAGGATCTGAGAGCGCGGCTTCCCTGCATTTGACGTCGCATCTAAGCTTACGTTTACAGTGAAACGTACACGGGCTGCAAGCGCTTGTTCTTGTGCTCATTGTCGCATGACCTAAGAACAACCACGTGGAATAAGAGCCGCAAACGAGCTGATCCATTGACGAAGCTAGGGTTTGCTTCTTGCACTTGACGCCGTTTCCCTTGGTTGTCATCTCTATCCGGCCTCAAGAAACTTGTGAAAACAGGTGCCGTTTTCTTTCTTGTGTCTTGGCCCAACCAACCACACTGCAGCTTGCCGGAATACCGGGATTTATGCTCGGAAACACAGCAAGCGTCACACATCCAATACAGACTGCCTGAGCTTTTGCCTACACCACGAAAGTCACTGGTGTCGCCGCATACACTAACGTCACGGGCTGACCCTTGTCTATTGTCACACAGGTTGCCGTACATGCATATCATCCAGTTTTTTGCATCGCAGTGCCCTGAAGATTGTTTGCCATCGAAATGACTTATCAGTGTTGCATATTTTGTTATTTTCTTGCTTTTACCAACTGTGCTTAGTTTTTGTCACATGTTCATATAAGATATGTTTTCCTCCAATTGTCACCCCCTGCAATAATGCCCTTGGGGTGATGCAGGTACTTGTATAAATAAACAAATAAACAGCAGTTAAGTAGTAGGTGTGTTGCTGGCATGGGATCTGGTAGTTTGACCTTTGAAGTTTGTGTGTTTTGCGTGGCCTTGCAAGAAATATAAACTTCATAAACTGCTTCTTCATGTGTGGAATGTTCGTAAATCATTCATTCAGTTAAGGTTGGACAGTTGCCTTGTTGCTATTGGCACATACCTTTGGTGTCTGTAGTTGTCACTTGTTGCCCTTGTATTGCTGATGGCTATGCTAAAGCAGTCCTACTTATTACAGAAATGGTTTAAAAGCAAGCTGCATGTGTTTGTTTATTGCAAGTTTTTAATCAATTGTGGTGCAGTTTTGATGCTGAAATGCTGTTTTGAGGTACTTTAGTGTAATACTATTTCTGAATGTATCCTTGCAGAAATCATTAGAGAGAAAGGTGTTGAAAACGTCTCGGTTGATGACCTCATAGTAGCAGTAACACCAAGGGCACGAGGTAAGTACCAAGAAAAAAAAAAATAGTTGTGTGCTTGGTTGCAGAATCTGATCACTTTCCATATACAGACGTGAAAATTTGGCTTTCACGACTAGTTTCTTTCATTTTAATTTTAGAAAAAGATTAGGCAGAGAACTCGATTGCTTATGTTGGTGCCTTCAATTAACCCACTGCAAATTTGCGGTTGCGTCCACTTTGTGAATTTAAAGATGTGACAACTCATTGCTGTGCTCTAACATGTAGTGAAGGGCTCACGTGTGCGAAGCCCCTGTAGATATCTGTTAATAGGTTTACTCCTTGAAAATGTCAAGGCATTCTGCTGGGCAGAGGGAAGGTTGTTTGGCACATCTTGCAGCGAAGCAGTCTGTTGTTACCTTAAGTTCATTGGATAAGCAGCTGAATTTTGATGTGGAGAAATGTAACTGTCCTTTTGTAAAATTTAGCGGGCAAAAACATTGCTATGCATTGTGAACGTTAGCAGCCAACTTTTATGCTTTGCTCAGGGTAGGGGGGGTACATTACAAGGGCCACTGTCCTGGGAAGGACCTCTTAAGCAAAGCAGCCCAGTGCTTCGATCAGGTACCGGAGATAGCCTATGTAAAATGCTATAGCAATATGCGCGCTGCAAAGCAGCAAAAATACAAATCAAAGCTCTCTCAACCTCCCCTTCGGGAAACCACCTTCCCCGTTCTCTACAAGCCGCAAGGCTGACGACTCGTAGCAAAAGACATCTATTGGTCTGTCTCGCTGACTAACTGGTGAAGGATGGGCATACACCACTAATTGTGTCCACCGCTCACTGCGCGCTTTTCCCTCGCCACGGTCAGGGGTCAATAAACCTTATGCAAATTGCTGCCATGTATTGGCCGCCGCGCGTGTTTCCGCCATGTTCAAGGGTAGCTAGCTGCATTGAGGAGCGCGGCAAGCGGCATAGGGGGTTGCCCAGCCGGCTGTGTTAATGCTCATTGTTGCTGATAATATCGACATACTGTTGTGCCCCTTGTAAGCAAAAGTAAAATAAGGGTGTAGAAGAAAAGAAGCAGCAAGTTACATCCCTTGAGCTTTTTTTTTTTTCTTCTTTCTTTCTTGAGGCTTGTGTTAATCTGCACTCGCGTGGTTGTCACACTAGGCGCACTTTCGATCAACGGCGCGCCTGAGTTGTAAAATATCTTATATGGCGTGCATTGGAAGATTGCAAATCATTGTTCCGAAATATATCGCTCACAGTGTGTTGAATTTGCCTGTAGACAAACTGCGCATCGCATTTTCGCATAAAAGATATGCAAGAGTGTTGTTTCTGATTTCCTTGTTGCTCCAATTCATCTCGGCTTTTAAGGTTTTATGCATACAAGCTGTCAACAGATTTCGCCCGTATGTATATACGTCCAGGTATCCAGATAGAACAGGTTTCGGCACTTCAAAGGCGCCTGACTGCTCTCTTAAATTCCAGCGCGATATTCTAACGTCGTGACGCATTCGATTCATCGATGAAATGAATATAGTCTACTACGTCCAGGCTTCAGTTACTGAGATGAGTCTCCAGAACACGACTTGCAAAAGAAAGGACTCTGAGTATATACGTGGCAGCAATTGCCCCTGCCGTTTAGCTGCTCTCGTCTACTGCAAGTTCGTATGGTTGTTGCTATAGTGATGGCGATCACCGTTCTGTTTGCTTTTTTTTTATTAGTGCGAGCTTTTTTTTTTTTCTGCGAATTGTGTGAGGTGCATCGAAAAGGAGTTACGCCTTAGTTTGGACCACGCCAGTTTTCTTTTCTCCCATCCACATCACTGAATAATGCCGTTTCTTTGTTTAACCTTCATGGCGCGCCATGAAAACAGTGTAATGAGGTAGGGATTGGAACTGTCAACCATTCGACACTATCCACAGAGCAATATCGTTTGTAGTGAGCCTTACCGCACTTAGCAGTGAGGTTTGCTACTGCGGCTATCGCAGTAGAACCAAGAATGAGCGCACACGTCTTCCAACTTTATTTTGTCTAAAAGTACCCAGCCCTATACATGTATGCATCACATTTTCTGTATGCCCATTGCTTGGTACATTCTACTACTTCCCTGAATTGCTGCTGGCAAATAATGTTTGTTGTTTTGCAATATAGCAAAAAAAAAAAAAAAAAAATCTCATGCATCACAACTCTACACTGAAAACATTTGTGTTCTTTCAGGTGTCAACCGACTGGACGTCAAATAAATTCGGATTTTGCAAAATATGTTTGGCAGCTATAGAAAGAAAACCGCCATTTAACATTATACAGCCTGTATACGTTCGCTACTTTTTCGCAAAACGATTTCGTGAAGAATGTCGCTAGTGTCGAACATTGCATGAGAACTCAGTGTGATTAGTTTTTTTTCATTCAATATCTTCGCAAGCAAAGAAAGCCATTAAACCTCGTTAAACCATTAACCCCCCCCCCTCCCCCTCATCCCTGACATGGACAACAAAAAACAATTGAAATATTTCAATTCCGTCAAGAATTACAGAAAGAAAAAGAAAAAAATGCCCCCCCCCCTCCCCCTCATCCCTGACATGAACAAAAAACAATTGAAATATTTCAATTCCGTCAAGAATTACAGAAAGAAAAAGAAAAAAATGCGGTATTGGAGAGGAGAAAGACTTTGTTGCAAAAACTGCGCATTGCACAAAGCACTGCTCGAATACGCGTCCACGAAGGAGCTTGGCTTTGACATTGCGTCTGGGTATAAGGCAGACCTCTGCTATGTGACTTCGCAAGCAGCAGTATCTGCTATATATTGATTTTCATGAAATAGAACCATGATGTGACAGCAACAGGAGCTACATATCTGAGGAGGATCAGCGCGCACGGAATCACGTCGTTGACCTGTCGCATTTCGCCGGCAAATTCATGTGGTTGGGAGTTTTAGCCAGTAACATATAGAATATGGGATCTGCTATAGGGTTGATTACATGCTAACGAGATACATCAGCTGCTAAACGTTCAGACAGAGGATGGGAACAGTAGTGCGCGCGCTTCACTGGGAACTGTGAAGGTCCATCAGAGCGCAGTATTTATTAGGCATCAGTCTTATATTAAAGAAAAAAAAAAACAAAAACAACTACATTAAGCTCCTTCGTCTACGCTAATGACATCGCAGACATGTTTTACACCCGGAAGCAATATCAATATGTTTTGCACTTTCATGGACGCATATTTGAGTAGCGTATCAAGGAATGCCCCGGAGCAACAACGAAGGCTTTGCTATGTGTAGCTACGTTGTTACTACCGTTTGCAAGAAGTTTTGGCAGTGCAGTATCGCTTCACGAAGTAAAATTGGAATGTAGACAGCGTGGACAAGTCAATCGTCTATTATTCCGCCAGTTTTTGCTTTGAATGCGAACAAATACGCGGAAATCACAGCACAAAGCAGACGCAGCTAACGCGAAGGCAGCAGCCGTAAGCGCAGCCGACGCACTCAACCCTTGAACATGGCGTTGCGTAATGTGGTTCGCTGAAGGTCCGATAGATGGCAGCAATTTTGCATAAAGTCAATATGGTGATGAAGAGTCACATAATACATTTTTTCTTAGAAGATAACTGGTCCTCAGTGTTACTTTTAGAGAAGGCATTTTTTTATACAGCAAGACAAAAAGGTGAAAGCACTTGCTGCCAGATATAGCCCGATATAACTGTAATGGCTGTCCTACATTTTAGTGTAGCTTCTAATGAATGCTTTACATTTCACTTTACTAGAAAGCATCATCACCAGCCTGATTATACCCACTGCAAGGCAAAGGACTGTCCCATATCCCTGCAGTCCTGTGCCAGCTGTATCCTTAGAATTGCAGCTAATATGCTTGCTAAGGGACATTTGTTTTAGCAACTTCCATGCTTTTCTCAAGACTTCATTCATTGCAGAATATGTTTCTGTTGCAGCTACTGTGCCAGACGTCATCAAGCGTGAACTCCTTCACCAGATCAAGACCTTCCTAGCCAGCCAGCAAGCAAGCGGGAAATGATGCAGCTCAAGACAAGTAACATCAAAGTGTGCTTAATCATGCGACATGCAATTTTGATCAGATCAATCATGGTACTCATCATTGCCATTTTCATTGGATCAATCATGCTACCTTTAATTGATGAGGGTTTGGAATTGTGGTAATAAACTAAATTTTGTTGTGCATTTAAATATGAAACCCAAACAGTGGAAAAAATATATGTGTATATTCTCAAGATATCACTGACTGTACAGCAATAAATGGAACAAGTTTTCCATGAGCTTCTTTTCTCAAAGTTTACCATGAATACATTCCTTGTATCCATGGGCTTTATAGCTGTGATTTTAAAAGCAGCAATAGCTGAAGGGTCAGGGTTCTGCAGATCGCCACACCACCACTTTGCCATCGCTTCCGCCTGTTGTAATAAGGCTTCCGTCCTCGCACACGTGAATGCAAGTCACAGGCCCTGCAATCAAAACAACACACTTACTGCACTGCAATTGTCAGCCTCGCATGACTCACAGATTGGAAAATAGCTCTGGTAGCGCATTATTTTAATGCTTGAGCTAATTTTGTTTTAAAGGCTACAGCTCTGCCAAATAAAGATTGGTTTAATTTAACAGGTTTAACATCCTAAAATGATATTGGCTATGGGGATGCTGCTATGGAGGGCTCCAAAAGTTTTGACTACCTGGAGATCTAAAGCTGTATGTATAGCCTTCATCAAAAATATACAGCCTAAGTGGTTCGCTTTTAAACCATGTAACTGGGCTCGTTGCAGGTCTCCAGCATTCAAAAATCTTACGGGTGATCACAGACCTTTTAAACCTAGGGTAATCCAGAAGTACTTCCAGGAGCCCCTTTACGAGGCTTTAGAAGTAAACTTGGGCAGAGTATTTTTGACGAAGACTGTCTAGGCATTGGAGCACCACTGATGAAAGCGGCAAAGGCAAGTGCGTGTCTTGATTCATCTTGTGGCACTACAGGGAAGAGGACAGATGCGGAGAGAGAAAGTCCTTGTCCCTGTGGTGCCACAAGATGAATCCATACCAACTTGCCCATTTTTCCACCCTCTTGCGTGTCTTGCTCGTGAAAATAAATGGCAAGTGAAATGACAATCTCAAAAGCCTCTTGCTTACACTCTAGAAGGCTCAAAGGTAACCTTGTAGCAAGACAAAGAGAGAAGCGATCCCAATCTTCATTATGCCCATCCTGTGCGCAAGTTCTAGCAGCCTGCCCGTGAAACAATCCTTTAAACTAAAGAGACCATACTAGCTTTCAATACAGAGGCCTCATTTTAAACGTCGCCTCTAAGCTTCTTGCTCTTAGAGCATATGATTTTTGTCCACATGGGCCTTGGGCAAGTAAATTTTGACAATATTTGGGGCCAGAATTGAGCCCACACAGTGGAAAAAGGTGGCATTGCCATTAAAACGTGCATTAGGGCAATGACCAGTGCGTTTCGGATACGATAAACGTCCACGACCGCACAAATCTGTTAGACTGGACGACAAAGCTCTACACTCGGCCATGCAATCGAAAAACGCACACATGCCAGCAGTATGGCGACTCTTGGTTTTTATAACATGCTGCCAATACTCTGTGATGACCCGAAAGAAAGCAACAAAAAAATACACCATTAAACCCGCTGGCCAAGTGCACACCAACAGGCTACAGCGCCAATTGGGGCATACGCATGCACCGGCTATCTTGAGCCCAAGCAGAAGCGCGGTGGACATGGGACGTATAGCTTCAAAGGTGAAATTACTAACAGTCAGTGATTCAACCACAGGCAGCGATCTTAGAACTTTGAATGCTATTCACATGGTAACCTTGATGGCTCGGACAGCCGCGAGGTGTGCATTGCCCGCCCAGTCGGTTCTGTAACTCCTGGCAGTGCAATCAACACATTCTGAATGCACATGCATTGCACTAGTGTTGCTGCATCCTTACAACTTGTTAGAATTCAGGGGGTGCAAAGGCCCAGCTGCTGTGGATATTCATTTCATAATTAGTAATGTCTCACTGTTAAGCCACAGACGCCACTTTTGACTTGCTGCCTTTTTGGCTGTAGAAATACTATTTGCTACAGGTTAAAAAGAACGTCTGGTTTGGATAGCAGCTTTATAAGAACATTTGCATGAATCTTTACCCATGATGCATGAAATTTTACTCATTACTTAAAAGAACCTTGATCTGGCAGTGGAAAAATTGGATTAAAGTGGCCAGAAAGCAGCTCCGCATTCTACAGCATGCATTCATTAACCGAGGGTAGGTCTATGCCACATAGATATGGAAATTGCAGTTCTTGCAGGCTAAGTGGTTCATTTGAAGGTTTGTGCAGCTTGTGAGAAGATTTTCCTGTCAGACTGATTGCACTTCCCACTAGCTGCTTAATGCAGAATACATTAAATTTGTGATAAAGCTTCACTCCAACTCCTGTCATTTACATATAAAATGCATTATTTTGCTAGGCCGCACGGCACAGGGGTGGAAAGATTACTTATTTCATATAAAAGTCACGTTGTATGCTAATTTTACTGTGTTCACTGTTACACTGTGGAATATGAGAACACAGTACCTGAGGTCTGAACATGACAATGATATACCTATTAGTAGTATGCAGACAAGTGAAAGGCCTCACCACAGTGTGCTGCCACAGTTGCCACTAACTTTGCACTTAGCAGGTCCCAGACAAGGATGCTTCCAGAATCGCAGCCAGTAAGCACCGTTGCGCCATCCCAGCACAGACACCTGGCAATTGACCAATGTAAATCATATAGAACACATAAAAAACAAAATTGATTACTGTTCTCACGAAAAAAAATTCTGATTACACGGTTTTTATGGTGCTAATTTCTCTCAAACAAAACTGTCTTAAAAGTAGAATCAAGAACACTTTTTCCACTCGGCTGGAAACACTCTGTGGTGGTCCCAATGCCAAAGCCTGGAAAAGATCCTACAAGCCTACAATATTTGTGGCCCATACCGCTAACGCCCACAATTTGCAAGATTTATGAAAAAGTGACAGCCACACGCCTGTCATGGTGGTTGGAAAGTCAGCAAAAATATCATGCTCGACAAATTGGATTCCGTATAAGCCTTGGCACAGAAACTGAGTTGGCTATACTAGCTGAAGAGGTGTCGCCTCGTAGTCAAGCTGCGGAAACTCGACGGCACTTCCGTCCAGTCTAATTCGCCGCACCTTCTTACACACGGAGGCAAAAGCGAAAGCACAAAACATGGAAGGAGGACTTCTCCCTCGCACTTAAATTTTCCTCTCGCACGCCACAGACTCCTCTGCGTGGCTTCGTCCTAGCGCGAATTGCTGCAACCGTTATGACTCTGCTCATTTTGAATTAGAACCGACGTCTGTGTCGGTCGCCTGCATAGCTTAGCGCTGTGAATTGGCTTATCGGCCAAAGTAGCAATTTTCTTCATGGCTTTTGTGCTCGGTGCATGTTATTCCTGCTGGCTCTCCGCCCCTTCGTGAGACGAGAGACTTGTCTGTGTGCAGCTCCAGTTCCATGGACCCATCTCTTCTCCTGATTGTGATGGCCATTACAGCAGGCGACATACGCTGTGTTTCATGTTGTTGAACTTATCTTCATGTGCTGTGGAGAGGCATAAGTGCATTTTGAAGACGATGGTTCTTCCAGGAAGGGTAATGTAAATTTTTAATCATGTATTTTGGTTATGTATAGCACGGTGACATGATTACTTGCATCAAACACCAACCACCAGGTATACTATAGTATACTTATATAGTATACTGTAGTATAGGTATACTAGGTTTGTTTTGGTTTGGTTTGTGGGGTTTAACGTCCCAAAGCGACTCAGGCTATGAGAGACGCCGTAGTAGAGGACTCCGGAAATTTCGACTACCTGGGGTTCTTTAACGTGCACTGACATCGCACAGCACACGGGCGCCTTGCTTTTCGCCTCCATCGCCCCTATCCTACTGGGGATAGGTATACTAGGTACAGGTATACAGTCGAACCCGGATATATCGAACTCGAAGGGGATCGCGAAATAGTTCGATATATCGATAATTCGATATACAAAAATCTGCTTATGACGGCACTTACGATGCTAAAAAACGATACCGTATTTGTCGCGTAAGCAACCCACTTGCATAATGAACCGACCCTGCACTTTTGCACAGAGAACCTGAAAAAAAAAAAAAAAGCGTAAAGGCCACCTCGCTCACATGCAAGCGATTGAGCGATCTCAGGGACGAGCGGCAGCGACAGAGCGAAAAATTTCAAACTCCCTCTCGCTGCTCGAGCCACCGCGGCAGCTCTAAACTAGGTTTCTGTGTTGCCGCGGCAGAAATCGCGAGCGTTTTCGCTTGCATGTCGATGGCGCACGTCACTCCGTTTCGGTCGTCTCATCCACAGCTCATTTCTTGGCAGCGTGCCAAGATGCTGCGCAGCGATAACGTCGGGGCGCGTTTATCTTTTGATAGCTCCTGCGGTGGCGGGGAGCGAACTTGGCAGAGTGCCCGTGATGGCTTGATTGCACGTACAAGCCTGGTTCGATTTATCACACCGCGCTTGGGGCGGGCGTCATGATCGCAGCAGCTGACCGCGTGCTTTCGTTGATTCATACATGCAAGGATAAACGACTCCCGCAAAAAAAAAAAAAAAAAAAAAAGAAAAAAAAAAGCCTGCCGCTTCTTAACGTTCGAACAGCACAACGATAAGAAAGTATGACTCGCAAAAAAAAAAAAAACGAAAAAAAAAAACAGAGAGCTGCCGCTTTTTTAACGTCCGCAGGCACCATAGCCACCTCAGCCGCGCGCGCGCAGAGGGTACGCAACACACGCTGGAGAAAGCGTCGACGCCTGTCTGAAAACGGGCTGAGCTGGCTTGGCGCATGCGTAGCGCGTGCTGAAGGAGCGAGATAGCTTGGCAAAAGGATGGGCACACCCACGCACATGGCTTGCAAACGTCATGTGTTGGCGCGCGGAAAACGATAACTGCAGATGCGCGCGCCTTTGGGGAATGGGCGCGGCGCTGCCCAGACCAGCCGTCGCCGAACTGTCCCCTCTCATTCCTTCCACGCGTGGCTTGAAAACGGCACGCGGCAAACGGCCAGGGGTGATGCGATCGTCTTTGGGGAAGGCACACTTTCCAGTGCGCGGTGCGGAGTTCAATATATCGAACGACCGGTGAAATTAAGTTCGATATATGACGCGGCTTTCCTATACTTTTACATGGGATTTTCAAGGGGATATTTCGTGAGTTCGATATAACGAAAATTCGATATATCCCGGTTTGACTGTACTACAGTAGCTCTACCTAGAACACATGTATATTTACTCTATATTTCTGCATTGCTTTGTTAGTATGTAAAGCGTAGAATGAATATGTGTATCATTTATTTGATTTTATATCAACTGTACACATGCTGACAGAAGTAGTGCCGGCAAACTGGGTTTTTTTGTATTGATAAAATAAGCATGCAAGATTACAATGTTAGCGCAGAACACTAATGTAAACTTTTGGCTATGCAAAGTGTGTGTGGCGTGATACCCCATAGCATCTTTTCATTTTATATTTCACGTGCAGTTAATAAAAAAAAGGGAAACGATATCTGCTGTTCTCTGTGTCACTTCTTGACGCAGTCGGGTATGCTAGCTCGCGAGCGGCTGCACCCTCAAGAGCGCCATACCTATGGTTTTTCTTTCCATCACACTGTCCCTGCCGCAAGCCGGTCGCGCCACGGCAGGAACGGTAGTGTGGTAGAAAATCTGCGGGCAGAGCATTCTCCTGGGCGCAGGTCGCGCACTACCTACCGACACCCCCTTCAGCGCAGCATTTTTTTGGACCGCTCCGCTATATGGCCTTCCCCGTCAAGTAATTTTTTACGCGCCCCCTCCCGCTACGATGGGGGGTTTGGCGCTAGCGTCTAATTCGTGGCCGCTGGGAGGTACAGGAAGTTTCACACCCCTGTCGTAGCCACCTTGTACGCACCGTGGTGGCTACTGACGTGGCAAAGACATACAATAACATGTTACATGCCAAGATAACAACATAGAAAGTATGGGCATTCTCCTACAGGTCATAAAAATGGTATATAACCTGCTTAAGGACAGGACATTTTCGTCCGGATAAATAGACAACAAATCAGCAATTACACCTCAGAGGTGTGCTGCAATGGTCAGTTTTGGCACCTTTGTTTTTTAATATCGCACTCATCCCTTTGGCATGGAGATTAGCTGAAATACCAGAGGTGCAGTTCATTATTTACGCAGACGATGTCACAATATGGTCTACTCATAAACGCTTTGAGACACAAAACCTTTAGCCCTAAATACACCAGATGAGTATGTTCGCGATGCAGGTCTGGAGCTGTCACTCCAAACGTCCAGCTACATTCATGTTGCAAATAAGAATGGAAGAAAACAATTGGCAACGAAAAGAGACGCTAAAGATTGGAAATCAGGCATTACAAGAAGTGGACGAGTTGAGAGTTCTTGGCCTTCTTGGATATTCATAAACCTGGCAAAGGAGCACAATAGCTTCATAAAATGGAAAAAGTAGCTGTGACTTCCTTGCATTTGATAAAACTTATTTCATCAAGGGGAGGAGGAGCCCGAACGGAGACGGCAAGGCGTCTAGTCGGTGAGCCCAGGATACTTCACAGGCCCAGTTCCAAAGACCCATGAGGTGACAGTAGGAAACAATAAATAGGAACGCAATGTGCACAGTCACTGCCTTACCAAAAACTTACCCCCATCCCTATTCTTCAGGAATATGTGCAGCTCAACACCCTGACAGAATTCATTGAACAGCGAGACAACAAGGAATATGAAATGAAAATATGTTATACCCATGGCATCGTTGACCAATGCGATGACAAGGCAAACTCCGACAATGGTTGACTCCCCTTTATGGGAGTTCACGACTATTACGACGAACAAAACGACTAAGCTACGTCATAAAAAAAATGGCGTCTCGCCCTCTGGTTGATGTACTCACAGGAACCTGTATTGCATGTACAGAAGCGCTGATTATAGAAAATGGCAGCAGAACAGCAGCTACCAGCTGGACTCACGAAGATCTAAACATACATAATGAATATGAAACAGAACATCCGAACCCACTTGTGATAGAACTTTATGCAATGTGCGATGCATAAATAAAGCCCATAACTGAAGCCACATCTATACAGATTCCTTAGCTGCCATAAAACAACTGAAGAGAGTGACAAAGACACTATGTGTAACCCAGGAAACCCATGCACTTAATAAGGAAACAAAGATACGCTTCCAGATACACTGGACATAAGATAATGCTGAAAACACTGAGCAGAGAAAAGTGGACAACCTCATACACCAAATTCCAAACACTATTGCACCCCTCACCAAGCTACCTTTTGATGCTCGCTCTCTTGTCCCCTTCCTAGCATCCTCTCTGAGAAAAGTACACGTGCCCTCAACTCGCCACACACTTATCCCCACCCTAATAACTAGACTGCAGGAGGTATCCCTTAAAAGGATAAGGGCTGGGGCGGCCCTTACCCCGTGGGTGACGTTGCCGATGGGACTCACAAGACACAGGACCGACCACCTGCCCGAAATTTTCTACACTGGCTGCAGAAGTGGATGTTCACCACCTGCTGTGGACTTGTGCAGGGACGAACGAGGGTGTCAAGGACACGGATTCTCCAGGAATTCCCCAGGAAGTAGGACTGTCGGCGACAAGGGAGGAGGATTTCTCCAAGTGGGTAACGGAAAACACTAAAAGCAAAAACCTTCTCTAGTTTCTGGCAGAAAAAGATTTGCACGACTTTCTATAGTATTCCTAACGGCAAGTTAGCGAAAAGAAAAAAAAAATAAGAACACTTCAAGCAATTCAACTTCGAGAGCCTGCTATTGGACTAGTTGGTTAAGTTCACCTAAGTTGAAACACATTAAGACAACAGAAGTTCAACCCCTTGTTAAGGATGGCGACAACGAGACGAGCGCGAGAGCTGCCGCTTTCAACCATCGAGAGAATTCCCCACCGGAAAGGAACGCGGGGTGTTCAGCCGGACGGCGACAGCAGTCCAAGTCGGGCCGTCGGGAAACAAAAAAGTTCAAGTGGATCCCGGCGTCTCCTGCCTGGGTCAGTACCCTCAAGGCAGCCACGCAGTCATCCCCTTCGTCTAGCCGACAGCGCGCGGCGGCCCTTGCGACGCCGACGGGGTAGCCCAGACCAAAATGCGCCGAGCTCCTCGTTGGCCATCTACATTACATTCGCCTTGCCGACGGCGTGCAGTGGCGCGTTCGCAACGCTTTTCGTCACGCCACCTTTTGTCATGTCTCGACAGAGGTACAAAGAGTCAGCCTGCGACCCCGCAGGGAGCGCCAGAAAGAGATCCTTTCGACGGGGCAGGTCTAATCACCCTCGCGTAGCGTTTTTAAGTAGTTTTTTTTTTTCTTTTGTAGTTTTTGGATTTGTAGAGGGAAATGCTATTTTGTTTTGCGCTATTGCTTCGAAGTTGTTCAGTCCTGTGAGATTCATCGCCGAATTTCAGAAGGTATGTGCCTTTCAGATGCAAAGGCCAATTATCCGTAATGGTACCGCTACCAAGAAAAGAAAAGAAAAGAAAAGGCACTCAGAAGAGCTTGTAAGTCTCACGTAGACGAGAGACGCATTCAGGAGATGTTTAAACTTAGTTTGAGGCACATAGTTGGCCAGTTTTAGTTACGTTTTCCTTAAACAATCGTTACACTGCAGAGCGCAGACCGCTGGTAACTGCCTAATTGTTTTCCTTAGCTATTGGGGCAACGCTTCAGGAGCAAGCTTGCTGATATGGACTGCCATTTTCGGGTCATCTCAATTTTGAGTATTTTTTTGCTGCTTCGGTGAACGCTCCAAAGTCAGCCTGATCGTTCAGACAAAAGAAAAATTTTTTTTGGAAGGCTGTTTCAATTATTATGATTGTAGGGGGATGAGAGTGGTGCTGATGAAAATTTTAGTTTTGATTTTCTAGCTCTGTAGAACACACACCCACCTTTTCGTATACAGCATGTCGGACTTGCCTTAGGTTACCTCATACTAGACATGGGAGCTTGCTCTGACTCGAAATTCGGGCAAAATTAAGGGGATCAGGATGCAGGAATATCATTTGTTTGATTTAAAAGCCTGGTGCATCTTAAGTGGATTCCGAGCACTTGTGCGCGTGGCAGTGCTGTGCTGTGTAGAAAGTTTGACCTATGCTTTCCTTTGTTGGTGTTGGTTAGCTTGGGGTGTTGTTGCCTGGGGAGACGATCCCCTTCAAGACAGGCCACTAGAGCAAACGCAAGCCCATCTCTCTTCGGCAGGTGATTCCGACCACTAGCCGATCGAGATTTTCCCCGGCCGCGGAGGAGCTGTTAAGGATGGCGACAACGAGACGAGCGCGAGAGCTGCCGCTTTCAACCATCGAGAGAAGAATTCCCCACCGGAAAGGAACGCGGGGTGTTAGGCCGGACGGCGACAGCAGTCCAAGTCGGGCCGTCGGGAAACAAAAAGGTTCAAGTGGATCTCGGCGTCTCCTGTCTGGGTCAGTACCCTCAGGGCGGCCACGCGGTCATCCCCTTCGTCTGGCCGACAGCGCACGGCGACCCTTGCGACGCCGGCGGGGTAGCCCAGACTAAAAGGCTCCGAGCTCCTCGTTGGCCATCCACACTACGCTTCTTCAATTCGTCCTGCCGACGGCGTGCAGTGGCGCGTTCGACATGGTTCGACGCAGGAGAGCCCTCGACAATGGGACGCAGACAGACGCCGATCGATGCAGGTGTGTGCCAGACTGTGAGACGCCGGCAGTCAGCGAGCTCCTCGTGTGCTGCTCTCTACACCGCCACAACGGTTTCCTCCTTGCCTTCAAGTCCAAACTTTCAAGGGGGCGGGTCTGCAACAGTGAAAGTGCGCTAATGTGTGTGACATCAAAGCGACAAGGACACTCCTTCGGCGACGAGTGAGCCCGCCCTTCACCTAGGAAACCTGGGGAACACGGACCCTTTAAAACTATGTGTGTGTGCGGGCATCATTAGTTCTTCTCCGTAGTTCTTCTCCGGAGTTCATTCCTACCATTAACAATGTAAATAAACCAAGTTTTTGTCCTTCTGCTCCCAACTCCTTCGCTCAGCGGCACTTCTTCCTGAGGTGGAGCGGGCGTCGATGCGGCCGAGGATCCGTCTAGCGGCACCCGAGTCCCACCTCTAACACCCTGTTAACTGGGAAAATTCGAACGAGGAGTGCTGTCCTGGCTGATGCCCATGCACCATATTCACGTGAATGTGAGACGGCCTCCCCACAATTAGCAAGTGAAATCGGAAAAAGTCACTTTTTCGCATTTATATTGCAGCAAACGAAAGACCATCACTCATTGTAGCTGCTGTCACTGGCCTCTTTGTTGCTGTCTACCCACAACATGTCATCCTCTATGCCATAGAGGTGGCTGGAAATGGCACTGCATTTTTTGAAAAGGCAGACCATCATATGATAATTCGGAATAGCATGCCAGGCGTCCAGGATCCACTGCGCGAGCTGAGATAGTGATACTCGCTATCTCATATGCTCCATCCACTCGCAGTAACATTGACGGGCATTATCCTTCACGGGCCTGTTCAGGCCCACACATCTAGAGGTTGCAGCCGAGATGTCATCTGGATGACGATGAGGAAGCACCGGTTGTCAGCAGCTATGAAAGCCTTGCTAGCCTCAATTGTGTGCCCCTTGAACGCGTCCGCCACCAACCAACCAGCATCGAATGTGGCCTCAGCAGCTAGGGCTAAGGCTCCAGCACGATGGAACCAAACAGTGCGGAGCCAGTCGTTGAAAATGTCCGCAGCTATGCACTCCTTTTCATTACAGCGGATGATTACACCAGGAGGAAATTCTTTTTTTCAGCAATGTCTTCCGACTGAAAGTAATGTAGGGGGAAAGCCTTCTACCGTCTGCAGTACAAGTGAGCATTACGGTTATTCGTTGGTTCTCAGTTCCCATGGTTTTAACTATCACATCTTTAGAGTCAACTTTTTGGAGTGTAGTTGACTGGCATGTCAAAATGCATCGCTGTTTGGTCAGCATTGCTTATTTGTCCAAGGACGTAGCCATGCTGGCGTCGGAGCCTGGTGACGTAATGCTGATATGAAACTAACCTGCCTTACAAGTCTTCCGTGAGCCTTTGGCACACTGAAGTCCAATGGTGGAGCAAGAACCACGAGCTGTTCATAATACACTTTACGCAGCCTTTGCTTGCTTTGAAAACTGTGTGAATAATCCCATGCTCAAAGGTCATTCCCCTGGCTTTCGTCTGTATCATTTCGATGAAGACGCATCTGTACCTGACCTCATTCACGTACAGAGTCATCTTAGTTCTGCATGGCGCCTGTATTGTGGTCCCTTTAAGGCCTAGTGCAACCTTGAACATGCTGCTAAACTGCTGGCGTTCCCTAGCCACCTGCACACGTTCACCTATAAAACGCTGAAGCATCTGGCTGTTGCCAGGTTGTTCCTAGTCTCGTTCACAACAGAAATAACTTTTCGCTTCAGCTGTGCCGTGTAACTGCACCTTGTTTCACTCATCTCAGACTGCTCACATCCACAGATCCACAAACAAAGGAGGCATGAATGAAGCAAATTGATGCAGCACCATGGAGACTCCAGCGCTAGCGCTCATTTGCCGGCATGTTACATCATTTCGGACCAATCACTAGTCACTCCCCTTCTTTATTCCAATCTTATTTCTTTGCTAGCCAGGCCACCGATTCGTCAGGCTACTGCCGTAGTTTCTCTTGCACCTCTGACGTAAGCTTTCTTATTTCGTCGCAAGGTTGGATCTTCCCTCTTGAAGCCGATTTTTAGATGGCCCCGAATCTAAGGCGAGCCACCCAAACTGTGCACTATATTAAATAAAAAATTAAATTAAAAAACGTAATCTGATTCACATGAATGCAGCAAGTTTAGGGCGTTGGAGGCTCATTAATTCGAACATTGGCAGGCCTCGCTACTGTTAATTCGGACGAGCGACTGCATTGAGATACAACGCGTGCAGCCAGAGATCATTAAAAAGGCCTTCACAAACCGCAATTGCATAGAACAGTTGTGCCCGAGCACTTCGTGCGCTATGAGAGGCATGAATACGGCAGGAAGTTCCCCATTTCCAAAATACAGCTCAGTGGTTCAGGCATATAGTTTAGATTTCGCCTTCCTTAACTTCACGACACCCCGTGGCTGCAATCGGGCGTGTGCATTGGCTAGTCGCACAGTTTTGGACGTTGCTTGGCATATCAGTGTTTTCTTTTTTATTTTAGAGGGTCATCATGCTGTTCTAACACTACGTATGTATCCCTCGCATGCATTCATGTGCTGCTCTCGGCACTCTGAAACTGCGTGCTGGACACGAGCAGTTGCACCGCACTGTGCGCTTCAACTCGATGTTTCAACACATGTACCGTGCGGTGGAGCATCCTCAAAATGCGATGGGGTCATTTTCACTTCTTTGTGCGTAAAGCACTTGTCAAAACTGAGAAAAAGCTTTTTTTGTTCTCATCTGGGTTTTATTTGAAACGTAGGCAACCAGCATACAGATAAATTTACTGTGGTGCAAACGGTTTTTGCAGTTTTCTTTTTCAGGCCCATTCAACCAGTCAAACTTTCAGTTAATTCTAACAATCTTCCTCATCCCTTGAAGGCCAGATCAACGAGAGTTCATTGTATACCACTCAGTATATTATTCAGTCATGCTTGTATTATGTCCCGTACCGACACCCTTTAAAAACAACAACAACAAAAAGATCACTTCAACTTCCTGTTTAGTGTCGTATGTTACCTTCGCTGCTCTGTGATTGGCTTTGCAGACTTTAACAGGCTTTATTAGTGTCTTTTGCACTCCTTTCATAATTGACTGAGATATGCATTTAATTTTCATGCCTCACACTGTGTTCCTACCTTTGCATGGTCAAACAAGGGCTGCCTGCATTCAGGAGCTGCGGGAAGCTAGATTACGTTGCAAAACCTGGCACAAAACCACAGGGAAGACAGGTGAAAGGTGGTTCACCATTACATTTTGCACAGGAAGATAAAAAAGTATTTAACCCAAAAGCTTCTGTGGCCGGCAGTCTGCCATCGCTTGGTGAAGGCTTGGAGAATGGCTTTATATTTTTTTTCCTCGATATGTTTTGCCCAAGATGGATACAGCTGAATTGTCAGAGGAGGGGGTATATTTTTGAAATGGCAAAAAGCCAGCGTTCCCGTCTTGTGCATATCACTGGAGTTGCAGAAAAATTGTGGTTTGACGGAGGACCAAATTTTTGAACTTGTGTTCAAAAATGATGCCAAGAGTGACATCTCTAGTGACAAGGATGTTCCTTCTATGATGTGAAATAACAAAATACAGATTGTGATTGTGATAACAAAGACAGTTGCTGTTCAGCGAAATATAGGTTATCCTTTTTACACTTCTCATGCTTGCATGTTTCAAGGCATCTTATATTCGCAAATATTTTCGAGTGTTTTGATGGAGTATGTAATTGTGGACAAAATAAAGCAAGGTTTGTTTTTATGTACGACTATATTAATGGAATTTATGCCGGTTCTTACACAGTGCCGCATGCAGTCTACGGTGGGAAAACTGCGGTACACAAGCCAACAGGTTAAGGTGAAAAATCTGCAAATAAACTAAAATTGGATTCGCGGCATTCAAGCCTAACAGAGTACAGAAGTGAGGAGAACAACACATCTCTGCCTCAACATAGGATTACATACATGACACCACATAGCAAGCAGCATAAGACAGATTTGGTTTGATTTGGTTTGTGGGGTTTAACGTCCCAAAGTGACTCAGGCTATGAGAGATGCCGTAGTGTCGGGCTCCGGAAATTTCGACCACCTGGGGTTCTTTAATGTGCACTGACATCACACAACATACGGGCGCCTTGCTTTTCGCCTCCATCATAAAGTGGTCGCTGCAGCTGGCGCAGCATAAGATAGCATAATAAATATAATATCAGTGACTGCAATGCAAGACACAAAATCGACACAAGGCTCTGAATAAAAGCTATCTATAATCCAGTTTACAATTAACAAATTATGACTGAGTGAACATAAATGACCTCCATAGAAATGCAAGGCCAGCAAAGTGCCCTGAAAACATGTGTTAAAAAAATACATATTAAAGGCTTTTTATGTGGTATACTGACTTTCAATCCACATAGCCAAAACACTGAATTTTATCACAAATACTCAGCTGAGACAGTAAAAAAATGCATGAAACACTTGTAGGTAAAGTTGAATTGTGTCCACTCAAACTGTTATTAACTATATAATTTTGTTCTTAACATTAATTTGAATTAATTAAATTTCTGTACTAGGCAGAATAAATTCATTACTAGTAACAAAAATTTCTGCGCATGCAAAGAACACTCCCTTTTCTTCTTTCCAAATATTCAGCACTCCATTTGCTGCTTGAGTGTGTCTGGTGACCCCAAGTGACTGCTACAGTACTGATAGCATGAATGAACTCTTTCCTTATCGCACCTACTTAAGTTGTTAGATTTGAAGGATGGCAATGAAATGGTATGTTCATTGCGATATGGGCCGCTTCTGGACAGTAGCACTTCACAGCATGTTGTAAAAGATATGTAGTACTTCAGTTTCAGATAGTGTTCTTTTGATGCCATATGTGACAGTATCTTTGACAGTATCTTTAAGTTTCCCTCGAACCCTGGCGATGAGGAACGATGATGGCGAGTGTAAAGCCCGTGCTCTGTTCGGCCTCAGTGGTTGTTGGGTTGTCTGTGTAAGTTTCTATGCCTGACCTTCGTGTATGTGTTGATGTATATCTGTACTTGTGTTTTGGGAGAATTTCTCAGCTGGGTGGCCTAGTGTTGAACTGCGTGTCGCGTTCTAGTTCTTAGAAGGAGAGCATTAGCTCTAAAATGCGAGCTCTTCCTTCGGACCCCCCTCCGAGTTTATTTTCTCTTTGCTATTGGAGATGGGAGAAGCGCCCCTTTTGCCTCGCCTCGGACCTCATTAGCGCGGTCTCCCGCTGTGCCGTCGCACGAGTGGGAGCGACCGGAGACCATAAAACCTGCAAAGGGGGGTCAGGCTTTTGTCGCGCTGCACTGCGATGTGTAGCGCGCATCTGGTGCGCTTTGCGAGGGTTGCCGAGGAGACAGTTTGCAGTAAATGTTTTTTTTTTTTTTTACTTGTGGAAAGGGGCATGCTCCAGGCTCATCTCAGAAGCGCGAAACTGCGCCCAGGTGTTTTTGGCTGGAGCTACTCCTTGCGTTAGGACGCTCGCGCTGGCGAGTGCTGGGAGTAGCTAGTGGTTGCTTTGGAGCTGGGGCAAGAGGCGCCAGCTCGACTGCGGGTACGTGGAGTCCCTTGTCGCTCTGTTTAGCGGTCGGCGCGGGCGACCGCGGCTAGTTTTCCTTTGTTAGCCTCTTGTATCACCTCTTGTTCTTTTGTATAAAGTTCTCCGGTTGTTTACCAAGTTGCTCCACCAACTTACTGGCTTGCTCCACCATCCAGTCAACCATCAACACCGAACCAATAACATTACAGGCGCAGTCGCTACAGGATTGGTGTGCTGCAGCGGAACCGAGAGAACGGAGGTGCCTGAAGCATCGGGCGCAGAGACGCCGAAGACTTGTGTACAAGAGGGTGCGTGAAGCAACGGGCGCCGAGATGCCGAACACTCGAGTGCAAGAGGGTGCGTGCTGCATCGGGCGTGGAGACCCCAAAGACGTAACTGCAAAAAGGTGCATGAGCATCGGGCGCCGAGACGCCTAAGTCAAGAAGGTTGCTTGAAGCATCGGGTGGCCGAGCGCCGAAGACGCGAGAGCAAAGAGGTGCGCGCATCGGTTGTGGAGACGTAGAAGACCATCAGCAGCCCCAACGTAGCTAGGACGAGGTCAGCTATCGATGACTCCGAAAGACTGGGGAAACGCCGACTGCAGACTGCGTGTGTGTGTGTGTGTGTACTGACGATGCGGAGCATCACAGCGATGACGCCAAGGACGCTCCATCATTGCAACCAGTACTGCAGCGTCACTTGTGAGTGATTTTCCCCATTCTTGCTTGCCTGTCTCTGCCGTGCTCGAGCCAAAAGCCTAGGCAAATAGCTATGGAGTTTGACATGTGGCTGTGGGATTTCGGGGCGGACTGCGGTCCAGAAATTCGAGCAATGAGGCTGAAAGAAATGCAGAAAGAGCTTGAAGAGCTACGGCAGATGCGGCAGGAGCTTTTATTAGAAAGAGAGCGCCACAAACGTGGCCAGCTCAAAGAAGGCTACGTAGGAGAGAGCGCAGTTAATACAGCTGTTGTGTCTCCGCTGTCAGAAACAGACGAGCGTCCTTCGGGCATCGTAGAGGTAAATGCACTTCTAGAAGAATTAGCATGAAAGCCCGATGAAATTGCTGACGTTATACATGTAGCATCACAGGCCGTTGCAGAGTCAATTGAGAAAGTGGATGTGGCTACCGTATCTCTAGAAGGCTTAGCGGATACAAAGGAGCCCGTCTCAGAAGAGACAGCCGAGCATGCAAGCCCACAAGATGGCTCAGAAAATGACGAGGCCGGTAGCGATGAGGTGACCAACGCCAAGGCTCACAGTCTGAGCTTAGCAGAAGCGGCTGCGAATGCGGTGCTCGCGGTGCCGTTCCCAACCACAGCTAGCACTGCAAAGTTGGATGTAGCTTTCGCGAAAGCAGGCACTGCCAACGTCGCAAACATACAGGTCTCGATACCCGCCGCAGGGGATCCGAGGGATGAAAAAAAGGTGCCCGATGATTGCCAGGCAGTGCCGGCGGACACAAAGAAAGCTTCCCTGCCGATTGTAGCAGCATCAGAGCAGGTGAGCCCTGAACAAGGTTCCGAGATCCTTCGGGATGAGAACCTCCACGACGAAAGCGACAGAGGTGAAATCTGCATTTTGACCGTTGCAGGCGCAATGCCAAACAAAGAGGTTGAGCGGCTACGGCGGGCGCCGGGGAAAGCAGACAGATTGCACGAAGCTTACGGAAACGCAAGCAGTGCGTCGTCTATTTCCTTGCTGCACGGGTTGCCACCCATAAGTGGTGACAAAGTCTCCTTTCGTGTGCAATGAGCGGCGCAGACCTACTACCGCAGAAAATAGAAAACCTCAAACTCCAGGATAGGGCCACAGGAAGGAGTAATGAACGGCCAGGAATGCCAGTGGGCGATCCCAATCTGAACAAAGGGCCGCCGACGCTGGGTTCGGAGACGTACCGTGCCGCTAATATTCATGCGCACGCGAATCTAAGGGCAGACACTGCGTTGACCGCAGTTGGCGCCGGCGCTGCACTGGAGATATCGAAGCCCAAGCGTAGAATGTGGCCAGCGCGGGGCCGTTTGGTTAAGATAGCACAGGTGTTCGACCCGGGAGGCTAAGATTGACACTTGTCTCACTCTGTACACACTACGCCTTCACCTTTTTGTAGAAGTGTATCCCGTGCTCTGGCTCGAGCATGTGTGCAGGCAGTGTGCGAGAGTGGGGGAAGGGCATGTCGAAGCTGTGTGTGAGCTCTCAACATGCAGAGAACTGACAATCAAGATGAACTGATATCTGTTGACAGATTTCATCTTTTACAGCGTGTGTGACTGAGTCGCATGTCTGAGAACTGTTTGGTTATGCAAGCGCCTGTGACTGTGTACGCGCTAAGCAGATATGTTTTCGCATCCTATTGGTACTTTTCCATGCTCTTGTTTTGGGTACTGGGTCCTATTTAGGCAGAAGAGTACTTTTGTGTAACCGCGGACAGAGGCGGTTGCGGTCGTTTAAAAGCGAGCCTCACAAAGCAGGTCTTTTTTTTTTTTTTAGTCTAATTGAGCGCATTGGAAGCTCAATTATCCTCTTAGAGGGGACGTGTAAGGCCCGTGCTCTGTTCGGCCTCAGTGGTTGTTGGGTTGTCTGTGTAAGTTTCTATGCCAGCCCCTCGTGTATGTGTTGATGTATATCTGTACTTGTGTTTTGGGAGAATTTCTCAGCTGGGTGGCCTAGTGTTGAACTGCGTGTCGCGTTCTAGTTCCTAGAAGGAGAGCATTAGCTCTAAAATGCGAGCTCTTCCTTCGGACCCCCCTCTGAGTTTATTTTCCCTTTGCTATTGGAGATGGGAGAAGCGCCCCTTTTGCCTCGCCTCGGACCTCATTAGCGTGGTCTCCCGCTGTGCCGTCGCACGAGTGGGAGCGACCGGAGACCATAAAACCCGCGAAGGGGGGGTCAGGCTTTTGTCGCGCTGCGCTGCGATGTGTAGCGCGCATCTGGTGCGCTTTGCGAAGGTTGCCGAGGAGACAGTTTGCAGTAAATATGTTTTTATTTTATTTTTTTACTTGTGGAAAGGGGCATGCTCCAGGCTCATCTCAGGAGCGCGAGACTGCGCCCGGGTGTCTTTGGCTGGAGCTACTCCTTGCGTTAGGACGCTCGCGCTGGCGAGCGCTGGGAGTAGCTAGTGGTTGCTTTGGAACTGGTGCAAGAGGCGCCAGCTAGACTGCGGGGACGCGGAGTCTCTTGTCCTTCTGTTTAGCGGTCGGCGCGGGTGACTGCGGCTAGTTTTCCTTTGTTAGTCTCTTGTATCACCTCTTGTTCTTTTGTATAAAGTTCTCCGGTTGTTTACCAAGTTGCTCCACCAACTTACTGGCTTGCTCCACCATCTAGTCACCCATCAACACCGAACCAAAAACTTTACTGCGAGTATGGTGTCCAACGTGATGTCCTTCTCTTGCAATGACCTTACTTAGCAATACCAGTGGTCTCATGATTCCATAGCATTGACGCTTAATACTGCAGATGCAGTCTAGAGTTGTGTACCAAAAAACGCTATCCATTTGTTGGATTTTAGTTTGGAGAGAGATACTGCTTTGCCCAGCCTGATCTATAACAAGCACCTGTCTGCAACTATAGGAGAATCGCTGCTATCTGTGCCTCTGTGAAGGTATCGGGCAGGTTCTGAAGTATTATGCCTCGCCAGCAGTGTAGTAGATTGAGCTTTCTCTGCAATGGCTTGGGATCGATAATGATACTGCACTGCGTAGTAACCTAAAGAGCTTTGTATGAGCAATTGATTTTTTTTTTACAAAGTAGAAAATTTAGCATGAATAGGTCTGTAAATCTGCATACTGTTCCTGACACAGTATTGCATAAAAAGATAGCAAAATTTCTGTTTTCTGGCTTGACATATTTAAAGGAGCCACCAAATTTTGATGGCTTTTTTCTTCTTGTTAATGATGCGAAAGACATTCCTGTATATGGATCACAACACGGTTTTTGCCTATGGCCGCTAAATAATTTTTAATATAATTTTATTTTCTCACCTGTTTTGGCCTTGGTTTCAGCTGCCGAGAGATGGCTGTGATGTCACAATCAAGTCTAGGTCATGTGCAGCATGAAAAAACGGCAATATAGTCAATTCTTCACCTTTTGTAATTCCCGTCATTGAGGCAGGCTGGCTTTAGTGTTCCGGTGAATTAAACCGACACAAGAACGATTATATCGCTGTTTTATTCATCTCTCACTTGACCTAGACTTGACTTTGGAGTCACAGCCATCGCTCGGCTGTTGAAACCGAAACTGGTGAGAAAAGAAATTTGATTATAAATTATTCCGCGGCCGTAGCCAAAAACCGTGTGGTGATCCATATATAGGAATGTCTTATGCATCATTACAGAGGATAAAACACGAACCCAAAAATTAAGTGTCTATACTCCTTTAATATTTCTCGAATTTTTGTGTCTCACAAATTTTGCCAGTCAATTATATTTTTCTTTCTAAGCAATACTTATCGTGTTCTGATTCTTTCTTTGTTTAAAAGAATAGTTTTAGCTACAATACGCTACGCACACAATCCTGAGACTGCCTCATTTACCATGGTAAACAAAGAGTAAAAACTTTTCATTAACTAAAGTTCACAGTATTTGAAAGCACCTTCATTACTATTATGCTTACATGCTTATTATTTACTAGCTGTAGTTATTAGTGGAACAGAGCCATCCCTTAGTCATACAGCATCCAGCCAAGAGAAGTAACGCAATGCTCTATAAGCAAGCAACTTAGAGCACGTGCTTACCTCATTATCCAACCAGCATTCTTGCTAAACAAAACTGTACCAGTTGGGACATCTAAAACCTTCAGCATTTTGTCTTCACTGCATGAAGCTACCCTGTGACCATCTTGAAGACAAAAACAAAAAAGGTAATTTAATATAAGTGCAGCAGAAAAAGTGACCAAAGCAAACTTCACTTAAATTATTATGAAATGCACTATGAAATTAAATTTATTATTAATTGGTACCAACCTGGACTGAAAGAAACAGCTGATACAGAGCCTTCATGGACTGAAAGGAAAAGGAAGCAGATTAAAATTTTTTATCTTACTGTTCTAAGCCTAGAATTCGTTACATTCAGCTTTGTGCAAGCATCGGCGACCCAGAAATTGCTGTTATTTTTCTAGAGACTTGTTTTCCTAAACACAAAGGAATTCTATGCATACAGTAATTGTCAATGAAGTGTTTCAGCAACATGACTGACTGCATGCAGAACTTGTCTAGTTCTTCCACTACAGTCCAGTCCAGACTCTTAAATAGTGACATACTTCCTTGGACTTCCTAGTCACTTCGGTGGAGAACATGTTCAAACCTGCTTGTCTCGCCGTTCTAAGCTGCACCCCTCCCTTTTGTTTTCCAGCTCTGACTTTTTTGCACCATGGTCACGTGATCTTGCGATGTCATCGTTTTCTTGATCAATCAGAGACTTTTATAACAAAGGACATTGGATCACATAATGTGGGGTCGAACGCTCTCGCACTACCAAAGAAAAAAAGAATCCTTTGACTTGTATCACGTCCGCCCTTCTTGAGCTGTTGTTTATAATGAACTTTTGTCAACTTGCCCAACTGTCAGCATTAATCGAAGCAACAGAGTTTAAATTACTAAAATGAATCTGATGGGCAGAGCGGCTTCAGTTGCATGTGTGTAGCCTTTGAGTGACATGACTAAGGTCTTTCACGATTCCATAAGCTCCATTCTATGAATTCCATAGTTTTGCTTTTTTTGCACAATTTGTTGCTAGCCACCTCACTTTTTTTTGTGTGTGTGATATTTCGTTTGTGGGCATCAGTGGGAATGACAGACCGAAAAGAATCTGATTAATGAAATCATCTCAACTCTCTTGAAAAGTAGAATCTGGTAATGAAGTAACTACCCATTTAAGCAAGCTAGCATGTCAAGCACTGCTGCCCTGAAAGCCATGTGCCCACACGCTTGTACTGGAAGATACTGGCATCCGCAAAAGGTCGTATTACCACATTTTAAAAAATAAAATGAGCTTTTTTTTTTTTTTTTTCATAAATCACCTGCTCCAGAAAGCATTTCGCATTATATTTTGAACGAAATTACATATAGTACTGTGAAAATTTGCCCTCCTTGTTCTTTCATGTTCCCACAGCAAGCTCATTCATTAGGCTCGCAAGCTATGAGAAAGAGCAAATTTCTTGGCTACCCTGATCCATAAAGGCAAAGTCAAAGTGCATGGCACACACTGGCAAGAAAAAAAGAGTTTTTACAAATGCGGAAAGATGGCGGCACGTGCCGTTGGGAAAGATGGGAAAAAAGAGATGGCAGTGAAAGGGTTGTAAGCAGCAGGGAAGGGCACAGAGCTCAAGTGGCTTTATGCTCTGTGGTTCAGAATATTATTGCTCTATTCTGCCATAATGCGACAAGCCAATGTCGGGCAAAGTCGGTTACTAACTGGCCGTGAAAGCACAATAGCACCACGAACGTTGCAGCAGGCTGTCTTGTAAAACAGTAGTATCGATTGCAGACTCTGTAAGCCTTGAATGGCAAGCTAGATTAAATTAATAAACAGTTTTCAAGTTAGAGCTATACAGCCTTCATCCATAGGATTTTTTTCTGCAGCCCCGTAAACACAATGTGTCGACAGAATTCTACTGCACCTTTAGATTTCCTTTTAATTAACCCTGCAGCACTAAGAGGGCACAACTTGACAAGCATTTAAGGGGAGACGCTTGTGAAAAGAATGGCAATTATTTGCTTGTTTTATCATCTTAGCCCTTTCTTTTTCATGTCCACCAAACCTGGCCTCGGATGTAGACAAGAAGTGATAAAAGTCTGCAAAGTGAGCACATGAGGTGACTGACCAATGGGCAGGACTGAGCTGCTTTTATGATGGCTACGAATTTCAAACACGGCATCCACAGCTTTTGTGGAGCTGCAGGCGGGTAGAAAGAGCTTTTTGCATTTTAAGAGTCCTTCAGCAGTTTGCAGGAAGAAATTAGAAGCAAATCTTTTTTCTGTTTCCAAAAGCTGCACCGCCACTCTCTAAACTGCCGCCGCCACTAGCTCAAAGCTGCTGTACCACGTGGTGTCGGGTGGCCTCGCTGTAGTTCAATCAGGGACACACAGGCTTTGAGCAAGTTTCGGGGAAGCAGGGTATCCTTTCTTCTCGGGAATTGATTTTATTAAGCAGCGTGCTTTACAGTCTGCGTGTCCTAAGAATGTCTGTTAAAGAAACTACTGAGGCAAAGTGAGGGACCTATATGCGCTGCAGGAGAATTCTAAGGAAACATGCTACTTTGCAGCTCCTTAGCTGCATTTTCCCAAGTTTGTGTTAAAAAAAAAGCGCTATATTCACTCTTTAAATGATTGTTGAAACTTTAAAGCCATCTTTTCTTTGTTTCTTATTTTCAAGCAACCTACCTGCTTGTGCAGAGCAATACTTCACCCGTCAATGTTGTATCACTATGAAATTTTGTATGAATGTTCTTTAGTATTTGCAAAATACAGCTATGCTATTTCTGATTGGAATTTATTGTGAATCAAATATAAATCTGCAAAATCATTGTATAGTTCCAGAAATAAAAGGAAACTTAAAAAGCAATATATTTTTTTAAACCTTCAGAAAATTTCTAGATAACACTTCATTCTCACTGTATACACTGCGTCACAATAAAGGAACTGACCTAATGCTCACTGCTTTGTGATATTCATACTGACCTCAAATAGGTGCACAAAAATACCGTTATATTTCAAAATGCAAGACTTGCAAAAACTCAACCAAACTAGATAGGCAGGAATTAACACCAGATTTGAAAACAGCTTCTAAAAATTGACCAAATGAGAAATTTTCAGCACACCTGGTTCTAATATCAACAAAAACGCTTCGTTCTGGAGCATGTCCCCTTAAAGGGAAATGCTGCATAGACCAAGTACTTATATATATACATATATAGCCAAATCACATGCACAGGTTTTAGCAGCAATTCCGTGGTCAGCCTAGCCACAAACATGGTGTGGGCACAGATCATAACAAGCGAAGTCAACTCTTCCACATCTTGCACACTGCAGCTGGAGACTGGGAAGAGAGAGGGGTGGGTGTAGTCTGGTTATGAAAGGGTCTAAGCTTGATGCCATAGACAAATAAATGCTAGCTTTGGTACAGCTCTAATTTTTTTTTGTAATTTCTCTTTCGTGTTCTATTCTTAGTATGTGGGGAAAAAAATTCACAAAGGACTGACCTCAAATTTGTTCCAAAGCTGGAAGTTTACCATACATGGGCCATTATATGTGACAGTTGCTTGGCTACAAAGCGCTACATAGTTTGAGGCTGCGCGCATCCTTTGAGCTAGTGTTGATAAGCAGTTTAAATAGAATGTCAAGTGACACAACATGGTTGGGTTTGTGGGTTTTAACGTCCCAAAGCGACTCAGGCTATGAGAGACGCCGTAGTGGAGGACTCCGGAAATTTCGACCACCTGGGGTTCTTTAACGTGCACTGACATCGCACAGCACACGGGCGCCTTGCTTTTCGCATCCATCGAAAAGTGGCCGCCGCGGCCGGGATTCGATCCCGCGCCCTTGGGCACAGTAGTCGAGCGCCCTAACCACTGCACCATCACGGTGGGGCAGGCGACACAGCATATCACGCCCCTAGCTTAGTGAGCAGATTCACGCACAGTCATAGCAGAAAACCATGAATGACTCACTGTCAAATTGCCCAATGCAAGTGGAGCCTTGCAGCTCCCAGAGGCTGACGCAGCCCTCCACAGTGCCAGACACTAAGTGCTCCCCTTCAGTATCCAGTGCAATGCAGGCCACACCCGCCTCGTGCTCTAGCTCTGCAAGCAGGCTGAAGCCACCCTTGTCACCATGGGCTGCCAGCTTCCAGATCTAGATAGAACAGAACAAGGAAGCACCACAGCGCAATTTTGCCATGGCTCCTGATGGGGCCCACTGATCTAAAAAGCAGGTGAACCACTTCAAAACGGCAGTCTCCACTACAATGATGCTCCAGCTAAAGGGTAAGCAAGGCAGATCTCTGAGCACATGACATGTCAGGAGCTGCCAACTCAGGCTGCTACTTTCAGATGGGTGGCCGAGATTGGAATCAAATCTTCCAAGACCCTTGGGCAGAGTAAAAAAACTCTACTCTTAGGCCGTGCAAGCACGTCTGTACGGCATGACTAAAGCAGGGCTTTATAGACGCTATGTCCGGTGGTTTTTCCCATAAATAAATGGCTAAGGACTGTATGCTAATGAATCTATGTGACATATAGAGACAAAAATGAATTAGCTATCAAGCGAGTAGCAGAGTGGGTATACATGAATATAGATCATCAAGCGGAGCCATAGACGGAAGCCTTTAACAATATTGTGCCATACCCTTAAAGGCACAGCTTAAGAGTCCCACCAATCTTTTGTCTCTAAAAGGGACCAACAATACTTGGCAAACTTTGCCAAAGGTCACTGTAAATTTCCCTGGTAGCTACTGCAAAGGAAAAGTATGATAACGTCCAGGCTTGTTGCTTTTGCTACACCTAAAGGAATCTGTACAATGCAATTGATTAAACATTATTGCAGAACTGCCAAAAAATGACATTCATATAGAATAAAAATTGCTGTATTTGGATAGAACTCAAAAGTACAGGTAACAACACATACAATTCCTATGTGACAAAAAGCAGTCTGCTGTTTTTCTGCTTGTCTAAATAAGCACAATTAGCACAAGAATTCTAATGCCCCTGGCTTATTTGGTGTAGTCAAATATCAAAAACTGCTGTTGTTTTCTGCTCAGCAGAGCAATATACGCATTGCATACCATGACCGATATTTAGCAAATGCTGTTTTTTTTTTTAATTGTATCCTACTATAGTAGTAGTGCTAAGAGCAGCCCAGCAATGCTACCATACTGATATGATGAAGATGAGAAAAAAACTAAAAATGCAGAGCACCCATAATATACTACACACCTCATCTCACACTTTCGGAAGTCTGGAATTCATCACAATGGTAAGCACAGGCCAGTGAATAAGGAACCCTTAAAACCCTGCAACACTTGTCTGTTATGCTTAGATGGATTATTTATGGTCACACAGATACCAAATCACGAAGTATTACAGGAATTGGTAAGCTAGACTGCGAGTTAAGGCATGAATTTTCAAAATACAAGAAAATCAAAACTTGCCCTCAACTCAATTTTCCTGGTCTTTTGCTTTCCCATTTCACTCATCCATTGACGACATGTGACCAATAGAAACAGCCTACATGAGCACGCCACTACAGCGTAGCGGAAGATGTCTTCTCATGGTTTCCCAGTCACTATAACACGCTTTTGCTAAAGTTGACGAGATCTCTTCCTTGGTGCCTGGTAGAAATAGAGTGAGGAACAAAGATACCAGAAGCAGACGGAGAAGGAGACATTCCTTTTGTCACCATGCACCCCCAACTATTGTGGTTTTCTCGTGAGCCCTCTCTTTGACCACCCCTTTCTCTATCCGCAGGCATCCTACAATAGCTTTGAGACATAACAAATTTCTCCTAATGGACACAATTTGCAGTGCATTTACTGTTCATTAAATCGTCAAACGCGTGCCTGTGATGTTATATCAACTGCAAAGAACCACCACTGTGTGCCAACACCGTCAGTACCATGATTTTGCTTCTCGAGCAAATTAAAACATTAAATACCGAAATATACGCGTAACGAGTGGTGGTAGTAGCATCACCATTGCTCAACATGCAACAAACAAGCAAAAGAATGCACTTAAATTATGTTGCAGGGCCTCTTTAAAGAAATGAAAAATTATTCTTAGTGCAGGCCCCTCTTGTTGATCATTCATGCACCCGGCGTAATCACTGAGGAAGCTATTCATTTTTTCTACGCTAGATGCATACTGTTAAACGCTTCATTTAAGGAGGTATGGTAGGATAAATGGGTATTGTTGGTTTCATCATTATAATGCAAAAACTATCGCATATTTAAGTTTGAACTTTCGTATGCTTATCAGTAATGCTTGTGATCTCCAAATGACGCAATTGTTTACTGTTGCATTGCTTTCCCTTTAGGTAATCGAATGACAAAAATTAGGTTACGTTATAGAACTAAATGTACAATTTCTCAATAACTAAAGACAGTACAGCAGTTAAACTGCATACGAAAACTGAAACTGAAATGCTATCGACACTGCAATGCTGCACTTTCAGTATACATTACAGCATTCACAGCAAACTGATTGCCAATGCTGGTGGACGACCGGCCACTACAACACGATAAACAAGAAGGAAATGGGTGATCTGCTGCGGCAGCTAAAAATTGCCTCTGTGGTTGAGTGACATGTCAAACACGTGACTACGTGGCATTTGTACTCATGCTTCCACCGCAAATCCTCCTTTCCATCTCATTCAAGCACCGCTGCTAGCGTCTCAGCTCAGTGATGCCGAGGGCGCTTGAATATGTGCGCTTATCACTACAGCAACTGTGCACCACCGAGGCAAGGTGATCACGACCGGCTGGTACTTTGCTGCCTGTGTAATCCCTAACTGCTAATGCAAGAAATGAGAATATTACAGGTATCCGCTGTCAAAAAAAAAAAAAAAGGAGAGAGCTGCAGGACAGTTAAAAGTGTCTAACACAAATGGTTGGTCCAGTGTTGCGGTGAATTCAGCAAGAATAGTTGTGAAATTAGCCATGCCCTCCATTGGCTCCGCTATGTCTTGACAAACTGCCACGCTTGCCAACAAACCAGTCCACTCAGATTTCTTTAAAGAAAACACTCCATGTGATACTTTGGCATGCTGCCAAAGACTGGTGCAGACAGCACGTGCAATGACAGAAAACTGAGGGTAAGAACTCACTAAAAGCAGATCGTGGAAAAAGAATGAGCAATGTTTATGCATGGCAGCTGCCGCAAGCGTCCTTTGTCTCTACTCTGACGATTGGATTCTCAGCGATTTTTCATGGCACTTACCAAATGACCAGGTGCATCCTATAGACCGGTGTGACTTGCATATTTTTTTTTTTTTTTAAGTGTTGTTTGCTGGCGAATGCGACTTATAAACAGGCCATACACCAAAAAAATATGATACATTAAAGTAAAGCAAATCTCAAAAATATCATATTGAGAAAACTGCGGCTTTGCGTGTTTCCTCATTTACAGAAATGGTTCAATCAGCATCACAAAATAATAATAATAATAATAATAATAATAATAATAATAAAAAAACATTTTCTTGGTCTCTTGGCATATTGCCCAAAACTTTCTTAAGGTCTCCCTTCTTTCTATATCTTTCCTGACTGTCTCAGGTGATGCAGAGCTCTGCTCTGCCTTTTGAGCACACTCCTTGAAGCATGCTCCGTGAGAGAAATTTCGCAAAATACACCCGGTGTGATGTGAAATGTTTCCAAACAACATTTAATGCTTTGTTCTGACATTTGTGGTAAGTCACAGCACCACAAAGGGGCAATTCTTAAGGTGTTGGCTACAACAAATGCTTTAAGGCAGCGGCAGCAGTTCACTTATTCTGCTGATTTGCGTTCTGCATCCTATCATGGAAACACTTCCTAATGGGCCAGGCAGTCACAAACCTTGAAACACTTGCTTTATTGCTCTTAGAACGGAGAATATGCCACAGGATTACCCTTATTTAAACTACACTTATATCTGCCTCATGAAAACGCTTTCCTAGGAACACCTCTTGATTTGGCCGCTCACTCGTTTCTTTTCTTCTTAAATATTTTCCGCTAAACTTTGTCTGTTTCATCCACTCCCTAACAATCCTTGCTAAGATAAGGCACCCTAAAATAAAGGAATAACTTCAGTAATTGGCAAAATGCACTGAAAACGATCCAAACAATGAACAACAATTTGGCCTCAAAGCTTTAGAAAAGTGCCCCTAATGTGTATAAAAATGTGAAGTTTCTACTAATAAATATGTCAGGAACTGAATACATTTTACAAGGCATTTTTCTTGAGAAAAAAAGTTTGGTGTGTGCGTGCTGATTTAATTCTTTCCCAGATTTGGCAAAATGGCACCACTGGCATGCGAAAGTGACTTGTTTTAGTTTGCCAATGGTGCAGAGAATGTGGGTTTCCGAGATCAAATCGCTCAATTACGTCATTCAAACATGGTACTGAAAAATATATCACTATCATCTGCCATCTCTGCATCAACTCCCAGCATTGATAAGCAACGAGCTCGACCGAGAAAAGCATTTTACAGCACGCATTTAGCATTGCAACAACAGTCGGTATGATCTCATACTGTGCGCAGCAGCACCAGCATAACAGAGATATAGAGAAGGTTTCCAGTAAGCTGCTACAAGAGAATCTACTACCCAATAGCAACACAACCACATTCAATGGTTTACAATCTTTACATGACAAAGCATTTCACAGCACGCATTTAGCATTGCAACAACAGTCGGTATGATCTCATACTGTGCGCAGCAACACCAGCATAACAGAGATATAGAGAAGGTTTCCAGTAAGCTGCTAAATCTACTACCCAATAGCAACACAACCACATTCAATGGTTTACAATCTTTACATGACAAAGCATTTTACAGCACGCATTTAGCATTGCAACAACAGTCGGTATGATCTCATACTGTGCGCAGCAGCACCAGCATAACAGAGATATAGAGAAGGTTTCCAGTAAGCTGCTACAAGAGAATCTACTACCCAATAGCAACACAACCACATTCAATGGTTTACAATCTTTACATAACACTATCTTTGGATTTGAACCACTTGATTGTGTTTGAGCACAAGTTATGAAACAGAACACTAGAACAGGAATGCATTCAAAGACCATTAAATGCGCTGTAAGAAAGTGCAGCGGAAAAAAAGAAATTACGGAAGAACTGTTTACTGAAAGCACAGAATTCTCAAACGGATCAGACCTTCACACCAGTAACTGACATTAGATATAAATACCTTTGCCGTGGAATCCCAGGATGCAGTTGCCAACACTCCGTTCTTCCAGGAAAGGCCGGACACTGGAATGCAGGTTGACAGGAGGCCACAAATGTCAACACAAATGGGGAAAGAGTAAGCGGGGGTTCAACAAACTTATATCCTTGCTGGTCATTAAAACAGCAGCAATACAAAAATTTGCGTGGCGTGTTCTCGCCAAACATCGGTCATTCTTCAGCACTTTAGTCAAGATATGAGGCTGTCACTTCTAATCTCCATTTCATTTTTTCTGCCACAGCCTGTATATTTACAAGAAAGTAAAAAACAATTTTCACTGTAAATGTTCACCACCTAGCATTACAAGAGCCAACAGTGTCTACAGCAGCGACATGCCAATCATTTCCATGCACCGCTGCTAGAACAAGCAGTTATACTGTTCAGCCACTACACGTGCTTTATTTTTGACTTCACCAGTGTACAGCTCACTTTTCTACTATTCTTCTAAACAAAAAGCAGAACGGTTGGTATTGGATTCTGGCCTACATAAAAAAAAAAAAGTTATGTCTACAGGAATGGCAGACATACCTGCATCCTCATGAGCCATAGTTGATTCAGTGACCCGTCCATACTCCATGTTGTAAACATATCTGCAATAAAACACAATCTTACACTCCGAAAACGTGAGCACCAATGTCTAGCAACTTTCAAAAGATAGCGTCACCTAATGACATGAAAAGCACACGCTAACCAACATGCATATTTCAACAAAAACAATCAGGAGAATAAGGGTTGGCCATGCAAAAAATCACTTTAAAGCTTCAAGGATCAAATTTTAACGAAATGAGCATCAACAATTTTTCGTGATTATGGTGGCTGCTTCAGAGGATAAAACTAGAGATTAATAATTTTTCCTCATTCGGTATGAACACATTCTTGCTCTACCTTGCACAGGGTCAAATGCACTTTTTTCAGTGAACAGGCCATCTGCATTGCCCTCTTTGAAAGAATAATTTAAGGTAAGTGCAACTGAGTCACACTGCATGACTGAAAATTAATTCGTAAATGGCATTTAGCAGTGCACTAAAATACATGCACATGAAGCACACATTTTGAAATTAAACATTACTTAAAATCAAAACAAAGCATCTATAAATCCATATTAATTATCATCCACATAACACTGCACTAGAGAATGCTTTAGTTCAACACTAAGCTGCACCAAAGAATTTCAGATATTGAGTATTGCCTTCACAGTTCCTTTTGGAGTAGCTTGCAGTCATAACTGGCAAGTGATTTTTTCATTATAAACGGTTTGTTTAAAAAGGAGACTTCAACACTAAGAGGAAGACATCTTCAAATGGTTTGGGTTCGTTTGAAGGATTTAACGTCGCAAAGCGACTCAGACTATGAGATGCCTTAGTGGAGGGCTCTGGAAATTTCAACCACCTGGGGTTCTTTAATGTGCAATGACATCGCATAGCATACGCCTCTATCGAAAAGCAGCCGCCGGTGGTCGGGTTCGAACCCAACAATGGTTGACATTGAGTGAGAGCCATAGTCCATTTGTTGATCGACGATTATTGGCTATGAAACTTTATTATTACATTGCAATGGGAATTTTGAATGGCCTTTAATGGTGGGCTGACATAAATTGCATAATTTAAAAGGAGGAGCTAATCTTGAGACATATCTGCTGAAAGTCTGCTTTTTACATTCTAATTCCACACGTGCATATACAAAGAGTGCTAAGCAGAACCTATGATGTTTGAAAAAATTGTGCTTTTGTGATTTCAAAATTGTAAGACTTTGCAGTGGCCCAAGATGGGCAAGTTACTGCACTTGTTGCGTTCACTGTTTGAACACAACACTAGATACTGCACAGAAAGCTTGCAGATGACTGTTGGTTCAAGCCGGACAGTACAGCAATCATAAGAGAGCACGCCAATCATAAGGCAATCACAGTCATGAACCCAAGTATAACTATGAGACACATGTGTCAATGCTGCAGGCAGATTACCTGGAGTTGCCATAGAATGCTGACACACAAGTGCATAATTTTTTTTTCTAGCACTGCATGAAAAATGCTTCTGGCACTCTATGGATTCAATTTCAGAACTGGGGTGGGTAGAGAAGGAAAACTCAAATGCCTCATCAATGCCCGGCTCCTGTGAAAAGGTGTGAATTGAACTAGACCCTAAAGAAGGTTTGCTTTGGTTTGTGGGGTTTAACGTCCCAAAGCGACTCAGGCTATGAGAGACGCAGAAGTGGAGGACTCCGGAAATTTCAACCACCTGGGGTTCTTTAACATGCACCGACATCGCACAGCACACGGGCGCTTTGCTTTTTGCCTCCACTGAAAAACAGCTGCCGAGGCTGGGATTCGATCCCGCATGCTTGTAGACAATAGTCTGGTGCCGTAACCATTGCGCCACCCCGGCGGGGTAGACCTCAAAGAAGGGTCTCTTAAATACACCAAGTGCGGCACCGGTAGTTAAAAAGTTTCTAACATTAGTAAGTCGACTGTGGTAGTTACCAATCTTTTTAATGTTCAATGAGGTCCAGAAACACACAGCGCAGATGACATTCTAAGTAAGCCTTGGTCAGACTACCCTATTCTAAATATATCTCCATGATTAAAACAAATCAACCAGCGCAGTAGCAGCAGAAACGGATAACTATACTGGACTTCTTGAGCTTGTGAACAAGTCATCTTTAATGCAGCAGCAAAGAAAGTGACAAAGGTCAATGTTCGGACACTTGTCAACGGCATAAAAAAAAGTAGTGAAATTGAAACATGAAGCATGCATGTAACTGATGGCATGAAAATTGGCAAAAAATAACTGCGACTAAACTATGCTGAAGCACAAGTGAACAAAGACACAAACTATCCATACTCAAATCAATAAGAGACTGCCCCTTCAGTCACAGCGTCTTTACATATGCAACTTATTTGGCGTCGGTTTAGGTTACTGCTGGAATGTAGAGTTTAAAATAATTTTGTGCATTGATTTCGAATGTGCCATTTAATTTTACATAGAACAGCTCCTTGTGCACATAAGTAACGTGTTCCTTTTTTTTTTTAGAGAGAGCTTTTAAACATTCCAACAGAGGGCACTTGCTAAAATGCACGCCACTGGGCTTTCTTGACGCCAAGAAACGAAATATTACGACCCTGCTGCCTATTGTAGAACTTGAGTTACAGGGGTTAGAAGTTGTCGCTTCAGAAATGAACAGAAAAGTTATTATTCCTGCTAAAGCTTCTGCCCTTCAATTTCTACAATAGGCAAGATCATAATTTCATTTCTTACATTTCTTAAATTTTAAAATTCTAAATTTTAAAAATTTCTTAGAAGGTTTCAACAAAAATACAACATATAATACATAAGTATGCAAGGACTTGTATAAAATTAAAAGGCATATTTGGAATAAGCGTACAGAAGTACATGTCCCCTAAATATTTAATTACTGTGACTCCATTACTTTGTGGTTGGTGCATGATAGCCTCAGTTGCTTATGCGTCATAAACCCCAACACAACAAACACCATTACTAAAATTTTGATTCCAAGAAACTTTTTCCCTTTTAAAAGATCTAAAATTTGATTTCTTTGCATAAAGATATCCACTGGATCCCTTTCAATATTTGTTCAGGGGGGAAGAGAGCTTTGAAATAGCAAGAATAGATTTGTATGCACTCCTATGTGCCTCGTTTTGTATGCTGTTCAAGTGTTTAACTGGTGAAACCTTGAAACCTACTGGAAGGGACTAATGTTACTTCCAATAAACATAAAAAGTTTTTGGAAAATCAAACAAAAATGAAGTTTTGCTGAAACTATCACACTGTTCTCATCATGGTGCCATTTACCATTACCAAAACAAGAATAAATTGCTGAAATTGCACATTGCTGCCCCACACCTGCATTTGGTAATGTTAAGGAAACCATACTAGCGTTGCTACATAAAGAGCACAAACTATGGCTATAATATTAACTTTTGAAAATTTGCTGTTCTTCCATCAGTAGGGAATAAAGCATTGAGGTGGAGTTAAGTTGACGTTCATGAAATAGGTTTTTTACGTGAATGAATAAAAAGAGTGACTGAACTGATTGATTCAGGCCTTTACTGATCTCATATTCCCAGACTCTACATTAGAACAGAGCAAAACCTATAAGCAGTGTTAAGCCACAATGTGGACATATGAGGACCTGACAGTCACTGCACAATTAACCATATGAGAAAACAGCTTTTTGCGCGTAATGTTTGCATGTTTACTGCAAGGGGCTGAAAGGGTTTTCTAGAAGATTCTAGTTCAATTTAATACCTATACATATGATATACTGCACATCAGGATGCTCCCGTAAATGCGGAAAAAACCACTCACACATAATTATCCCATGATCCAACAACAACTGTTTTGTCATTCATTACGATGAATGAGGACAGAGCCTGCAGGCAAGAACACAACACAAATACTCAGCATGTGAAATATCATAACATGTGGCTTCAGGAAGTGAATGCAATTTTAAATTCCTCTGTATATCCAATGACAAGTATTCACTTAATAGAGGAGAGAGAAATGTTTTTAACTAGTCACAGGCAACTTGGAACAACTTCATTACAGAAGGATAGAAAGAATTTCGCTAGTCTTGTGGTGGAAGTAAAACATTTTAGCTTGTTGGCTAAATTAATCGCCAAGTAAGGCCTATTAAAACTGTCATTTAGTGTTTCTGCACACTATCAGTCTGCAACAACACCACACCTTTGTCAACCATGGGCCAGCATCCAGAAAAAGACAAGCAAAGGAAAAGAAAGGGGGCGTTGCAGCCCTCGTGCCATCTGTGACCACTGATTTTTCCGTCAACCTGGACATAGCGAACATCAAATAGTGGCTCAATGCTGTATACAGAAATGATGATTACCGTAAAAAAAATCGCATACAATACAGACTTTGCATATAAAATGAGGTGTAATTTCTGGATAGCGAAAATGGGAAAAATATTTTTATCCATGTATAATGCGAGCGAAGAAAGAAAAGCAAAATTAGCATTAAATTTCGTGGTTGCTCCGAAAGGCGTACGCACTCTGTGCTTTCACGTCTAATGCAACCCAGCGCCAGGCATCGAACAGTTTCTTCCTGCACCGGTGCTGGCTAGCTCCCTTTCTCGCGCCGACACGCTTGATGATCACAGAATTTCATGCACCGTGAGAAGGAGAGTGCAGCTCACTATTACCCAGCAATCGCGAAAGCCACACGGTCCCCCGGTTGTTCTAAACCAGTTCTAAATCAGTATAGGCTGCTTCCAACTCAAATGCGGAATGGCAGCGCATGAACGCGCTCACACCTGTTCGCGTCTAGCACCGCGTGTGCGGCCTGAATGCATGTTAAGAGTCGGCATTTTTGGAATCGTTGTCCTGTCTCCTGTTTGCCGAGAGTCCCTTGCTAGAGATCCTTCCGTAGAAATTCTTCTTCGGCACCTCTAAATGCGTTTGTTATCCCAAATTTCTCAAAAGTGTGACCCTGGTAATGCTAGTCAAATGTCCACAATTTGGCTGCAAGGCGTGGCCGGCATGGCTGAAGAGACCCGTGCAAATGCCGAGTGCTGCTTTCGCCATTCCTGCATCATGTGAAGCGTGATCGATCTGTTTCCAGTCGCGTGTGCGTCGCGAGCACCGGGGTCATGCCATAGTCGCGAGGAACGCGGGTTCAGTGCAGGAAAACCGAAACCACCGAAACACCGACGCCTGTGCTAGATGACGCCTCCTCTCACTGGAAGCCTTATGCTAATAGAGCTGAATAATAATGAGATAGGAACTGCAAGTTTATTCAGAAATATGTTCGAACCAGCATTTATTATGAGGCAGAAATCTGACACGATAAAATCAGGAAAAAAAAAAACCTCGTGTTATATGCGGATATTTACGGCAATCCTCTGTTTGCACAGAAAGCATGTCATACTCGCGTTGCTGCAAGTAAGACACAGGGAGGAACTGGCCCGTGCCAAAATGTGAACAGCAATACAGAGGTGCATTATGAAAAGAAAAAAAAGAACAAGAAGCAACTGGCATAGCACTTTCAGTACAAGGTCTGAAATCCTTAAGGGTGGAGAACTACACAAAAAGCAAGCGGCCCACATTTCTGAGTTTATTAGACACCTGCTGCAGGCTTTCTTCAGTCTTTGGCAGCCTCTGTATACTTTACTTATGCTCAAGGCACCTACAGTTAAAACAGGTTACAACAGCTATGCAAGACTACAGAAAGCCAGCTACTGAAGGAAAGGCTAAGGAGACAATGCCAATGTCTTACCATGTGTGATATGCTGACACTCCGCAGCTGCTGCTTCTGCTCAAGGGAGTATAGTTTGAGGAGGCTGTCTGAAGAGGAGGAAAAAGGCATGCAGTCATGACTTGTTAAGCGAGCTTAAACAGGAACAGCCTGCAAAATCTCATAAAAAAATCCAGGCAAAGCATTCTGGCAAGCTAAAAGCTCCTCCGAAACTACTTTTGTAATACCAAAATCAACTGAAAAACAAAGAACCCCAGAAAGAAAAATAAAAAACAAGCCAGTAACAGAAATGCTACATACGTCATTGAAAATGTATTAGAAGAAACATAAAAAAATTACACGAACAGCAACTGCCCACAGCAGTAGGGACCTTTTATGTGTGCACACGTACAGGTACACCTTATTCATAGGTTTTCCACAGGATTATGGAAAAAGGTCAAAATGTTACGCAGCCTTCTTGTCAAAGTGAGAAGGGGAAAGGGGGGGACCACTGAGAACCATTTGAAAATCTGCTGATCTAGAGCATAATAATTAATTTTTTCACTTACAGGCTATCAAGAAATCAATATAACTGCAGCGGGTTGGAGGCTCGTACGAGAGCAGTGCTTCATCAAAGCTGAAGGTATAAGTACTTATATCATAAGCCTCAGAATGCCATACCTGCAAGCATACCAGCATTTGGTGGTGCCTAGCCAGATTTGAAGGCACATTACCAAGCTTTAATTACCTAGGTTTTCTTTTTCAGCTCAGCGCTACTTTCTTCCAACCACATATATATGAACCCTCCCTCACATGAAACTGCCTTTACAGTGACAGTTATACATGTAAAGTCATTCATGCCCACTTGCATAAACAAGCACTCAATCAGGTCCACAGCAAACTCACTCACATTTACAAGAACTTTCATTCACACCATAGTACCTAATAAATAAGTGCACTCATGATTTAGTGTGCCCTGCAATTTGGCTGCATGCAACTCTGCTGAGAATGGACTATTCTAAAAGAAAGGCAAAACGTATAAGCAGCAAAAAAACCAATTAGATATAATGGAAGCTCATGCAGCCTACTGAGTAGGATGTCCACTTTATAGCTGATTAAGCACTTGTTTTAAAAGTTGTACCCAAGGCTATAGTCACACTAGCAAACAAGCAAAAGCTTTAGCTTTCAGATTGTTTGCAGCTGCCATAATCATAATCTGCATAAATAAGCAGAGTACATTTTTATGCAGTCATTAAACAAATACAAACAAACGTAATAAAGAACCAGCAGCCACTACAAAGCGGACACCAGTTTTGTGAAAAAACATCTTGACAAAGAATACAAACAGCTAGAACCTTCGGCACAGCAGTGACAAAATACTAGATTGAATAAGAAAAAAAAAAAAGAGAAGAAAAATCGTGTCTTCAGCTGTATAGAGCTCTCAAGACTTCAAAGCATAGCCCGATATCAACTTTTTTTACCTTGTGAGACTGAGAAGACGCTACTTTTGCTGCTTGAGAAGCAAACATGAGTCACCATTCTGAAATAAAAGATTTTGACAATATCATCACAAACGCGAGACTTTGATATGAGCATTCATATCTCTGTTTCGATTTTTATGATGCAGGAGGCCTAAATGAATGTTGCTACAAGTGATATACAAAATCAAAGCCAACTGTGAAAAGAACTCGTATATTTTGGGAGGATGATCGTAAACTTAAATAAGCGCAACAGAGATGACACAGCAGGCAAGAAAGATGGGACAGACACAATAGGCAAGAAAGAAAGGAAGTGCCCTGTCCTGTCTTTCTTGCATGTTGTGTTATCTCTGTTACGCTTATACAAGTTTACGAGCATGAACCAACTAGCCTCGCAACGCATATTACTGGGAGGATGAACCTCTTTCAGTGACATCAGAAGTTGAATGGTATAGGCACCAGCATCTCCATCCTGTAACTGATGTAACAATTTATATTATACTGATAGGGCAAATTCACTATTATAATTTATTTATTTAAATATATAGTTAATGTGCTGTGCACCATAAAATTAAATATTAAAATGTACTATTTCACAAGAAAGCATTCACTAAGAAAGCCGTTTCTAAGCAATACTACAAATAAATGGATACATACCATAAGCTTAAAGGATCATAAAGACTATTTTTCATGCTCTAAACAGAAATTCAGAAATGGGCATATAGGAGACAATTCTAAAGTACAAACATACACATTACTAAGCTAGCACTAAAATACATAGTGACATGACTCCCAGGTAAGTGTACAAGATCATAGTGCACAATAAAGTTCCCAGTATTGTATAACGAAATCTTGCCTCCTCAATAATGTCCCTTTGCATCCCCTCATTTCTGTAGAACTTTGTTTTAAGCCAGACTACGAGCACTGCATATTAGATAGTATCAGTTGCAGTCTTTCTCTACCAAATTCATCAGTGCAATTAGTAAACTGGCATGACTTAATATATATTGGGCTTTCTTTCTTAAGCATCAAAAACACACTGCTCCAGAATACCTACTTAGTTAATGCTACGTTCTTCCCTAGACTCATGAATGCCTGTTCCAACATTTGCTCTGCGCTCATCAGATAAGAATTATCTGATAAGGCTTATGGTTGATAAAATGGAGGAACAGCAGCAGCTTACTTTTTAGTAGAGCCAGGTGATTAATGGAAACGTAAGAAATCAATGCCACTGACTGCTGCAGTTAACACTACAGCCAAATAAAGCACCATATATTTTTCAGTCTTGGTCAGTATGACAGCCGCAAAAAATGAACCCCTTCAATCCATGGAGAACATTAACATGTGGCTGTTCAATTATGTGAGGTATTATATGCTGGCAGCGTACACACGCACAAAAAACCACAAAAATGGAAGGCAAGTTATCACTGACGTATATTTGGTAAAAATGATGCACATATTTAAATGTAAACGTTGCACAGTGCTAAAAAAAAATGAGCACACAGATGGACAAGGTCAGGACGTCCAGTCCTTGTCCATCTGTGTGCTCGTCTTTTTTTTTTTTTTGCTGTGGAACTTTTCTTTTATTCAGAATCCACCAACTAGCCTAGCAATTGGTTTTATTTGAATGTAGTCCCATATTAATTATATGAGGAAGTACAACTTCATACGTAATGGGGAAATTTATATTTGAAATTGACAGAACAAGGACAGTTTACAGAAAGTGCAATTTACATTGTGGTGTGTAATTATCACTAGAAAATATGTGTAACCATGAAAGATGCTTCCAATTCAGTACAAAAATGATTCAGTTTTGCTTCCACCCTTCTTTCGTGATTTCATTTTGAAATACCATCCGCAATTAACAACTGTATACAAACCACTTTCGTCCAATCGATTGAGACTAACTACCACACGACAACAAATTCTGGATTAATCAGAAGCAAAACAAATCATGGGCATCAATAATGACAAATATGCAACAAACCAATTTGGTACCACGCAAAGCACTTAAGCATAAATAATGAACACGAAGCACCCATTACATCTGCCTTTTAAACTGGAGTGTCCAGCACATAAGGCGTCACCAGCTGAATTCTGCAAATGCATTCGACCTGTGAACTTTATATTAATTGCATGCTGCTGTGCAAGGTATCTGCATTCACACCCTCGGGTTTCAAACAGATTTAAAAATAAGGAAAAAGCTTCAGGTTAAAGTGTAAACATCCTATAAAATGGAACAGCCAGGCGACATAATCTGAAGTAAAAAACCCAAAAATTAGAATAGGAAGGGCAAACAGAGCCTTGCTGCAATATTTGTGATGATTAAGCCTTTGTCTTTATCGCTTCTAGATAACTTTTTTCAAAAAGCTTTTACTCTTTGTGAAGCATGTGCTCTGCCATCTTGGTCAGATCTGCCATGTTCCTCTTCCAAGCAAAAGCAGAAATTGAAGGTGCCCGGTCCCGTGTCTCAACCTCTGCAGAGAAAAAGAAATAGGTAAAAGGGGAGGGAAGCGATTGGGCAACAAAAATGACAGGCATCCATAAAAGCCAGTTTTTAAATTGTTTCTAAATACGTAATTCAGTTTTCTTAACCTACTATATAATGTACAGTCATATAATGTACAGTAATGTACAGTCATATGGGGGCTTGCTAGTGCAACATTACGTCGGTGGAAGTTTTTGCGCAGCACAGCCAACATCTGGTTTCAGCAGCGAAAGCGATGAGAACGCATATACAGGAGAGGGGAGATAGATGCTGTAAAGGTAGGCGCGATGCATTTGAAATATTTGCACATGGGTTAATTGGAGCAGCGTTGCCATATTTTATCATATATATTATTGCTAGTCCATCAGGCCTACCTTCACAGCATCTACCTCCCCTGCTATGTTTGTGTGTTCTCATCACTTTCACCGATGAAACCAGATGTTGGCTGCACTTCTTCATGTGTACTTGTCCTGCTCTTATGTATTGTATGAATGTCTGTGCTATGTAAGAACTTTCACCAAAAATATGCTACACCAACTAGCCCGCATTCCACCTTTATTGAAATATATTTCGAGTAAATTAGGCCCACCTCTACAACGTCTACCTCCCCGCTCACATATACGACATGTTCTCATTGCTTTCACCATTGAAGCCAGATGTCGGTGGCGTCTCGTGCGTCCTTGTCTTCCCTTATGTAATGTGTCAAGATCTAAGCTGCGCAAAAACTTTCACCGTTTTTCTCAAAGCCTACGCTAGAAAAAGGCACTGTTTACCATCACTCAAAGTATTATTGCACTGAGTGCAGCAGTACTGCTGTAGAGCTTCCCTGATCATGTAGCATGGTAAATATCCTTTAAAATGACAACACATTCCTTCACGATAAGGTTGTAAAGCTATCACAATAAATGGGTAAGCATTAGAAAGCCAAAGCAAAAAGTTTCATATTCTCTAATAATTACAGTAAAAAAAAAAAAATAAATAAAAAATGGTTGCACAGAGAAGACACAAAGCCATGTATACAGATTCAATATAATGACACCACATGCCACATAAAGAATGTGCTCTGCTAAAAAGCCAATGCTTTGTACACGGAGTGAGAAACCTTTAGGAGTGGAAACTCCGCTGTCTGCGGCAACCAGAAAAGGTCACAAGCCCGCGGCGCCACTATCATGCTGGCGGCGCCTGTTGGCGTAGAAAGAAATTACCGCCGTTTCGGTTGCCAAGGCAACCAGTCCAGGTTTCTTCGGGTGGTCAAGGATTGTCTCGTCTCCAAGCTCACCATAGTACTTATACTACGCCTCATCATCTTGCTCGTGAAATGCTTCTCGCAGACATGACCTCTCGATGTGAGCTGACGGCCGCCCCCAGGAATTGCTGCAGCCCATGCTTGCGGACGCTCAGGATCATACGGTGCCTTGAAGATGCTCACCTTCTCCCTGCAACACTTGTAACCACTTTTGCAATTTTGAGCAAAACACCTGCATCCTATCTTGGTCTAGAAAATTCCAAAGGAGGCCGCACTGCGCGTAGCAGCGCTGTTAGTATTACGGCTCTCGAGCAGACGCCGATAAGAACTGTTGCTGTTTGACGCACAAATACAACATTACGGTGTGCCCGCTGTAGCAAACGCCCGTGTTGTCTGCTTGTCGCCTGCTTTGAGCACACGCCGCCGGAGGGCGCACCAGAGCCACCTGCCCAGCCTGTCGGGGTGCTGCATTTTTTTTTTTTTTTTCGCTGCAGCTTCTATGACGCGTCACATGCTGCCGCCACTGCATACAGCCGCGTCATGCTCCGTGCCGTCGGCACTACAATTGTGACCTTATCTGGTCGCCCGCGCTCGCTCGCGCTGACGGGAGTTTCACCTCCTAAATGGTTTCTTGCTCCATGGCTTTGTAGAACACTTGGATCAGCACAGTAAAACCTTGGTTAACAAAAACTACAGCGCAGATGACGAAGTTTCTTCACTCTAAGTTTTCCACATTCACTAAACATAGTTAGAAACATATGCAAACCTTCCGTGATGTTGCTCACATCTTCAAGCAGGGTTTCAGGGCCAGAGTCACCTGTCATGCTCATTGATCTTGGAAGGACAGTGAAGCACCGTTGAGGGTGAGGGTGCTTGAATATTTGCTTTGGTGTTTGGCCAAATTCCATGATTTGGACCTCAAGAGAATGCCTCTCATGGATGTCCTGGATGCTGAGAGGATATATGGGACTCATTTATAAGCAGATAATTTGGCATCCATATCATGGCACTAGCCAATTATTATAGAAATATGTTAAGTTATGCAACACTTTATTTTGAGACATACATGCATGTTCACAGTAGACCACAGGTGAAAGGCCAAAAAAAAGAAACAAACCACCAAGAAACCACAAAGAAAAAGAAACACATGCCGCACATGGGCTCACAACTTGAATTGTCACACACTGCTGGCCAGTAATAACAAGAACAGCAAAAGGATGCACACACACACACACACACTGCAATAACTGATAGTTATGAGACTGTTTACAAAATACAATTTGAAGTCATGTTGCAAGCAGTTATACACACTAAGGTGGTCAAATTAGTAGCTGCTGAGAATATCAGTTATAAGAAGAATTAAGTGTATGTTTCTTGTAATTAGTTTTGGTGTGTGAAAGTGACCATTTGTCAGTAGATTCGGCTTCAACAGATTTTGGTTTTAACTTTGCACTGCTAGAGGGACTGAACACTCACCAAAACATATCACGAGATCATGGCGGAAATTACAAGATTCTGCCTTATATGCGCCTTATATTATATAGATTGAGTGCTCCATTATCTATGAAGTGAGGATTTATAATTTTAATTTCGCACTGAAGATTGCAAAAAGACTGAAGTACTATACTGCGGCAAAATGCTGCCTCTATCATTGTGACCACATTTTGGGGAAAATATCGCCGACTTCCTCAAGTGCGCAGTGTTCTTTATTTTTTTCTCTCAGTGCAGAACTTTTTACTATATTTCACGGAAGAGTGCACAATTAATGGCAATTTCAATGTACAGCCTGAAATTTACAGAAATGAATGGACAATGACTGAGGCAACTATTTTTCTCCCAAATTTACACTTACAGCAAAAAAAAATGTAAACAAGAACACCAAAGGAGCCCTGAAGCACTTGCATACATGCAACATCCCCAATGCCTGGCCAATACCACGCACAAATGCACTGTCTTTATTAATTCAACACTAGCTGCTATTTATTTTAGCTGATGATGAGCCAGTGGACAACCTTTCCTCTGTTCTTGTGCAAGAAAACTAGTGAGGGTAACATTTTTATGTATGGCAATAGCTGAAGTTGTAGATGCAAAGATAAGCATTGAAAGAAATATCAAATGGCCACAAGGGTATTAACAACTTATTTTAGTTCTGGTCAAAATAAAACTAAAGGGTTGAAGGTTAGTCACATTTTTACATCTGTGACACTTTTGAACTTTTTTTTTTCTGAGAGAAATAATAACTCCTAATAAACACTGAAAAATAAAATACCAGTGACAGAAACATGAACTTACCTGTCCAGATCAACACTTCCTTCATAGGTCAAATGATAAAACACTGAAAAAAAAAAAAAAAAGTGTTGGCTCAAGCAAATTTACCTAAAATGAAGCATGTGGAATTCTTAATGGGGAATATTTTTCAATATGAATGGCTGCCTATGCTTAGTTTCGAAGTCCGTTACCATTAATGCAACCAGCGAAAACAAACTGCCTGATACAGCTGCCTTTAGACTTTTTTACTCGACTAACCCGTGGTGAATGTCCTTTCATCTGCCACACCCTTTGTTATTATCCTGCTAGCAAGGCATAAGGGGATTATCCAAGACGTCATATGAATCAGTCGACATCATTATCTAGAGGGAGGTCCTTTGAGGGCAAAAAGCTGCTATTTTCTAGAGCTGTGTGCAACTAAAGCAGGCGGTTATCATTTTTTAGATACACGCCAAGCTTATTACGGGAGATGCTTGCAATCCATAGAATGCAAGGTGATATTTGAAAAATGAAGAATGAAAGCACAAAAACAACCAGAAACTTCTTTGCCGTGTTAGCCTTCATGTTTCACAAGGAACTAGCAACATCAAGTTGTAACTGTCACTGGAAGCCAAATACATGTCCTTGTCACAATGACCAGGTATAGTGAGGAAAAAGAATATCGCCTCAAAAATTCGTACAGTGAACACTATTTTCTAATACTTAAATGTTGGACAGGCTCACGTGGACAATTGAGAAGGCACTTCCTGTGATTACTTTCATTTAAGAAAAGAAAACAAGTGCCACAGCACAGGAATGGCAGAAAACTACCATTACTGTTCAGAGAAGAAACAACAGACACCCTCAAGAGAGACTGCTGAAAAATTGCTTCTGCAGCATTAATTTTTACAGACATTGTGTCTACAATATGCTCAAACATTATTACCGACTGCAACTGGCCTGCAAGAGGAAGGAGTTATAGTAGGAAAGGCGTGTTTCACATTTGTGCATTTTGCATCGGACACTTTTCAGACTGCTTCGTCCAACTATACTCTAAAGGTGTTTAAAAAGGGTGGTACTAAGTATTGTAGAAATTTTTCTCATTTAGCCCTATGGCCTGTAACTCTGGCCTTTACATCAGAGAACTATTTGGCAATTGAGAAGTAAAAGCTCTGAAATTTAATATAATTTAATATGTTGAATGATAGGCTAAGCTTAAGTAGAGCTTCTTAATGCTTAAGTGAAACAGTTTTTCAGCTCAAGTAACATTTCATGAAGCATACTTCAGGTTTTTTCAGCATGATGACATTTTCGGAAACCATCTGAGATTACAACCCCTGATCTTTTTGGTGCACATAGCAAGGGTACAAGAAGGTTCACCATTGTCAGCTAAAACTGCCTCTTCTCCGGTCTGCTTGTAGCCAAAAATTAAGTCGATCCAGCCATGAAGGTTCTCAGAGACGAAAGATGACTCAAGAGCTTCCCTGCATGTGTGGATAAAATGTGCAGGGCCTGCAATAAAGAAAAGTGGCTGGCAAACTCAATGTATGCAAGCAGTAGGATATAATAAGGAAACGGCATGCACAAACACACCTTGAGCCCATGGTGGCAGCTCCACGTCGCCAACAGTGCAACCATTCTGGCGTTTTCCAAAGTTCAAGTTCTAAAGCACACACAAAATATTACGAGACATCAAAAGAATGCAACAACAGTACAACACCGGCATTTGCTTTCCACCTCATAAAGAGCCTTCTATATTCAGAGAAAACAATGAAAAACATAAGATAAGCTACACCTACAACTGCGGCATGTAGAAAAATCCCTGAACTAAAACAAAACAACAAAAGAGGTGCTTATGAAAAGCAATAAGACAAAAGTTCAGCATGCGACTTATCGAACACCCAAGCTGCTTTGTGGGCACAAATTTAGCAACCCAGCCTTATATAAGAACTCTTTGTATTTTTTAGTTGAGTTGGGTATTCGTTGGTTTATGCCCACATTGATAAACTCATAAGAAGAAGTTTAAGCCATTATTAGGCAGTGCCTTGCTTTTTGCTGAGCCAACTGAGAGCAATTACTGACCCTACCTCAAAGAGCAATAAACATCAGACACATATGAGAAGTACGCACTTTCAGACTTCTGAGTAAAGGTCACCAAAATAATCTGTTTTACGGTTAACATTTAAAGGAGCCTCCAGTAAGCATGTTTCTTGATCATGCTCGAGCCAGTTGAGATACGATGTGCTATAGTTGCTTTCACTGTTTTCTTTAGCTGTAAATCAATGCAGTTGCGCTCAAACGTTGACACCAATCACATGCTTACTTTGTAAAGGACAGTATAAAACATCTGGCACAGCCCTACATTTCATAGCTGAACAGAATCATTCAGACAAGGCAAGCATTCAAGTCTAAGTAATGAGACAAAAACCACCTAAAGGATGCCCCTCGCTGTGTCAAATTTTAACCATATTCACTGACACATGATAATTATCATAAGTATTTTCGGTAAAGGCAACTTGTATTTCGCCAAAGGAAAGAGACACAACAGAATCTGTGCAACAGCTCAAAACTGCAGTTAAACAGAGAGTTGTTGAGTTGGCTACCATATGAGCATGCACCGTCAGTCGCAAGAGGTTCATACTGAAGTGACTATGCCATTCCTTCCCCAGAAATCTGCATTGCATTACTTCCATTATAAAAGAAGTGTTCACAACTTTTCTGAGTTGGCAGAGGCAGCTTTTCATTTTCACATTAGCCACCAAGTGTATTCACTCCTGCTGACAGAGTTTTTATGCAGTGTGATCATTTAGGCAAGAAAATAAACCTGCATAAAAAAAAAAGAAATAGAAGCTTCTTCATTTACAGTGTGTTTTTAAAACCTTAAACCTTCTGGGACCGCCACAGACCATCATTCATATATGAACAATGGTTTTCGATATGGAGCCGAACGCAAATTTTTGTTTGTTGGAACATGAAACCCTATTAGGCAGCTAGTATGACAACTATAGTTTTGGTTTCCGTTTGGGTCACTTGTTTTTCAGTAGGCACTGACACAGAAGAAATATTTATTCGGACCAGGGTGGCCTGGAGTGTCAACAAAAATGCCAATGACCTCGCATAAGGATGCTCAATGAATTTAGGCATCACTCATATAATTCTGCTGCTTCTACTGTGAAGTTCTTTATGACAGCAGTAGCCAAGAAGCCGAAGACAATTTTACGAACTCCGACTTTAGCTCGGATGAATCGGGCAAATATCAACCCAACACTTCAACTAGGTGCCCCAAGAAAGCATACTTTAAAATTTAGCTAGCTTTTGAGTTGCACGTCGTCACTCTTCGTACCCGTTGCTTTATTTGCATTTGCCAAGACGTCAGCAACCTATGATAGGGTTTTAGCAACAAGGAAAGCTTAGACACGTGAGGTGGCTCCCCCAGCTTCGAACAAGTGCAGTTTCAGCAATATTGAGCGGAGCTTGAGCCCCTAGCTTGCAGGAAACAGCTCCTACAGCCAAGTTTTAATTCTGTTGGCAATCTAGATTGCACTTCGCTGCAGTCTACAACATGTGCCGCAAAATACACCATCCATAAACCACAAAAAATACGAAAACACAAACTGTAAGCTGCGATATAAGCAGAAGAAGAATGAACTAAGAAACATTTTCATCAGTTAAGCAATGTTTTTACGAGGACGGCACACCTTCAAAATGGTCTTCACCACATATTATTTCCTTCGTAATCTGGCTTCATTGCACTTTCTTAATGCAGTTGGGAAAATGGGTAAGTCAGACTCGCAACAACCGGCATGGGAACTGAACTGTAGCCACTTCCGAACGGCGCTAAATAAAATCTGCAGGGAGGCCTCCACTATTTTTAAACTTCAGAAAAAAGACAGTGTAGCACATTTTGAATGGTTTGAAGTAATTCTAATGTAGTGTTTTACGTTGATATTCAGGCCTTTCTCGACTTCTGTGACATTTATTTTTTTAAGCAAGTTTGCAGAGTGGTTTTTTTTTTTTGTTCGTGCCATGTATAAAGTTAAACAAAACAAATAGTATGTACAATAAAATCTCGCAATTTCAACCACTGCTAATTCGGATATTCCGACAATTTGAACTAGAAGTGTGATCCCGGCTGACATTAACGCTGTTTCAGATGCTTCAGTTTCTTCTGTTTAAATCCATGTTATTAAAAGGTTTTGCAAATTTTTTGCCTAAAGCTTCTAAATATAAATTTTTTTTTCAAGTTATGCATAATGCTCATGTTAAATATTATTCACATGCGTGAAAGACCATTAAATAGCTACAGCTTGGTATATGTTATGCCAGAGTAGATTAAATAGTGCATTTATAAAAATAACAGTTTTTTTCAGGACCGCTCAGAATTGCCTGTTTGTTAGCAGTCTGGAAAGGGGGTTAGGCAGCTTACATGTCTTTCTTCTTTGTTTTCAATTTTTCCGATGCCATGCACGACAGTTGCTTGAAGGTTGCCTCTCTGGGGCATTAAAAGTCATGAACAGCTATGTTCCCTTACACGGCAGTTTGATGATATCATGTAGCTTACTGCTCACCGTCTGACTATAGTCGGGTACAACTCACCCTGCATCCAATGGCGTTGACCGGCTTCCGTGACGTGGTAGTTAACCACATAGCATGAAATTGTAGTGAATACTATAGTCGCAGGCAACATTCTCTGGCTTTGCTAAGAAGGCTTGAAAGGAAGGAGAAGGTGACGGTCTTTTGTCCCCGTCCCGAGTACTAGATTGGGCCCTACTGACCACCTCCCCAACTCCCCACTTCACACCACCGCACCCCTACGCCGGCACCATAGCACGGCAATAAAGACGTGTAGCCTTCCCTTCTCTGCCTAGCGTCCGCTGTAGTGCCCACAATCGCAACAATCGTGGTTGACAGCATTGGATGAAGGGCCTCCTTTGAAGGGTATTTGCTGCTACGTTCTCGAGTTAAATCCTACTAATGTGAATTTTTTTAAAAAGCCTCGGTTGTAAAAGATGGGTGCCCTTGTGATGAGGTGTACGAGCTGCTAGCTACAAACTGCCCACGGTGGAAAAAAAAATAAAGGATATGCCTGCACAACAATTTCACATATGGGCATAGCAAAGTAACCCATCTGTCCTATGTGCATGGTGAGCACAAGGAGGGAAGCAGGAGAGAAAACCTCGAACTGTTTATTATCTGTATACAGAACAAGAAGGCCCCTATTTTTTCATTGCCTATTCAAATGCACAGTGTTACTTGCCAAGACAAAGTACTGGGTGCGCGAGCAGCACACCAGAGCCATGTCACTAGTGATCGGATGGAAAAACAGCGCAAAAGACAAACACCACAGCAAAGAAACACAAGACAAGTGTTCGTCTTTTGTGCTGTTTTTCCCATCCAATATGTTCCACCAACTAGCCCGTTTGGCTATAGTGTCACTAGTGAGCCATGTTGCTAGATGAAACCACTTACAGTCTCTCAACCATTAAAGATCTCTCAATAAACATATGCCTTTTCATGAAGGTACTTTAGTAACGAGATAATTGAAGCTGAGTATTTCCATTTGAAGATGGCAAACACTGACCTCAAGACCACAAGAAAAAAAAAATTAATAAGTGTAGTGTGTAGAATGCCTGGCAAAAAATGCCATCATACTAAAGCTTACCAGTGAGTTGACCAAGAAGTCACCATTGCAAGCAGGGTCATAAAACTCTGGAATAAGTTCCTTAAAATCTGCCGCGTCCGTAGTCACATTCCTCCATGTGTCAGAAATACTAAAGAAAGAAAGAAAAGTCACAGTTATTGCTATCACCCGAAGCTGATATACCACATGCAAGAAAATGAAGCCAAGTTGAAGTAGTGCCGAAGCAAGCCATAAAGCACACCTGTTAAACATTCTGTCCGGGTGGTCGAAACGACCATTCTGCAGGCACAACATATACTGTGGCACTGAAATTGGGTACAAAAAAAAAAAAAAAAACCATTCATTAGCCAAGTAATAAATAATAGGAATTTAAAAGCTTACTATTATTGCATAATACAGGACATTGCTAAACTTCAAAAGGCTTGTTAATATAATGGCCAGGATGCAGTAAAAACCATAGAGGAGTGTCTAATAGAAGGATAGACAGCACAAGAGTGAAGTGGCAAATACAATCACAGCAAGCCCTGGCACCAGTGGAGTTGACCAATTGTCATTATATTAGTCATCACATTGTGGGTTAACACCCTGAAAGGAGCTGGGACGTGCAAGTGGACTGAACACAGATTAACCATGACGTTATTATATTATTAATAAAAGTGCACACTCGGCTCCTCGACATCGTGGCTTAAAAACTGATAAAGTTTTAGAATCCTCTACGCTTGATAGTGAACTACATTATGACCAAAGTCAAGGGGTGCTCCTTCAAAGTGAAACTCCCCCTTCAACACCAATAATTTCACATACACGTGGACTGCAGAAATAAAACTGGCATTCGAAGTAAAGGCAACACTACTTTGGAGAAAAAGTTTTTCTTCGGTTTATTTTTTTTGTCCCTTCCACTGCATCTGAAAAAAATCTAGTGCAGTGTGCTTTAAAAACTACTGGCGCAGTCTTCTTAACCCTGTTGTCAATACCGCACATGCTTGGAAAAACACCCATCACTCAAGGCAATTACAATCTTTGCGCATAAACTGCACATGTCCGCAACATGGGCGAGTGCATGGGAGGGTCCCTGTTACTGACCACTGCTGACACAAGACCGTCATAACTTGTCAAAGAACAGCTAACCTGACCTCTGCCTTTATAACTGACATGCAAAATGGGCCCAGAATACTCCTTGCACACAGTGAACGAAACAAACGCATATGATTTCGCAACAAGAAATCATGCTTGAAAAACTGCTGTGCAAGGCTCGAAACCATCAAGACATGCTGCAAAGGAGGAGGAGGGGAGTGGTTGGCACTACATTTCTTCGAGGGGTTTTAGGTGAGAGAGAGATGCAAGGCACGTGACAGGTTTCATTTAAGGGCCATAAAATAAAGCTACTTAAATGGTACCTTGGTGCCAACACTGTAGCTAAAAGATTTTGAAGACTATCTATAACTTCTGAATTGATGCTCTGTTCATTAAATGATTAATTAAAATTATTAATTAATCTTCAAACATAAAAAGATACCGCAGACTAGGCCACATGACTGTCAGCAATGTCCTAGAACGTTTGACCGGGGCTAGGACACTCAGCATTTCAAAAACAAAAACTTGGCTAAATTTAGATGGGACACTGTATGTTTTAACTGCATTGTTTACCACTACTAATACTAAAAGGGTCACTTGAAAAGAAATGTTCCTTATTTACTTCTTTGAGACATGGAACGGGACTGCAGGTAAATAGGGCACTTGTACTGGAACTGCTTAACCATGGGGTAAGGAACAAAGTCAGACAACTGGCCCTTCACAACTTGCCCATGCTTCATGCATTTACATACAGCATGATCAGTGCCCTTTGAAGCTGCGCCATAACAGCTACAACACCTTATTTTTGACAGCTCCCACCAAAGATGCCCGTTAATTTGCCAACAATTAACACGAGCCTGCATTGCCAAACCAGTACATAGAACCCATACCAACAGAAGAGACCCACTACTTAACAATACCTATGACAGCATCACTGCTAGGAGAAGGCGGCAGTCACAAGATGCTAAGTTCAGCCTGCACTGTTGGCACAATAATGAGACACACCATAATTAATTAGCAAGGTAATGGACGGGCTTCAAACTGGTAAGTGGTATGGTGTAATAATGCTGTTAGAGAAAGCTATCCTCCTTTTGTCCGAATATGAAAAATCAGGCTTCTCAATTAGGCACACAGTCTCAATGTAGCAGTCAGAGCTGACAGCCTCACCTAATTCCATGAAATTCAGATAAATTATCCCTTCCTTGTTGAAAAAGACAGTGCACATTACACTTGAGGGCTGTGCCATTCTTTCTCTGCAATGCTAAACCTCAAGTTGCCACAATGTACTAGTACTTTCCTATTCAAGTGAAGAAATCAAAAAGGCAGTGGTGACAGTAGCACACTTTGCCACCAGTGATCAAACGCCTCTGAGAGGTCCTTTATCGCAACCTACTGATCTGTACAGATGACTTGGAAAGACCCACTATATTATGTGACACTTGCGCATAGCTATGCTAGACATGACTTATCTGTGACGCAGCTGCCACCTGTGCTAAAATGCACCACTCCGTGTCTCACTCAGCTTATATCCCCTATTTCATCATATAGAGCCTTCCAAAAAAGTTGATAGATCTCAGAGTGAAATATTTTCAAAACAACACAATTCAACCACAAAGTGAAATATTTTCAAAACAACACAATTCAACCACAAAGTGAAATATTTTCAAAACAACACAATTCAACCAACATCCTTGCTTCAAATGAATGTCAATTTCAGATGCCACTGCATCACAGTGCCCCTCTGCTGCCATTCATCAAGTGGAAAGAAAATTTATTGACTGTTGGCAGGAAGGCTCAAACTACTGCCATGATGCCACCATCCAGTAGTGGTATCCCGCCCAATAAAGAGTAGCAGCAGGGGGCTGCAAAGGTCATTTCTTTAACCTGAGAGAGGGCAAAAGGTTTGATTGCTTTTTTTGTCTTCCACCATGCTTTTTTTCTACATCATGCTGCAATTGCCAATATGGGACAGAGCAATATCTTACTTTTGCGCACCAGGTAGTACAGCACAAAGCCAGGAGTAGAGTAGTGAGACCCGTAGAGAAACTTGGGCTCGGCCATTTCTGCATAGCGATCCTATGTAATAAACAAATGCTTTTCAGACATGATCCGTCAAAAAACAAGCAGCGAAAGAGCCAAACATATATCAAGAGGCATGCGTTAGTGCACCCTGACAAAAGTGAAAGTATACTAATGGTGTGTGAATGCTTAAATTTCCTAATACGAATCAATACAAATATGAAGATAAAACGCCTTCAAATACTAAAATCTGGTTCAGTACAAAAAAAATTTCAGAAAGATTAAATAGGCAAACGCTGCTGTCATTACTTTCTTCAAAATAGTGTATGGCTTTTGAAAATGAAACAAACAAAACTAGACTGACTCAGCATCATAAAACACTTCGAGAGCACTCTGGAACCTACACTGCAGAAATGCAAAAGTTTGCTCTCATTATCATTTCCAATGAAATGCACTGTCATTATCATCGCTACTGTCATCATTGTCATTATCACTAACTGCAGCCTCATTGTCATCGCTACTATCATCCTCATGGTAGACAAGAATTATGATGTGCGTTTCATGATCCAGGCCGTGGCATAGTTGGTTAAAGTGCTCGGCTGGGGACCCGAGGGATGGAGGTTCAATTCCCGGCGGAGACCAGATTTTATTTTTCAGATGACGTCATCAGAATGATTGACAGCTAATTTCCCTCCTCATACATCCATTATTAGCAAGTGAAACATCAGGACACAGATTCGATGCACAGATTTGACGCATAGATCTCACGCACAACTCTCACGCGCAGGATATTGTTCCATGAGCCTAGAAAGGCTTTCACCTTAAAAAGAAAATACACAACACACACAGGAATGTATCTGCTTAATTAGGCAGCATAACAGTGTGCAACCTGTAATGTGGTCATGCAAAATGAGCAACGAAATATAACACAACTGGGAGCCAAAAAAAAAAAAAAAATATGTAAAAACCTCAATAATTTGGGCTTCAAGGGTCTGGAATAAATGTGAAATGCCTGAATTATCCAAAGGTTGAGTCATAAAATGATTTAACGTGTCCTAGGACTATATGAGGAAAAGGACTATACGAGCACACTAGCTCCTCGAATATATGAAGCAAATGAAAGAAACAGCCGTCCAGTGAATATAATTCCAAAGGCAACATTTAATGCGCAGTGCATCCAGTGAGCTGAAAAGTGAAACAAGCTCACATCAGTCCACTCGAAAATGTCACTGCTCCAAACTCTTTCTACGGCTATTTCTTTTTCTCCCTATCATAGTTTGGAGTTTTTAGTCTTTCTTTTCTTTTTGTCCTTTCCCCAAGCTTGAAGCTCTCTGAAGGTTTCCCAGCCGGCTAGGCAAGTAGTACTGGCTCAGAAATCGCACGATAATCTCTTTTTGTCTCCCTCGTCTCACTCCTTCAAGAGCCACCTGTCACCAGCTCCACGAGCAGGTGCACCTCATGCCTCCCATGAGAATACACGTTGCAGGCAGGCCAAGTATGCCAAAGAGTAAAGGTGCTCAGTCTTTCCTGCATGGCCAAGAAAGCACTTTGCTGAAAAAGAAAGCGCTTTTGAAGAGGATGCACTTTCTTAATTTTGTCTCTTGTTTGTGCAGAGTGTGCCACGAAAGTGCTCTGTGTGTACTGCTCACGAAGTAGTGTGTGGTTTGCAGCCACTGCATAAGTTCGCACTGACTGACAGACACATGAAACACATCATCTTGAGTGAATTCTTTTCATACTGAGCCAATGAAAACCATTCAAATACTCAAATTGTTAGTCAAATCAGAGACGCTGTCAGGACTGTGTTTATCCAAACAAGAGCCGACTGTACAGCAACATTTGGCATGTTCAAGCTCAATACTGCAAATCGGGACGCAACTGTATCGTGACCCGAGACTTGCCTTCAATTTCTTGAGACGTTTTTCTGACAATGCACCCAATGGCCGAGACAGGTCTCTGTAGCTTGAACTGTTGCTCAGGTCTGCAGAGTATTTAAAAGCCAGGCATGCACACATCTTTGCTGCTTAAACGGCACTAAGACAAAATGAAATTGCACATGCTTGGTATACAGGCTACTAAAGCCTGAATAACTTCTTTCGTGCAACAAAGATAATAGACATTAAATAGATCAGAACCTTGTAATGCTTACAATGCAGCTACAATAAAACTAATGCACTTGCTGACCACTTAATACTGGCTTCTCGCATACGTTACAGATGGTGCGTGCAATTTTCCCTCTACATTGTATACAAGGGGGAAGCGACCTAGCAGACTGGCAGTTTTGCTGTGACACATGGTGCCACAGAAGCTCTCCCACTCTCTTGCGAAGTGGAAGTGGCACCCAAAATAGTGCCAGCCTGCCGTGACAACCATCAGGTCTGCCTGGGTGGCAGCCTACGCTGCTCGGAGTGCAACTTTTTGCCAGCAATTCTCAAAGCTTTGCAAGTTGCTGTAGCAGTTAGGGGGTAGAACAGCTCGATGGAAGTTGCGTAACTTGATATAGCTTCATATTTGCGTACACTGTTAAGATTCGCCACTGACATGTGTGACAACCGACGGGGCCGCAGCGTAGCGTCAGTCAAAGCAGCAAGCATTTCGGCCATTTCAGCACTGTGCAATCGGCCGCCCAACGCTTCCTCCCGCGAACATGATCTGACGTGCTGAATTTACATGTGCCGTAATGTGTGTGTGCACGTGTGTGTCAACATGGCAAGAACTTGCAACCCAGGGTCACTGACAAGTTTCGAAGTAAACATTTAGTATCGCTACCAGCCTTACCCAGTTTCACTCTTTACTATCCCGCTAAGCATGTTACCTAACCCGAGGCTCAGCTGACTAAGCCTCACGTGGCTCTCTGTCGTATTTTCTTTTTAGAAAAACATCATATGTTGCAGCAGGAACTAAAGCTGTTGTAATTTTAAGTGTGGCCTATGTAAGGCACCTTCTCAGTGTCAGTCAGTAAGGATCACTTATTACCACAGACAACAGCAATTTTCAACCAGCAAGCAGCAGAAGCAAGTGCAACAACTTGTCTCTTTCTCTGTGTGCTAGCTTAAAACCAAGCCATATGTAAGGGTAAACATGCTGTACAGTACCTAATGTGGCAAGAAATATTCTTTGCGTAATTTGACAAAAACAGCTGTATGCAATGCAATTTTGTGATGACCTTATCTTAAGAACTTCCATGTGCAACAATGAACACTGTCATTCTGAGAAAGTAGATGCAAATAACCTCAATCTTTTAAACACATCATATGCGGTCATTGTTTTCCTTCTTTGTAGATATGACATAATGAGGGTAAGTTGTGAAGTTGACAACCAGTTGGTGTGCAAAATGGTGTCAATGCAACAAGTCTGACACCTTACAGATAAGTTAGTTGGCTTCTGACTCTTCTTGCTGCTGTCACTGTCACTGCAAAAGCCACAATGACAGTAAAATAAGAGATTTATCCCCAGGCAGACGTTAACAAGAAAACCGCACCCAGTCTCACATTTTTTTGTTTTATCACCAAAGGATCAACAATTTACTCCTGCTAGTAAACCTGCGCTACAGCTTTGCATACAGTTCTTTCACATACATGCCAACTATGCGTTACGAGGTTTGGCTGTACGTGGGACAAGTGATGATCAGAAATGACCGGCTCTTAAGTCACATATGACAGCACTGGCTTGATAATGAAAAATGAGCCAACGCATAGAAGGTAAAAGATAACGGGCAGGGAAAGGCTTTCCCCAACCAAGTACCACTGCTTTTGCCTTCTTCATACAGCAGAGAAGGTCGTGTTAGTGACGAGAACTGTGCTATATGCTCTTTGTACCAATACATGCTTTTCAATACAAAAGCCATGAACTGGCTAGCAAGTTCTGTTTCCATTCAGACCATTCAGAGACGGGTGTCAAGAAAAGGAGAAAAGACAACGAAAATATTCACGTTTCACTCCAAAAAAAATATTTGATGGAAAAGTATGAGCGTGTTAATTTTCAAACTGACTTTGCAAGACCTCACTGCAATGACACCTTGTCAGCAGAAACGAGACCAACAATTTTTTGAGCATTACATTTTACCTAGAACATGCAAGCAATGCTGCTGCTTTTAAAGTTAAAATTAAACAGTGATGCGAAATACAATGATGTCGAGCACAAAAAATTTCAATGCACACCAACACTACATTTCACAATCATGACTCAGAGGAAAAAAAACTGAATCGACACCATACCTAAAGTATTGCTCTTGTAGTCCCCTATCACCCAAGGGAACACTGGATACTGTGTGAGGTCATTAAAACTGCGATCAGCCAAACTGTAACCGAGGGAATAGAAGCGGTTATACCATAACAGGTCAGACAACTGGCTAGTTGGCACGATGAAATTTATGAAAATGCACAATGCAAAGGGCAAATGGACACAAACAAAAAAGTTAGCACTCATACAGTTTTATTTCTTTCATTTTACTCGATCCATGCACTGTGCAACAGAAAGATTATAATTAGTGGCGTGCGAATATCCGAAACTTCAGTAGTTCGCCTACAGCATTAGCTTTTCAATTCGACTTGAACTACACTTCTACTAATTTAATTTCTTTAAGTGTTTAGAAATTATGGAATTCTGTTCACCTAAGTTTTTGGCAAGGCACTGTGACATTTGCAGTACTTCACAGTTGTCACATGAGTCAGCTTTTCCTTTCCTCATAGAAGCAACAGCCCACATGCGACAAACACCTATACAAAGCAAAACTAAGTCTTGCATAAACTCAATGCATTCATGGCCACCAAGAGGCCGCTGCATGCTTGTGTGTCAGCAGATGTTGTAAAACATCACCCAAAACTTTATTACGCCGTGCCAAGATGCGGTAGTCAACAGGCTGTTAACCTGACTGCCAGCAATCCTCTTATTTTAGATCACTATAATAATAAGTGATATGGTGTGCACAGAAGCGGTCGGGCTTATGGAGGCTGGTGCAAGAGGCCAAGTTGCAGCCAATGTGCGTTGCTACGGCTGTTTCGCAGTGAACAATTTGACTGTTCTCAATATTCCACCAGTTAGAATCTAAAACTGTGCACCTTATATCAGAGAGGGAGAGAAAATGCGTGCAACTGAAACACCAGCCTTGAAGCCAGCCTGTGAAACCGCGCCACATGAGGCCAAGTGTAGGCACAGTGTGACCCACATGCTGAGACATGTAACTGCATGATATAGCGCGGTTCTGTTTTCATGCCTTTGATTCATGCCAGCACTTGGACTCAACACAGGACTTGCAGCCTGTTCAAACCGATAAGTGAGGGCTAAGCAGGCTTCATGACATCATGAACACCAAGTTTGGAGTGGCACTTCACAACCAGCATTTTCTCTTGAGGTGTTGCTAGGGGATATGATCGCACTGCAATGCTTCACGACAGCATTTCGAGGGCTCTTTTGTCATGTGAGCATTAGCCCCTAAATGGACATGTTTTGCTTACAAAGTCTGAGCCAAAATGGTCTCTTAGTGCCCACACCACACCATCTATTAGCTGAACAAAAAAATTTGAGTTGGACAGGCCTTATTCACTGTGCAAACCAGACACAGAGTGGCACAACAGCTCGTCAGAAGCTAGAAATGACAGTCAGCTTTTGAAAAGCTTGGCTCGTCCAAGTCCGCGATGTGGTTAAGCCAAACAGTGATGTTATTTTTCTCTCTCCACTGAATGAAATGGTCTACCAAAGTACTATAAACAAGGCTGCAGTCTACAAAATGAGGTTTACTAATTACTGGTACTAAAAAATGATTTCCCTTTCACTATTTAACGTCAGGCAGGTCTTATAGGTAATAGCAAATTACGGTTATGGTGCGTGGCAACAAAACTTGTTTGCAATATCTAGGTTCCATTTTTTACTGTCTTTTGAGGAAAGGGATTCGTCTATAGTTAGAATTACCTGTACTGACATATACATCTATTCAAGAATATTCAATTCAGTTTGGTTTGGTTTTATAGGGTTCCATGTCCCAAAGCGGCTCAGGGTACGAGAGGCACCATAGTGGAGGTCTCCGGAAATTTCGACCCCCTGGGGTTCTTTAATGTGTACAAACATTGCACAGCGCACAGACACCTTGCTTTCTGCCTCCACTGAAAAGTGGTCGCTGTGGCCGGGATTTGGTCTCCCATTTTTCAGCACAAAGGTCAAGCGCTCTAACCACTGCAGAGGGTTAGTATATAATTCGATTCGCAACCAATTTTTATTGGTTACGTTTTATGGGGTTTGACGTCCTAAAGTGACTCAGACTATGAGGGATGCTGCAGTGAAGGATTCCATATAAATTTGGTCACCTAGGCTTCGTGTACCAATGTTGCACAGTGCTCAGGTGCCTTGCGTTTCACCTCCATCGAAACATGGCTGCTGTAGCTGGGATTGAACCTGTATTCACTTTGCAACCAAACTTTCTATATTTGCACACCTCTAACTATAGAATACCCCCCCCCTCTCTCCCTCCCCCCCCCTCCCCCCCCCCCCCCCAAAAAAAAATCATAAAAGCTGGCTGAAAACTGAAATGTTTAAAATTCTGTTTTTCTAAAAACACTTTTGCAAACAATGCAAACGATCAAGTCAACAGATAACACTCTTCATTTTACCTAGGGTGAAATGTACACATGAATAATGCCAAGTTTTTTCACATTTCAAGTGATCGTAAACCTCAACTAGCCCTTGAGCTATATTCAGTGTAGAGACTGCATTGCAATGAACATTTTTACAAAACTAAGCAACCTTCCATGATGCACAATACAAATGGAGTTCAAAATAAGTTCTCCATTTTTCCTTCCAGCCCTTCCATCTTGTTGCCATAGCAAAGGAGCTGTAGCCTGAAGAAGCTGAATACAGCAGCCAGTGCCGGGGGCATTTAAGGGCAATTCTTTCTGGCCAACTCTGCAAGGAAGGGGTCCCATACTTTGCAAGCGTTTTGTCCCAAACAAGTGGGTTTGGGAAGCCTTAAATCCAATTTCCTTATTCTTTCCACTACGACAGAAGACTCAGACCTAGTACATTGTTACTGCAATAATATTACAAAAGCATTTTTTCTTTTTTTCACAGTACATACCTGTTGATGTACAGCAAATAGTCATAATTTGAAATGACTCCATTCTGCCAAAGCAAAGTCATATTTTCTTGGCCAGAGTCGTCAAGCTTTAATGCTGCAGAAAATAAAAACAAAGAGAAATAGACTGCAACTCTCCCGACTTCCGGCTAGCCACTTATCAGTGTAACTCTTCATGCTGGACTCCACAACCAGTGATCTCCCTTCACATAAATTGCAAAGCCAACTACTGCCACTGTGCACAGATGTCATGACTAGTCGCAGTGTTCATCATAATCAATTCCCTAAGCAAGCCAGGAAGTATGCATGACTATTTAGATGGCGCTTTACTGCAATTGAGCACGTAAATATATCTCACTACAAGTGCAGCCTTGGCATCATTTCTGTACTGAACATTAGCATCATCATCAGCCTGACTGTACCCACTGCAGGGAAAAGGCCTCTCCCATATTCCTTCAATTAACCCAGTCCTATGCTAGCTGCATCCACTTGACCCCTACGAACCTCTTAACCTCATCCGCCCACCTAAATTTCTGCCGCCCCCTGCTCGCTTTCCTTTCCTTGGAATCCAGTTTGTCACCCTAAGCAACCATCGGTTATACTTTCTTCGCACTACATGTCCTGCCCATGCCCATTTCTTCTTCTTGATTTCCACTAGAATGTCAGTGACTTGAGTTATTTCTCTGGCCCACTCTGCACGTTTCCTATCTCTTAATGTTACCCCTACCATTTTTCTTTCCATAGCCCTCTGCGTTGACCTCAACTTAAGTAGAACCCTCTTTGTTAGCCTTCACGTTTCAGCCCCATAGGCAAGTACAGGTAAGATGCAACTGTTGTATACTTTCCTCTTGAGCAATACCAGTAAGTGGCTAGTCATAATCTGGGAGTGCTTGCTAAATGCACTCCATCCCAATCTTATTCTCCTTGTTATTTCCCTTTCATGGCCCGAATCTGCGGTTACTACCTGTACTAAGTAGACATACACTGAACATCACCAGTATCCATACGACATAATGCACAATAATGAGGAGGAAAATGTTACCCGACTGGTTGGTAAGCTGCTTATACAGCTCATCTCGCTCCTGTTGTGTCTTGAATGAAAGGAACAGGTGCTTTAGCACTGAGCTGTCTGAGCAGTAAAGCTCAAGGCCCTAAAAGCAAAGCAAAAAAAAAAAAAAAAAAAAAAGCATTTCATCACACATTTAACGCAGTCCAGAGCTGCACGGCACATGAATTCAAAATTTTAGTGCACATTTCCTTACAATGCAGGCACAATGGCTAGAAAACCACCGTTACAAAGCAACTGCTGTACATGCTGTGAGAACCACAGAGTAACCTATACTGAGATATGCAGTGAAGTAAGCTAGTGAATGAAACCTAGCTTTAGTATGCGTTTCAATGCCTAAGGAGAACACCTACAATATGTTGACACATTCACTTATAACCAAGATATGGGACACCTATTTACAGCTGCAGAAGGCATTATCACTGGCTCATTTAAGTTCACTGCCAAAGGCCTTGCCCACTAATCTGCAATTACCCCTGTCCTGTGCCAGCTGTAGCTACCCTAGCCCCATAAACTTCCTGATCTCATCTGTCTACCTGACTCTTATAAAATTGGTTTTTCTTTCCTAATTATACTGATCTATACTAAATGAATAATCAAAGAAGTTTATGATTCCCTTCAATATAGCATAACTAGGCAATATAACAGTAAAAGGCTAACTATACAGTACAGACTACACATTAATTTGATTAGTTTTCCTCTGCTCAAAAATACCCAACATTTTCTGACATACTTACGTCCTAGACAAGACTGTAAAACTGAGCCAGTCTAACAGCTGTGAAACAAATTTGGAGTGTAATGTACTATAAGAAATAGACCTCTCTGGGACATGTGCACATCAGGTCAGCACACAGCTTCACTACTAGCCAAGGTCTCGAGACCATGCTATTGAAAGACACCTGTGCTATAGACACCTAGAAGGAAGTTCCCAAGTTCTGGAGACCGTTATCTCCCAGCAGCACATAAGCCGAACCTATTTTGGATACACCTCAAAGGTGTCTTATCCAACTTACTGATGAATATAAACATCTCTAAACTTATGAATGCTCTGACGCACCATCATTGTCAAAAGCAACCAGGCTGCATGGCCATTTTTCTCACCAATATAATGGGGCCCTTACAGCTTCCTTAAAGATTAAAAGGTCCTGAAATGCAAGGACAAAGATTCTCCTTACATAAGTGTGGCATAAGTGCTCCACTATAAGACTGAGAAGTGAACAATGCAGTCCAGTTACTGCAGTAGTGCAGCCTACTGCCAAAGTAAGCACAAAAGTGCTGTCTCCATTCCCAGCATCAAAATTTGTTTCATATTGACAAGCCAGATGAAATGAGGCATCATAAAGAGCCTGTGCCTTGAGGCACGAGCAACCGAGCTCTTCGCATGCCAGCGTCACTTCATCAGATGGTACTTGATTGCTTAAATCTGAACATCAGGCATGTTCATGTTTAACACCATTATGAGCTGTACAGGCCTTAGGCATGTAACATATGTAACATACAGAGTCATGCTTAGCACAGGCTACTCCACTGTTCTTGTTTTCAAAATGAAAAACAAGATGCTAAGAAGGGGTCTTAGCATCTGCGGGAAATCTCAATGGTTTTCAGAAGGTGCTGAGGAGCTACATATGTCTTGGCTTCTGTACCTTCCCAATTACTGGCTGCACACTGTCCTTTGCATGCAATTACAGATTGATTACTCCCACAAAATATAAGTGGGTAAAGGAAGAGTATAAGTTGAGGCACGCGTAGCTTCAGATGCTCGGGGAATCCTAAAAATGCTCTAAGGAGCCCAAGCGATCTGCTCAGTCCAGATCGAGAACTCCTTTAGTGAGGGAATATTTTGAAACACAGGTGCTCAAAAAGCAGAGCACACATGTGGACAAGGACTTGTGAGAAGTAAGAGACCGATGTCTTTGTCTTCAAATAATTGGTCAGCACATGAAGCTTTTCTGCCATAAATATACCTGACCAGACGGGTTTCTGTCAAACCCTGGACTTCATTGCAACTAGAATTGCCTTAGCTGTTGACGCGCTATCCCAATTCCAATTTGCAATACCACTTCATGTGAAATTTTTATTTCTATATTATTCATTAATTACAGCACAACTTAACTATGTCCAAATCATTTGGAGCATGCTGTAAACAAACAAATAGAAAATATATTTGCTAAAAAAAAAAGAGCAATAAAAGTGATTTTCAATATTTCCTACAAAACTATGTTTTAGTACTTGCTTGTTCTTGCGCCCATGTGACAATTTTTTTTGCTTATATGACCTCAGGCTACCACTCTTGTACAAAAAACTATCACACAGTGGTAAAGAGCCACCAAAAGATGCATATGATATAACCAAAATCTACATAGTATTCAACACGTTGACAAGAAGGATGGGTGTTTTCATACCTGAGGGCTAATCACAACAAACAATGAACCTTGGAAACAAACTACAAATTTCAAATACTGATTTTTGTACATTCTTCCATTCTGTTGACTGATCATTTACAAGCGTTAGGAAATGAAAACAAATATATTTGTACATTTGAATTCCCAGACACAGACATATGTAGGTGTTACTGCAGTGCCTGCTTTTTTTTCTCTCTCTCTCTCTTTTGCCTGTCCTTGCTTTGTGCACTATGGGATTCTAGGGCCAGTCAAGCTGCCTAGATCAGCTTTTTCTTGAGGATTCCCTGCCTGTATATGTTATCTGTAAGTAAAAGTCTCAATAAAGTCCAGTCATCACTTTCAAAGAAAAAATACTCACCACTTGTCTCAAAAGAAATCTACGCCTAATGACTCTCTTCACATCACAAAGGTTGATCTTGATGTGTGGCCACTGCAGAAAAACAGGGGAAAAAAAAAAAACGGTGTGATGCAGAGTGTGTGTAAAAGCACCCGTCATTTATTAAACTTGGCAGAGCAATTGACAGTACCACAGCAAAACTAAAAGAAAATGGCAGTAGATGCCAGTGTGAAATAATTTCACAAAGCAAGATGCTACAAACCACCATGGCATGACTGACAGACAGTGAGAGTGAGCATGCCTGTCGCTGAAGCCCATCAAACCATATGTGCTAACAAGACAAATAACGCTTGCAAGTAGATTTTTAGACATTTGATTTGTAATACTCTTGCACTTTTGAACCTGAAATACAATGAAGACTGCTCTTTCAAAATGAATATACATACAGCTGAACCGCATTATGAGAGACACAAATGTAACTCAGAGTCGGGAATAAGAGACATTTTTCACTTGGTTGGCCACCCAAGTTATCTCTTTCTAATATTCTACCTCTTTAATAATAGACAATGGGCATAAATGACACTCTGCAATACAGGATGCTACCACTGACTCTTGATGAAGAACCCCTCTTATAAGGTGTATTTTAAATTAAACTGTGGGGTTTCTTTTCCACTCCATGGATGCAGCATCATCACTCTCAAAACACAGTCACGTCCATGAGCAAGGAAGGAGGCGAGGCGTGATCACCAAGTGACAATTATTACAATAAACTAAAATATAATGGGCCAACTAGACGCACAACATTGACGAGGACACATTATTTGCAAGTGCGTCTTAAAGAATGACTTCCAAAAGAGTGGCGGAGGTCAGCTGCAGCTACCTAGCAGTGCAATTGTGCACTCAAAGCAAGTGCATTCTTTGTTGCTGGTGCCTTGTACACTGCAGTGCTGATACATGGGGCTCCTTTTATTATAATTAAGCAACTGATTTTTAAAGAGGAGTTAACTCTAAAAATAACGCTTCGAAGCTTTGCCTGCCTTGAAACTCCAACTCAAAATTTTTCTCTCGTTTTCATGCCTTAAAGTTACTGAGGTCTATGTGTAAAACAAGCTTGACAAGAGGCGTTGCTGCAGTGCAGTAGAAAGCAGACTGCATCGTGACATTATGTCACACGGAAGTAAATGGCTACTTTTGCAGCTAGTAGTAACCTTACATAGCAAGTTAGATTTATCTTGTGAAACTCCTAGTAAGTGGTTGACAACATAAATGCACCTAGATCAGCAAGTAATTTTGTCTATAAGGTTTAATGCTCCAAAGAGCAATACTGGCTATGAGAGACATCACCGTGCGCTGACACAACACAGTATATGGGCATCTTGCACTTCGTAGCTGTTGTGGCTGGGACTGAACTTGTGTCCTCGACATCAGCAGTCGAGTACCCTAATCACTAAGCCAGAGTAAGTAGTGAAAACATAAAACCCTGCTTTTCACAATAGACCTTTCCTAGTACTGTAGGACAAAAATATCTCCCCAGTACCTGTGCAATATAAAGGGGTTCAACACTACATTATAATATCAGAAATAAGGATTTGAAACACATTCATAGACATCTGCATTTACCTTTTCTCATAGAGGCTTAAACTTGAGTCACAAAAGGCTTAGAGATTTATTTTTCAAGAGAAGCTGCATGTGCTGTACAGTATTTGCTCAATAGTAAAAAAAACTCCCCAGACACAGTGTAGTCATTGTCACACATACAAGGCCTATGGCAACAAAGCAAGCAAAGACTAAGGAGAAGATAGGCGAAATCTCTCCAAGGGAAGTAATGACTACAAAAATTCTCTTACAGGCTCAACATTGTTGAAGGGCTGGAAGTAGAGCCTTAGTGAAGTAAGCAGCACCAAGCCAGGGTTGATAACCAGAGGGGTTATTTTGTTTGCTTTTGTTTCCAGGACAATCCTTTCATACAAGTCTTCCAAGCTGCACAGAGAAAAAGTTTCAGATTAAAAGGCATGGCCTGTGTTACCGAGATGTGATATTAAATAGTGGAAGAACAAGAAAGACATACATGCTTTCTGGTGTGGTTGTCAGCCCGAAACAATGCAAGCAAGAATACAGAAAGTATTCTTACCGTCTGCATTCTGCATTACACAAAATGAACAAAGTAAAGTAAAAGGTTGTTTACAGTTGTATGAATAATGGTTGAAAAAAAAAAAAGAAAAACACCCTTATATGCTACGACTGCAAAATGCCCTCAAGAATAGTTTAGTTTAACTCGGTTCGGCACACTAGAGGGTTTAACATCCCAAAACAACTTGGGCAATGAGGGATGCCACAGTTGAGGGCTCTGGAAATTTAGACCGCCTGGAGTTCTGTAACGTGCAGTGACATCGCACACTACATAGGTGCCTTGCTTTGCCTCCATCGAAAAGCGGCCGTCGTGGCCAGAGTCTTTTGGGTTAAGCAGTCGAGCGCCATAACCACTAAGCTACCACAGTGGCGCCCCTCAAAAATAAACTGCACAGGCAGGCACCTGTGCAAGCATAATAATAATTAGTAACTACTATAACAGGTTCCTCAGTACGACTAAATAATAAACAACCGCACAGGTGGCTTGATTTAGAGGATCGGTGAACACATCTTGGTCTCAAGTTTTTCACAGCGGTTTCCATTGCTAAACTGGTATAGAACAAGAGGAGTATTTCAGAGAGGACCACACGTTCAAAGTTAGGCAGTATTCATTCAGGAGTAATGTTTTTTCAGCATCAATTTTTTCGCGCAAATGATTTGTCAGTGAAATGCTCTACTGCCTGAAATTGTTTCCCTCTCATAAAAAATAAAGCATTCTACTACAACCCCGAGTGCTTGATTTCTCAATGAAGTATCGCATTCATTGTATCTAGTAGTACTTACCCCCCTGCTGCAATGCCACGAAGGCGATGCAAGTACTAAACAAATAAACGTGCACATGCACAAACTAATGCACCCATCTAACATTTTGATGCATACTAAGCTTGCGGCAGGTGAAGCTGCTAATGTGGACATTTTGTTCCCAATCACAACCCCCCCCCCTTATCTTATAAAACGAAATGATTAAATATACTCACCAGCTCTGATCAAAGGAAATCCTTGACTGCCAAGAGAGGACCATAGCAGCAATCTGTGCAGCAAAAGAGAAGTAAAATTGTGCATATTATTTGTATGCGTTGTATGTATTAACTAAAAAAGGATAGTAATAAATCGAGCTGGGTGCTGCACCACCAAAAGAGCACTCTATGAGCCCGATGAACAAGTAAGAAGGCAATAACTAGCCTTCACAGTACAGCAAATCGTAACAAGCAGGTTTTTCTAACCTTTTTCTCACAAGCTATCGATACAAAAACAATATGACTGCAATTATCAAATGTTATTATGAGAATGGCACACTTTCAAAATCGACTTCACCACATTATTAGTTCCTTGGTGATCTGGCTTCACTACTTTCTTAATGCAATTGGAAGACTCGAAACAGCCGCCGTGGGAGCTGAATTGTAGCCACTCTTCCAAACAGCACAAAAAAAAAAATCTGCCGATAGGCCTGCAATATTTTCACATTAGTAAAAAGAGACAGTGTAGCATATTGCCACAAATAAGATGAGTGATGATGACAAGGTACTTGTGTGCGGCTTGCCCGCTCTGTGTTGTGCTATTCTTTTCCGCTGTACGCTGTGCTTTGTGGTCTGAACCTAGCCCTGAAGCACGTACCAATATTTTGCATGGTTTGAAGTATTTCTATTGTGGTGTTCTATTTCTATATTCATGCCGTTTTTGACTTATGGGATGTTGCTTTTTTCTTTAGGATCACAGTGATATTTTTTCATCATGCCATGTGTAAATTAAAAAAAAAAAGCTAATTGTATGTATTTGATTAATTGTCTAAATAGCTGCATTTCAGTATTGTTACATAGCAGAATCGTATACGTGCTCAATTTATATACAATGTTCTTCCAAAACCCCGCACAGTTGCCTGTTTTACTGTATGGTCCTGAATGGGTTAACACCAAAAACAGCAACTTAAACACATGCGAGCCATATTTTCAAACGTAAGAAAAGAGGCATTGCATCACCTTTTCCATATTGCCACGAACTACTGTAATCATTATTTATTGTTGCCTTACCACTTTGCTTGTAACGCGCAGAATGATCTAGGCAACGCTATGAGCATATTGTGTGTTTGTGAACACTCAAAGCTGCAGGGCGTTGCTTGATCGTTTTCTTTTCAGTCAAGCAAGATGAGCCAATATTTATTGCGAACGATTGCAGTCACTCGTGTCTGCTGCCACACTGTTCCAGGTTGTTCTAGTCACCTTTGGCGGCTTTATCTAGATGTTTCTTCACCAGCTTTAAATTGAACGCTGACGAGCGCAGTGGGCATTTGTACTTCGATGACCGCCGAGCATGCTATGTAGCTGCTATCTCCACCGTCGAGTTGCTTAGTTATTTTGTGAACACAGGTAAGCCCAATAAGAGCTAATTTTAATGTCACGAAATCTCGTCTCTTCATTTGTTGCCTTCAGCATTGTCACTACCATGTGAGAGATCTTGACCATTTTTAAAATTAAAGTTTCGTGTTTTTAAATTGATGGTATTAAAACTCTTTTTAAAGTTTTCGTCCAAAGGTTTTCAATAAAAGACTTCTTTTTTAAAAGACATATATAACGTTTGAGATAAATATTCACAAGTACGAAAGAGCACTTCAAGAGCTACAGTTTGGTACACGCCCCATGTAACGCCTGTAGAGGCGCCACTGAAAGCCGCCTAGGGGTTGTTTCCGAAAGTTTTTCGGGGATAAGAGTCGCTGCTGCTCATATGTTGCTGCAAGAATTGCCGATGTTTGTTGCGATGATTATTGTTTTTTTCAGCTACTGGTGATTTTTTTTCTACGGTGGCCTGAAGCATGAAGTTAAGACACCCCATTGTGCAGAAGTAAAAACATTGATGATGATGCACCCATCTGGGAAAAACTAAAGCGTACACGCGCCAGGTGCCCCCTACAGCCAAGCACTAAATGACCAGGTGCAGTGTCAAGCCCCACTTTATTGCGGTATGCTGCATCGGCTGAACTTCAACAGAATATTTGCTGTTCTCACTTTCTTTTTCATTTACCCCGTCTTTACTTTGCAAGCCCATTTCATACATGTGCATAGTAAACGTGCCTTGAGATGTGAGACATTCTGTGCCACCTGCCATTACATCGTGCCAGCACTGCTCTTTTATAGGTATATTGTTTTATCAGCCAAACTCAAAAGACTAACACGATGTCGCTAAGGGTCCCGTGTCACAAAAAATCTGGCGGCGGCGTTGGCCACGATTTAGAAATCCCGATGGAATATTAAAATTCAGGAGCAGGTTGAAATAATCGCCCTGACGTTAAATTTCTCAAGGAAGTTCCATAATAAAAGGAAATTATTTGAGCGGAAATGAAAACTGTGTCAACCTTGAGTGGGGGGTGGAAGTCAAACCCAGCACTTTACTGTTACGTGACAGACATGCTACTCATAGGTAATGAAGGCTTGATGGTTCGAGCTGGATAAAGGTAGACCTTGGGTTGCGCAATGCGAACAGGGCTGACAATACACGTTTCATACTGTGCACAATCCTAAATGGGTGAAACACTATAAAGCAACTGCTTGCAACTTTCAATACATTCTACACTCTTTAAAGCTTATGAGCTTAAGTCAAAGCCCAAAAATAGACATACGGCTCTCAACAAGCAGTGCTTATAGGCTACTAAATGCATGTACCATGCATGTTCTTGACACACCATTTTTCATTCAGTGAATCTCGTACCTGACGCTCATCATACCAGTCTTCACTTTGCACTCTAGACCTATGAAATGATTGGAAAAATTAAGCGCCACAAAAATATACTGCACTGCAATACATATGTGAACTGTTACACAGTCACCAAAGTATTTTGTATCCTGTACCTAAACGCGAACGGAAGCGATCGTCCGAAAATTCACGATGACACGCTGATATTGTTTCAAGTGCTCTCATATCGAAATATAAGAGAGATATAACAAGCGGCTTGTGAATGTAAAATGAACTCTAACAGTACGCTGTCAGTCTTATTGCTTGTTGAGCTGGGACGAGTGAATAGAATCTCCAGAGTGTGTTATAGCTTTCGAACATTTACCTGAGGAAAAATTACTGCTGGAGTTGTTCCATAGTTCAAGCCACAGTGCACTGGCACCAGATGCTGTTTATGCAACGATGCAAATTTGTTAGAAAACAAACTGATGACACGAAGACTACATAGCAACACATGGCTAGCCAACGATGCGGCCAGCTCCGCTCACGATCAACACTGCCACCAGTGGCGTGGCCGTCGTTTTCAACGCCGCCTATATGTTACTCAAGCTTGTTCAAATAGCGCGTTTTCTAAAAAAGCTTGTTCCAAGACCTTTCCAAATCGTGTTTTTTTTTTTAATAGTTTATAGTGGCACTGCAAAAGGCAGTGCCACTATAAACGGTTGCACATGCATATGATAGATATCACTAGTCCTATTTTACTGACAGAGTAAAATCTTGATACAAACATGGATGATATGAACTTAAAATTCCCCAGCTGTAGTTTGCAGAGATTCTGACAAAGCACTATCCTGCAGCACTACGGCTGACACAAATTTAGGAGCTCCGACCGCATTATTCATGCAGTGCTGGTGTACAGCCGCCCTGATTTTTAACAATATAGCGTGAGCGTCGACCAAACTGCTGCTCAGCGCCTTATAACGGCGATAAGCGTGCAACATGGCGAGAGTTCGCGCACGCGCACGAAGAGAGAGCGTCTTCTGCTACGCTGTTAGGATCACAAAGACACAGGCCCTGCCACAATATCTGTTTGCGACGTTCCACATTCTTGCGCATGCACGAACTCTCGCCGTGTTGCACGCTTATCGCCGTTGTAAGGTGCTGACCAGCAGTTTGGTCGATGCTCGCGCTATATTGTTAAAAATCAGGGCGGCTGTACACTCACTCACTATGCACTGTGGGCACCAAGCAGCAGTGCAAAGCAGTAAATAAATCCTATTGGCCATAAGTAAACCAATTTGCATGAATACTTCAGCAGGTGGCTTTCGCTGGTTTTATGACAAAAAAAAATTTTGGGGGTAATGAATGTTTCTTGAAGGGAAGGAAAGCGTAACAGGGGGCGGCAGAAAGTTAGGTGGGCGGATGAGGTTAAGAAGTTTGCAGGGGTCAAGTGGATGCAAGCTAGCACAGAACCGGATTAATTGGAGAAATATGGGAGAGGCCTTCACCCTGCAGTGGGTATTGTCAGGCTGATGATGATGATGATTAGGAATGTTTCTTGTAGCCCCAGGAGATTCATGTACTAATCGAAATTATACTGGCCCTCTAAAACCACCTTGCTGCGTTAAACTGTTGTTTTTAGAAAACTTATTCACCTCAATTAATTCCAACTTCATTATTGCTTTAAGTGGGCAATCACTGCATCTCTAATGTCAGGGTTTGCAAATGCTTCCTTAACAATGAAAACACAATTGTAAGCCTTACCATGGAATCATGCTCTGGTGGCGAGAGTGTCGATGCCCTTGAAAGCTGAAGGTGCCAAAGAAACACATTAAAAAGAATTGTAATGCAATGCAAAAAAATAAATTAATGTTCTGCGAAAACCAGTACAAACTGTAACACAATAAAGTACTTTTAGATACAAAACAAAATAGCATCCAAAGCACCTTAACACATAATCCACTAATTTTCCTGGACCACACTATGAAGGAGGGCCCTGCCTGTACCAGCCATCAATTTCATCTACAGGACCCTTCTACTAATATCAAAGGTTGCAGCAAACTAACCCTCTGCCAAAAGCATTACACTAATTTCAGTACAAAAGCAACCTTGAATACAAGCATTCCATGGCAGAATGTTAAGCTATGCTCATCATTTTGTACTAGTTTCTAATAATGCCTGAAATCTCCAGCCTCCAAGGATGATAATGCTTCAGATGATACCTACAGTCAATGTTTCTACTGGGAGAAACATTTCCATCAAAATGTTGCACACATACTAAGCTCAAATGAACACAATTACCAATTTGGTTGGGGCACAAAGGTCTTCTCCCAGTTATTTCAAGTTAGTTACCACAGTCTTAGAAAAACGGCAACCACCGTAAACCTGCAAACCCAACCTCACTCCTCCATTCGATTCTCACCTGCCCTGAATGTTCCTCGTATCTGCGCTACCACTCACACAAACCAGCCACCACCCGTTCTCCACATACCCTACCCTGCCTGAAACCTCTTCATTTCAGCTAGGATCGAATATATTTCTTTTAAGTTTCTGCCCACGCATGACCTGGATTTGCCACAACTACCTGGCCTAGACGCACATGTATGTACCATCTGTTGCAGAAGTTTGCAGCCCAACGCGCCGGGCGGAGCAGCAGTATCCCTCTCGAGAGGCGGCGCTGCGCTCGCCTGCGCTGCCTGGTGACGCAGCTATAAAGAGTGAGGAGGCTTGTTCTCTTCCCTTCATCTCACGGTTGATATTGCACATCTTTGTTCTCAGCCGCGGAATGAGGGGAAGAGAACAAGCCTCCTCACTCTTTATAGCTGCGTCACCAGGCAGCGCCGGCGGGCCCAGCGCCGCCTCTCGGGAGCAATACTGCTCCTCCGCCCGGCGCATTGGGCTGCAAACTTCTGCAACAGACGGTACTTACTTACTACTTACAATATTGAATTGCTTTCATCAATTAAGAAGCTGTTTCTCTGCATAACTACCTGAGGTTCCTCCACATTATTTTCATGCATAATGTTATAGTTTACTTACTAGGGTTCTAAATAAATTGTTCTTACTCATCTCCAGAGTTGTTAAGAAAACAATTCCATCAGTAAACCAATAGCTGCTGAGGTATTTCCTCTTAATTCTTATCCTTAGCTCTTCCCAAATAACATGTTGAACAGTTTCTTGCAGAAAAGGAGGAAAATAACCTAAAAAACAATCTCTCCGACTTTCTCAATGCATCTAGTGCTGGTCCACTGCAATCAATATATAGTACTTTCTTACACTGCTGATTGCACACATGTAATTTTTCAAGAAAACCATGGGCATGTCTAAAAGGCAGAACTTTGACCCTATAATGGTCTTCTGAGCCTTCTACCCGTTTATGCAAATTACAGATCTCTATGCACGGAGGCTCTGCACGAACCGATGCGAATACTCTCTTTTGCAACAAAGATTTGCCTGACAACAATGCTTTCATTAATTTTTTTTATCAACTGACTGGCTTTTCAATAATTTTATTTTATCAATTGACTGGTCTTTCATTGACCAGTCAATTGATAAAAAAAAAAATTATTGAAATGCCAGAACACTTCACTTCCATGACTGGTCGTTCATACTTCATCACCATCCGTGATGCCAACCGCAGGACAATGGCCTCTCTCATTACCTTCCCAAATTGCTATGTCCTATGCAAGCTGTGGAAGCTTCCTAATCTCATCTGCACATCTGACTTTCTGACACCTCCTCACAAGCTTGCCTTCTTTGTTGCCTTCAAGTTTGTTGCCTTCAACGAGCATAGTTTTTTTTTACCATAGCATTACATGTCTTGCCCATGTCCATTTCTTCTTCTCTATTTCAAACGGGACGTCACTAACTCATATTTCTTCCCCGACCAACTGTACTGTCTCCTCATCTCTTAGCTTACACCTGTTGTCGTCTTCCTATTGCAGATCTCTGGATTGCTCTCAATATAAGTGGAACCCTTTCATAAGCCTCCATAATTTTGCTTCACAGATCAGCAAAAGTAAGATAAGCTGTTTTGCACTTGCCTCTCGAGAGATACTGGCAAAGTGCTATTCAGGATCAGAGAGTACCTGCCAAATGCCCTCCACCCCATACTTATTCTCCTGGTTATTTCACTCTACATGGTCTGGACCTGAGGTCACTACTATGTGGCCATAAGTAGATGTATTCTGTCATTTCCAATGTTTTTCTACCTATCATAAACTGCTACTCGCTCCCGAAACTGTTGAACATTATGTTAGCTTCTTGTATATTAATATTTAGACCCAACATTCTGCTTTGCCTGTCTAGGCCTTTGATCATGCTCTACAGTTTGTTTCTTGAGTTATTAAAGCAAAAGCCTTAGCAGCCCCATTAGGAAAAACTCTTTGTTGGCGACCACTAGCATTGTAGAAGCTGAGGTGGTTCCGAAAAGAGCAGCAACAGGAGAGTTATCCCTTGAGAAAAAATGGGTGCTACCCTAATTATTTTTTTTTTCTCACTGCTGTGCAACTCGAAGTTATGAACGTGTGCTGCATCTTCATGCACAACACTAAAAGGAAAGGTTCCACAGCGCTAACAAAGACAAATACGCAGATAAACACAGACGGGAAGGATGCTGAACTCGAATTGGTTATATTTTGAGAAAGAATGAACATTTTCGGGCATGCGTAGAAAAAATTGGTGGAGTAAACTTCCTTAAACACCTCCACACTGCCGGCAAGCATATCAGTATCACTTTAGGCCATCCCTATCTAATCAAACTAAGTAGACGACTTTTGCCTCTAAAAAGAGACATTGAGGTGTCATTGATGCAGCCTGAACCCAGCCTTTTCATATAAGACGCTTCGAGCAACTCATGGGCGAGAGTGTCCTCGCCGCAACTTAAAATTCTGGTTCAGTCTCTGGCTTGAAATTTGTGTATTCGTCCTTGTTAGCACTGTGGAACCTTTACTTTTAGTTCAAGTGCACTAACTAGCCCAGCAAATGGTTTCACTCCACGCACAACAAACCACAAATACGAATCATCTCAAAGAAAAAACTTTAAACAAACTTGGCTGCGCAAAAAGTAGTGCTTTCGCATTCCTACAAAAAAGCAGCTTTAAGTGCGTCTACCGAATTTTTCAGCAAAGGCGATGTTGTCAGTTAACCGCAGATTATTTAGGTATCCTCTTTTCCAATAGTTTCTATCCCCAACTATTCCGAATCCAATTCTCCGAATAGTACTTCGGTGAACAGGCGGTGTATTGTATTATATGAATATTGTGTCTTCCTACATGATACCTTTGCCGACAAGCATTTTATTACTTTCTCTATGAAACAGTATGGTAGCTGTGCAGCCGTTGTAGTTCCAGCACATTTATATATGGCTCTTCTGGGCCCTGGTTCTAAACACCTGCAATGACTACTAAGGTTTCGACTGGGTCAAATACTTTCTTGTGCTCTATGAAGGCTATAAGAGGTTGGTTGTATTCTGCACATTTCTCGACCTCCAGATGTCTAGGGCCCCTTTGATTTTAGCGATTACTATAGAAATACCCGGTATGCAACGAGCGTTAAGATGGCTGGTCTCCAACTTGTGAAGTCTTTGATGCGCCCTTTCTTATGGATTAAGATAATTTTAGCTTTCTTTTAAAATTCCAGTACGCTTGAGGCAAAGACATATTGTGTACGTGGTGTGAGAACCTGCCCTACTATGACAGTACGAAAGCTCATCATGTTTCTTGTGTCCTCTTTGTCTCATTTATTTGTTCAACAACCCTGTTTAAATTATCTTTTCCCCCACAAAATCATTTTTGACTAAGTCAATCCTCCATAAAAAAACTCAAACCAATGTGGTAGCCTGGTGCCTTAACTAAGAAGCATATGAAATCTGAAGGCTCACCTGAGAGATATGCATGAGGCACTCATCAATATTCCCATATATAAGTGAGAACAAAAAGGACACTTTCTCCTGAAAATAAAGCAAATAAATGCTATGAACAGGTCTAGTAAATACAGTGCAGTCATCAGGCATGATTATATTTGTTGTGTGATAACTAGAAACCTGTGGCTACCCACACGAAGACAGGGAAGTGAAGCAGACACAACGAAAGGAAATTAGTAGGTTCCCAGTTAAATGATAATTCTTTGATGCCACAGTGTGCAAATCATCAAGATGGCATTCCTGCCTAAATCCTCAGAACCTGGCAGCATGCACAAATTTTGTATTCAATAAAGAAGGAGATATTTTTTTTTCTTCCTTTCAGACATGCATTCTACTACTGAATAAAACTTGAAAATTTGTGAAGCATAATAGGAACCCTCTATTTCACAAAAATGACATGAATGGCTCAGAAACTTCAGTGGTTCACACACAGCTCACACTTTCAAGCTCATAAAATTGTGGCCCTATTTGCTAAAAAAAAAAACACATTTAAGCAAAATGAATTGTTATCATCTGAAGTTGTTTCTGAAATCAAGACTCCACCACAGTGTAATTAGGCAAAATGATCCATCGTGTGAGAAAAAAGAACCCTACCACATAAATCCCCCTTCTAAGCACACCACAGAACTTTGTGACATCAACCTTGACTTCTTATTTCTGAAAAGTTATCTTCCTTTTCTTCCTCCTACCATACTGTCCAGCAGGGATTTCAAATGTAGTAAGCATCCCTGACATTGTGAAAACAGGTCTCAATGCTAAGAAAAATAAATAGTTGTGTGCATAATTGCAGATGCTGCGCAGTAAAGGATCATAAATGAAAATGCTTTCCAACTGTGCACTGAACCGATAGTTATAAAAACCTTGGGCACCCACACTGACAGATGACTAATTCTCTTCAACATCTTGGGAAATTTATGATACCTTAGCTAAGCACAAAAAACATTGCTACTCCAAAACAGATTTACTTTTTAATCCTAATTTCAGAACAGTGAATAACAGTTCACTGAAATCCTACACATGACATTCAATCTCATAACTATGTCAGTTATAATTTAATGTTCCAAAAATGTTTGCATAAAGTGCCACCTGTATACTGGTCGTGGCTTTGCCAAAAGCACTGTTCTACAGATAAGCCAAACAGGCAGGAGTTGTCACATTGTGGTGTATATTGCTCACAAGATGCACAAAGTGACTGAAACACTAAGAAGCGATAAGGTAGTGATGTCGGTCCTAGACAACACCCGCAACATACTAGCAAGCGGTGGTACTGTTGCAACTATTCTGCGCATGTCACGTGCACTGGGTATAAAACTCACGGCCCAAGTTTGCTTATGAATGGTCTGATAAATTCATATTGATGTTTGCGCTTTTTAGCAAACAAATCCATGCTATTCTCAGCATGCTTTGCATTATTTTCTAAAATTCCAATTTTTGCCGAGAAAAAAAAAAACAATAAAAACCTTCTCTTCAAGCCACTCAAAATTTCTGGAAATTGGTTTGTGGAGTTTAACGTCCCACAGCAACTCAGGCTATGAAAGATGCCATAGTGGAGGATTTCAGAAATTTTGACCACATGGGGTTCTTTTAACGTTGACCGACATCGCACAGCACACGGGCGCCTTGCTTTTCGCCTCCATCGAAAAGCAGCCACTGCGGCCGGGATTCGATACCGCATTCATGGGCACAGTAGTCAAGCGCCCTAACCACTGCACCACCCATGGCAGGACGAAAAACTTTCTAGAAATTTTGCATCTGACATGGCAATGAGATAAAATGCTGAGCAAAAGATAAGACCATAAAGCTCACAGACAACAGTAATGCACGCACACGCACACACACACAAATCATACACTTATTAGTGCATTTAAATTCAGAAGAATTGGAATATCTGATTCAACATACCCTCCTGAACACATAAGGCTTAATGAAGTTTCCTTCCAGCATCTCCACCACCTGGTCATTTTGAAGATTCATGACACTATTCTTGCTGTACAACCTGTAAAGCATGACAAAAATACGGATCAAGCCACATGAGACATATATCAAACACTGTATATTTTGTAACATATTAAGACTACATACTTGGACAGCAGGGGCCCAGTCCATCTCTTCACAATACTTGATTCATTCAATGGAAACTGCAAATGTAGTGACGTGAAGCTTCTGAAAGCTGCTTGCATAAAATCAGGAAATATGATGACATGCTCCAGAAAACATTGTTGAGACTTCAGTTGCACAAAATATTTTACGCTGATACTAAATTTGGAATCTTTAACATTACATCTTCGAAATAAGCTTGGCATGTGCACCTGGATACAGGTCTACAAAGAAATAGAAGCCATATTCTGTGAATATCATAGCTTCTACACCAATAATGGCAATGCAATGAAAGGCACTAGTGATACAATATTTTAATGCTCAGTCCCGTAAAACTACTTTTGTGATAACAGTCTATTACAAAGGTCTCCCATGGAGTACCATTGCTTCCCAAGACTAAATCTCACGGCAGCATTTATACAAGAGAACCTCTGGAATACAATTGTAGGGTGCATGCAGCTGAAGGACCCCAAGGAGAGACACCTGCAGACACTTATTCTCCATGTAAAAGGGAATGTACAGTAGAGTAAGCCCTTGTATCGAATAGCATTGATCCTTGTACTCATTCACAAGTGTGTGCAACTCTGTTCAGGAGTTCTACAGCCAAGGGTTCTACACGGTGCTTACATTACTGCATCTGGTCCGATCACTGCAGATGATTATAACAAAATGTTGCAGAATAGAGTTACAAATTACCTTAAGTATTGGATGATTAATGTCTTCAGGTACAAAGACTATAGACTTTGAGCACACCTTGAGCCGCCCCTTTTGCCTCCTGCAATGAAATATTCAGGCATGGAATAATTGCTCATGTGTTGATGAATGGACAAAACTACGGATGGTCTCTTCTCACCTTCTTTGTGCTTCTGCCTCCTTAAGGTTATCAGGATAGAGGTACACACTATAATCTTTGAAATAAATTTCTCCAGGCTCTAGCAGAAGAAGAGAAAACCTACAGAAAGATAGATATGAACACAACTCACTTCGAGCACCGAAAGGAACTGCTATTTTTTTTTTTCGCACATTTTTATAAAGACAAATCTTGCGGTTTGTTTAATTCTTTCTGCTGCAGCTGGTAGTTTTAAAACCGCAGCTTGTGAACTGCCTGAATACGCCATGCAAAACTTATCACTTTTGCATGTTTGTATAAAGAGCACCGAGCTACTAAGATGCAATAACCCGGCACATACACGGAACCACACCCAAGTTCGAATAGGTAATAATGTTTCAGAAGGTTTCGCAACCAACAGAAATCACGGTGTTATCACACTATTCCTGCTGATACGCAAAATCCCGAGTGACCACAGCTCGCTGTCGATTACCCGCTACTTTTAGAGATCCAGTTTTAATACAGCTACATGAAGTAGTGCAATCGCTGCACTTATCCCGGGCGCAAAACACAACACAACAACATAACACAACCATGACATAACAGGTAGTGCGAAACAATCCCTCGGTTACAAACCCAAATAAACTGATTGGTTTTGTACTGTTGAATAATTCAAGGGTTTGCAACGTTTACAAGCAGACATCCCCAAGAATGAGGCGCGTGTTTAGCTTAGCCTGCTGTCGGGAGTTCCAGCAAAAGAGGACACCTACCTTTCCGAGTTCGGAGGTTCGATAAATGCCATTACGGAGGACTGCACCAATTTCTGACGCTGTCAGGCTTGCAGCATGCCACACTTCTCTTTGAAACGCGCCAGACAAGGCATCGACAACCTCGCAAGGCATACAGCTTTAATGTCAGCACGAATATACTCCAGCGAAAGCCGGCGAACACATTACAGCTGTTGCCGCAGGAGTTGCCTCCATAGTCTGCTCCTCCTCCTCCCTCCTCCTCTCAGTTGCATTTCAAAACCTAGCGTTCAACTAGAAAAGGCACTGTTCTCACAACCAGCAATGGTCAGTTGATTTAATAATTACATTATCACACTCATTTGGCGCTATCTACACCACGCTGTCTAGGGACGAAAGTTGCAAAGGTTTTAACCATAGAGTTGTTTACACCTGCCGCACTAGGTGGTGGTCGCCCCGTCGCCCCGTCTCACCATGCCGCCTCCCCGCTAAGCTGTTTCGAGACCATCGAAAATCAATATTAATCATATCATATACACATATCCGTGCAATTGATTGTCACTTTACTTGTGGGGCTTGTGGTAGTAATTTAAAACACCCTATTTTATTCTACATTCAAATTTCAGTGAAACTTTTATTGTATTCTTCCAGTAGCGCCTTTTTTGAATGGATATTGTTACGGCCACAGGCTTGAAAAAGAATAGGACAAAGTGTGGTGCTTGTTAGCGGTCGACTAGCGGGGCTTCAAGTCAGGCGAATCTGATGGGGGTCACCCCTCCGTGCTCGAATATTGTATAAGGACTGCATGAACACAAAGCAGGCATACATCTTTTTTCTTGTGAGTGATTGTCAGAACATTCATTTTCTGTTGTTCCGGCAGTTTCTCAGTAAGTTTTAATAAGAAGCCATTAACATGTTTTCTAAAACACGAGGAGGAGAAAAAATGATTTCTCACCTTGAATTTGTATAAAACGATGTGCAAGGCAGACCACCAGCAGCTTTCTCTATCCCTCTTTATTTCCCTTTCCACCTGTTCTCGAATAACTATAGAGACCCCACTCTGATGGAGACAGACTTTAATCACTGCCTGCAATATGCTTTGCCCTTAAGAAAGCTTCTTGTAATATTACAATATCATATTCTCTTACTGACTGTTATTGTTATTAGCGCTGGAAACCTCGAACACGTGTCTTGCGAGGCAATCCCTTATGTTTTTCCTCCCCTTGCATGTACAAGAAGTGTGTTCGTAGTGGGTTCCAGGGCGTTGCGGCATTAGTTCAAATCGATTTCTTAGCGAATTCAGTTTGGACATGTTGTCAGTGTTGCACCAAACATAATTTTGCGATGTCTCGTTTTGAGAGGCTCCAAATACTGCTGCAGTCCTTAATGAGCTATATGAGCCGCTCGATCCTTGCGACTGCGGACGTTGATCATTCAAATTTTCATTGCAATGTGCGGTATTACAGCTCGAGGATATGTGAAGTCTCCGTGACGCTCTTATGTGTAGAATTCCTTGCCTCGGTCTTTATTTCATAGTAGATTCACGTCATGCGATGGCGTGGTGCGTCATGCGATGACGTGGAAACTACAGAGCATTACATCTTCTGTCAAAGGTATGCCCATCAGAGAAGAAATTATATGGAAATTCCGCTTGCTCGCTTAGGACAGCCGTTTACACTTCCTATCCTCCTCTCCTTTGGTGCGATTGTGAAAGGGTATGCCCTAAAAGCGGTTGCGACCGGAAGATTTCTTAGCGCTTCTCCGTCCTGATTTTGCTTAAAAGTATTATTTGCATTTTTTTTTTAATTTTCTTTTTATGAACTGAATACCGTCCTATACCGCCTCAACATTTTTCCCAAAAAGATTTTACCAACACAGTCTAAGTCGGGATCATATATAAAATTTCTGTACATGCACTGAACCCTGGCCAATCCTCCACTGTGGGTGTCATAAGTACAGAGGCGAGAAGAAGAAACAGAAGGGAGACTAATCTCCCCTCGCGGCAATGTGCCATGAGTTAAGGAAAAAGGTTTCCTTGTGCCCAGTCATCGCTGCCTCCCCATTCATCGCTGTCTGTGTACTTCACAGTACAGCTTAGCAAGCGTATCTACGGATGAGCTCAAGTTGCGGTGTGCGTTGCTGAGAATTGCAAATTTTCCCCCACGGTATTTCGTTACCTTTATTCGGAGGCGGGCAAATCACAGCCGTGTTCTGACAAGGCTGTATTCGTGCATCGGTGAGTTTGCAACGTGCGCTGGTCAATTGCATTTGGCTTGTCTTTTGAAGGGCATGGCCGAAGATACGGAGTACCTGAAGTTATCTATTGAAGACCGTTACCAACGCAAGTTGTGGAAGGCTGATTTGAGTCGATACGAAGATGCAACAAAGTTATTTCGCTCGGTCACAGGTCCTAAAGGTGCGAAGTTCGAGACAATTTCGCCCCTCATCAAGAACTTTGTCACTGACAGCAGTGCTGTATCTCAGGAGAAGGGTCTGGCAGCTGTCCTATCATTCGTCGAAAATTCTCACCTGGCCAGTCGTATCTGCGGCGATGTTGTTGTCGGGCTTGTCTCCAAGTGCATCGCAGTTCAAAAGACACGAGAGCTGGCACATGAGATCATTTTCATATACTTCGAAGTGGAGAAACAGGAGGCAGTTGTGCAAGAACTAGTGAAAGCCCTAGACAATAAGAACCCCAAGATAGTGTGTTCGGATGCGTAGTCACAGTGAAAGAATGCCTGCATCTATTGAATTTTGGTGCTCGCGTCATTGCAATTAAGCCTCTCTTCAAGACCCTTCCCAAATTGCTTGAGGACAGAGACAAATTGTGCGGGAAAAAGTAAAATGTTGACCATTGAACTATATCACTGGATTGGTGATGTACTGAAGCCCCTGTTCTAGTCGCTTAAGCCGTTTCAAATGTCTGAGCTTGAGGCAGAGCTCGCCAAAGTGGAGAAGGGATCCGTGACCCCCGAGCGCTTGATCCGTTCTGAGCAGCTGAAAAGAGCGCAGGCAGCAAAGGCTGGCTCAGATGCAGTGAACGGCGGTGAAGAGGGTGAGGAGTGTAGCGGTGATGCTGGGGCGCCTGTGGATGCATACGAGCTGTTGGAAGCTGTTGACATCCTTCCCAAGCTTCCCAAGGACCTCTACGAACAATTCGAGGTCAAAAAGTGGCAGGAACGCAAAGAGGCACTTGAGAAACTGCTCGAGCTTGTGAGCAACCCCAAGCTTGAAACTGACGATTAAGGCGTCCCCATCAAAGTGCTGAAAAGGATGTTGGAAAGGACGGTGAAAAGAAGGTGGCCAAGGAGAGTAATGCGATAATAATGGCTCTGACTGCCAAGTGCCTGGCTGTGCTGGCCGCTGGCTTGAGGCAGAAGTTTAACGCTTACGCCAATTCGTGCATATTTACAGTACATATAGAAGTTTAAGGAGAAGAAGCAGGACGTCGTCACCGCACCGAGAGAAGCCATGAACAACGATTCTCAGGCTACGAATTCGAAAGCCATCTTGGAAGATGTCACGGCAGCTTTTGACAACAAAAACCCGCAGATAAAAGGGGAAACAACTTTATTTTTCCAAGTCGACTCCTACCCTGCTGAAAAAAAAATTCTCCTAAAGGCACTGGCGGCATACTGAAAACGCCGAATGGCTATAATCTAGCAGTGAAAGAAGGTTCGGGCATGGCCTTGGGGACTGCGATGAAAGTTGTTGGGGAGAGGGTGATCATGCCATTCCTTGGAGACCTGTACAATATCAAAATGGAAAAGGTGAAAGAGTACTGTGAAAAGGCTGTGGTGCTTGCTGCCCCACCTCAGAAGGCCGCACACAAGCAGCAGCAATAGAAGCAGCGTCTCCTTTGGACGTGGCGGGATGTGGCGCAAAGACGCCAACCCGGACGCAATGTCGCCTGATGAAGGTCAGGGAGCCGTCGGTGGCAGCGGCAGAGGGCGTCCGCTGAAAAGTAATTCAAGGAGCAAGATGCTTGTGAAGCCTGAAAGCAGCAGCAAGTCATCTCAAAAGAAGGAGAAAGTAGATACAACTCCCCTACTGTCTGCCTTAAGGAATAGCGAATAGCGACAGCGGAGGCTCTGAAGCTGCTCAAGTGGAACTTCAATTGTCCACGCGAGGAATATTATACCAGCAGTTGAAGGAGCAGATGGTGACTGCCAACTGGGCTCCCATAACTTGTGGCCAACTGCTTCAGTGCGGACTTGAAGATGCACGTCAAGGCTATCGACAAACTTCTCGAGATTCTCAGCAGCCCTGGAGGTTTGGAAACTACCTGTGCCAATTGTGACCTTGTGTTCAAGTGGCTCACACTACGCTAATTCGACACCAACCCGAGTGTGCTGCTGTGAGTACTGGAGTACTTGCAAGCACTCTACCCAGCACTGTGCGACGCGGGCTACAGGATGCATGGCCTCGAGGCGCCTTCCTTCTTGCCGTACTATACCCCCTCAAGGCCGGTGATTCCAAGGACACCGTGCCGACGAGAGTACGCGACATCTTCAGGGCGGAAATACGTGTTCCCAAGATACAAGGTGCTCAACTACATCATGCAGTGTTTGTTATTCAAAAATGCGCACCAGCGCGCAGAGTGCTTAGAAGAACTGCGTTTTCTATTCAAATCCTTGGGCCTCCCAGTCTAGGAACCCACGCTAGCGGTTCTTCTCAAGGAAGTAGCCAAGCACATTTCAGACCGAGACAACACAGTCAGGAATGCAGCATTGAACTGCTTCGTGTAGGCCTACTTCTGCGAGGAGGAACGAGTATACAAGTACATCGGTCAGCTCTCAGACAAGGACAAGTCTCTCTTGATAGAACATATCAAGCGAGCGCCACGCACGTGCCCGATGCCAATGTCACGCCCTGTATAGTCGCTGCTGGTCCAGAAGCCAACACCGCTACGCCCACAGTCTGCGGTGTTTTCATTCGGCAACTACCGTGGAGCATAGAGCTGAGCCAGAGGAAGTGATGCACAGGAGCCCCCATAATGGGGCTCCCACTGGAGTACGGCCCGCTGACTCTGAATGGGCCTCCAAGCTCGGAGTTAGAGAAGCTGTTGGAGCAGGCTGCCTGGGCTCCACTAAACGGCACCAACCTGCAGGAAATGGATGCCGATTTCATTGCTGAACCGGTTATTGTACAGTTCCTTGCAAAAGATTGGTAACGAGTACCAGCCTGCCAAGCCATCACTTACGCAGGATTCCGCCTGATGCACATTCCCTGGGCCCCCTCATTTCTCAGATGACATACAGGAGATACCCCTCGTGCTCGAAGGCTTGGCTCAGGTGGATGGCCTGTTGTACAATGAATGGGGGGGCTCAGTGCTTTTGAGCTCTGCCGACCAGCTGGTGAACATGCTAGCTGTGCAGTACTAGATAGTGCGCGACAAGCACGCCACCGACGACCGGGTTGCCAATGCAGATGTGCTCGATTTTTACCGGCAAATGGCTGCTTTGCTTCTCAAGGTGTTTAAGAGCCGTCCCACGGGGCGACGGATAAGCAGTGATATCCTGCTGGAACTGCTGCCCCAGTTGCTGATGGTGCCCCTAGACAAGCACATCATCGAGCTCCGCCAGTGACGTCGCCGTCGGAGACATCGTTCTGCACATCATCCACAAAGGAAAACCACCAGTGTACTCAACAGATTGATAACGCACCTGCACGATTGCCTGGGCAACAGAGTACCCAGATGTCCAAAAAGCACATCGAGAAAATCGTCAAGTGCTTGCGGAAGATCATGTCCTCACTTGAGAGCTGCGTAGATGATATTTGTTCTTGAAGGCATACCTGGGCTCCTTGTGGGAGGGGCGGGCATCAAGCACATCCCCGTGGACAGTGCGCACATCATCTACAAGCTGGCTGCCCTCAAGGGTTACAAACTGCTGACGTATGCTGAAATGGTGCCTGGACCAGAGGAGTTGTCCCTTATGAATACGATAACTGAGATACTGAACATGCACGTGCAAAAAAGTGCTGACATCTCTGCCAACAATGGCAGCTCTAGTGACTCTCTAAGAGCAACAATGAGCACGAGATGAAGGCAATCCAGCAACTGTTCAAGAACATTGTGCATAAGCTGAACACCGAGGGCAACTTTGACGAGAGCATTCAGGTGCTCCACCAGCTAAGCAAACAAAACTCAAAGGTGGACCCACTATTGTGCAACACTCCGGCCCACCTTCACGAGTCGATCAGGACGCGACTAAATGAGCTGGAAAGGCAGCAGCCTCCATCTCCAATGTAGCCCCCATTCTTCAACTGCGCATGAATGAGTCCAACCGCGACAGCTCTTCTAGTGGAAGCCGGCGTAAAGGGGATAATCCACTGGAGTCAGGCAGAGTGGACAGCTCGCCTGAATGCAATGCAGCCTTGGAGCAGACCAGAATAAAAAGGTACTGCCAAATTAACGATTGCCCCTCCGGGCAGCAGCAGAACAACCATAATCTGTTTATTGAGTCTGGTTAATGAGTCCTTCTTTCATATGAGAGGGTGATATCAGATGGTTTGTGGAGTTTCACGTCCCAAATTGACTCAGGGTATGAGAGACGCAAGTGATATCAAAATCAGCCTGCCAGGACCCTTGCATTCACGTACCCCGAGGCCACGCAGGCACGATTACACGTTTATACACGGGGAAGTACTTGCCGCTGTCCATGTATATAAGGTTCTTGGCACGGGGACTAGGCTGTCAATGGGTACAGGTCGAGGTCCAAGGTGTGAGGAAGGTGGCCGTTGAACTTCAGCAGACGATCTATCACCTTCGATGTGGAGAGCCCCAGCGGTACGGATGGCGCAGTGTTATGCTGGTCGCTCAGGGTCATGGACTGGGTAGGCGTGTCGGCCAGTGGGCAGGCACTGTACCGGACCACCGGCGGCATCAGGGGCGGCCAGTCAGATGGCGAGCAGGGCAGCTGTTGCAAGTAGCTGCAGTGCTGCAGCTCGATCCAGTCAGCTGGAAGCGATCCAGGGAACGGGTCCATGCAACGTCCCTTTCAACGAGGACAGACTCGGTGACGGGCGATGGCTTCCAGCGTTTTCATCCCCCGCTTCTCATAACGAGGTGTTCATATCGACTTAGCCCGGCGCCGCACCGCGTATCTGGGCTTGGAGTCCGGATTTAGCATTCACCAGACTCGCATAGGCTGTGGAGCGACAGGTTGTACCGAATCGGGTTCTTCCAACCAGCGGAGCTGTTACTGTCCCCTTCGTCCTTGAAATAGGACCCGTTCTGCGCCATCTAACCGTAGATCTGTGACAGCGTGATGCGTTTCTCGGTGCGCTTTTGATGGCATGCTTAATCAGGTCCGCGTAGTACATGTTAATTGCCCCAGGCGCTGCGATGCGATGAATTCTTTTATGGCTTTCCTGTGGACCCGCCTTCTCACCACCATAATTGCTGGGCTGCGGGAGTGACGAAATGTTGGAGCAGGCATGCGTCTTCGGCTCGAAGCCGGACTCGCCATCAGCCAGCTGGTCCATGACGTGCCGGCGACCACGTCTGCGTTATCCGAGATGATCCACGCCGTAATCGATGGAGCACAACGGCTACCTGAAGGCAGCTGACCAAACGCGCACTATTCCTTTTCCCAAGGATTTCACTCTAGAAAAGCCGAGCACGAGGAAGGGAAATCTTGTCCCCATTGCAAAACTGATGGGTAGCCGGCGGCATCAGGGATCGAACCAGGCACCGCCAGAATGCGAGGCGGTTGCTCTACCGCAAGAACACCGCTTTGAAATGTCGGACAGAACTTTAGTATCAGTAGCATGGACGGAACCCATCATCAAATGGTGTACCTAAGTTGACGCGCTACGTATGGGCTCCTGCCACGAGGCCGATCTTAGGAAGAATACGCAATCCATCGAGTTTGCTATGAACAGAAACATCTCCGGTAAGGTTTGATTCGTTTAGTCATCCAAAAGCGACTAAGGCTATGAGAGACGTAGTTGCGTGAGGATGCGTTCGCTCGCGTCGAGTTCCCCAGGCCGAAGAGACTTTGCGACTTTGCTTTGCTCGCGTGCTCGGTGACTGCCGCGACGCTGGCGCCATCTCTGGATAGTTAATGTTAACCACCAATGTTGGCGCCATACCGCGATAGCTAGAGAGTAACTACCGCGGGGGAAAGCCGACCTTAAAGGGGATGATTGGAGATCGTTAATTCTCCACAGGGCATGCACTTTCATGCACCAAAGGAGAGGAGGACAGGAATTGTAAACGGCAGTCCTAAGCAAGCAAAAGGAATTTCCAAATAATTTTATTTCTAAGTATACCTCTGGCATACCGCGGTTTTGACTTCGCTGCAGCTTGCGCCCCTCTTTTCAGCGGGTAGCCAGCTTGATAATGGCGGCATTCTTCCCCTCTGCCATTGTGGTACTGGTGAAATCCTTGAAAAACCGGAAAGAAAGCACTCCTCGGATGATCGGTGCCACGTAGTCTTTGACGTCGTGTTCGCCTCCGCCGGCGTGTGCGGCGCGATTCGCGCTTTTTGAGCATTCTATAGGTTTATGGGCGTCTGCACACAAGGCTATGCTCCGCGCCTACCTTGTTCCCAAAAGCCGAACACTGTGTGGGCTAGTGGGGGCGCCACCGCCGAATAAAACCACCGCTGTTACAGTGAACTAAAAATGTCTACGCCGACCGGCTGGCTTCCTATTCCGCGGCCTATCGTAGATAAAGTGAATTATATACTTCCTTTTCGACAACCATGCTGTACCTTTTTTCTCCTCTTGAAATGTCTTCCCAAACTTTTCAGGGACTTGTTCAATGACCACAGCGTAATGTTCACCGTCTAAATTTTCCGCACTTTAGTCATATGTATTGCCCACTGGCTCGACGTCATTCACGTTCACTGCACCGTCTGCATTCCGGCTCGGCGTCAACGTTCACGTTTTCGTCGCCTGCTGGACTATCTTATTGAACATCGGCGCCAACGACGTCGTCGTTCTCACCACCACTGTCCTCCTGTTGTCAGCCGTTTTCTAGTCTCCCCCGGGCCTCGATGAGACTGCTTCGTTGTCGGCGGCGGCCACACATTTGTCAGGGGAGCTCCGTCTACAGCTGGCGCGGGAATCCTTGACCACCCTTTTGAAGATCCGAGCCCGCCTTTACTCAAAGCGTCATGACGGCGTGAACTGAGTCAGGACGCCCAAAACGAATCACACACCTCCCTTCTTGGTAGCGGACCATGTGTCGAGTTTCGTCTCAGTTACGATCAAGGCCGCAATGACCGCTACAGAGCGCAAGAGCGAGTGCCAAGAAAGGCACCCAACGGCTGCGGCGCAATCGTGGAAGGGCTCTGCGGGCTTTTCGCAGCCGGACAGGAGGAGTTGGTGGTGAAAATGACAGCGTCCCGAGGCGCTGTAATGATCGCTCAGGAGGCACGCCATAATTTCGCAAGTGCCTATAGATGGTTGGGTGAAAGTTTTGAAGGAGCTCTGTCGCGCTTACCCGAGCTGAGCCTTTGCTTGTTCACTCCAACTGTTCGCATCGGCAACGGAGTCAAAACATACGGCCGCGGTAAGCATCCAAACCGTGGTTCAGTCTCCCAAAAACATGCCGGATATGACGGCGCAGCGAGAGAACATCCTGAGTGGCTGGCGCCACATGTCAGGCTTGAACATAAGCTGGAACTTCTTTCGCTCCCAGAGCCACAGGGTCAATGGGACCAATCTCTGCTGGCACTCAGTGGCGGACCTCGTGTCGGGCGCCTCCTCCCCTGCTTGAGTGGCAAACAGGGTATCCCGCGGTTACATAAGGCACTGGAAGCTAGTTTAAGCTGCCGCACGAGCAGATCTAGCCCGTCAGGAGGACAAGAGCTATAGTCCACTCTCGAGAACGCCCCTTCGTCATCCCCTGGCAGAACCCGGCTAGAAGCCGTGTCCCAGTAACTGGCCCGGCAAGTGGTCCTATGTCAACCACAATTTTGACGCCAAAATGTAGAGGCTCCTGCAACCACAACATGCCCACAATGTCGATACCACAGGTGCAGGACATCATCGTCCCATCCCATAAGTAAAATTCTCAAGTGTTGTACTCTTCTCTTTTGATGGTTTGTTGCTCGGTGATACTTAATTCTTCTTCGTATAGGTCCGGTCTCCTCACTTCGTCGAACAAACCTCTCGAATAAACCGGCTTAAATTGAAAAATTGATTTATTTCAATGACTTGATTACGGCAAATAAACAGTATAATAGAAGTAAATGATGACGGTGACATCAGAAATATTGAACTGGGCCACCCGTCTACGTAGGAGAGTCCGTCGTCCTAATTAAGCGAGCATGCAAAATCTTGTCCACTCCTTCTTTGGCTACGACCACAACTGACTGCTTGCCAAACCATAACTTGCGGCCGTCGCACAGTGTCTCTCTCGGAAACAATTATTAGAGCAACAATCCCACAATTCCGAAGGGCATGTGGTTTCGTGGAATACACGGAGAAGCCATGGGCAGGGTTTGCCAAAGCATCCTGCCTTTAGTACGCTATGTTGACAAACCATTTTAAGGCGAAAGCTTTTAATGCCACATCGATGTCAGCAGGAGCTGTCGGCGGAGGTTGTTACACTTTCGAGGGAGATAGTTGAAAAAGGAATTACTAAACCTTGTCTCCACCGGGAATGAAGCTACCTCTTGGATTTCCAGCCGAGCGCTTTACCAACTGCACCACGGCCCGGATCGTGAAACATACATCATAATTCCCCTTGTCTACTGTGAGGATAGCGGGATTCCGCGAGTGACAGTTACTGCGCCTTTAATTTCCTGTAAAAGAATTATAGAACGCTGGTCAACTTAGATGCGTTCAAAGGAATGCTGGCTGTGTTCGACAAGGGGCGTGCCATGTACCGTCACGGCGGCTCATGACGGCATCAGGCGGTTCATGCATAGACGCAGCTGACCCCGCCGAGCGTCCGATCCAGGAGTCCGTGCGGCACCTTTCGTTTGGCGCTTTCTCGAACGTCGCATCACACAGCAAACAGAAGCAGACCTATAGATGTCTAGGAGGCGTTAGTACTGCAGTCATCAGCGGCATTTGAAATTGATTTACAGGATAGAAAAGGCGTAGTATGATATCTGTCACAATTCTCCGCAGACACATGCATCACGCCGTAAAGGAAGGGAGAAAGGTGGGAGTGAAAGAAGAGAGGGAGACGGAGGTGCCGTAGTGGAGGGCTACGATCCACCGCGTTAATGGCTTTCGCCTCATCACACTTTAGTGGTCCAAAGTGCCTTCTAGAATTTTTCGCGGAGACGCACAAAATTTATGAGAAGCGGCTCCGAAGTCCATTATAATAAAATAAACGCATAAACAGACACGAAACGGCGTTGTGAAGGGGTATGCCGACGGCGTCTGGAGCTCCCTGCACTGAATGATGGACACAATACTGTCCGCTGCTCATTCTACAGCAGACAATAGGCACATGTATGTACACTGCGCATGTTGGGATCAGCCTTGAAACAAATATCTGGTAAGACCGGCGGCGAGCACTCGGACCGTTTCGCTGAAGTCACCTGAGCCCCACACCGAAAAGATAAACAAAGGCCTCCCCTGAGGTACGTACGGCTCTCCGTTATCGCGTCTTGCGGGAAACTCTACAAAAAAAAAAAAAAAAAAAAAAGAACGAACAAACATGCTCACATGATGACCTCACACCATCCACTGCGGCCCCACTATGCTCTTCTGCCCTCTTCTTTGGAGTTACAATATCTGTTCAAGGGTGAAACGAAATAAGGGCGATGAAATTAATTTTTATCCCTAACATCGGCTTCTGTTTGCTTTTAACATAGTCAAATCAAACCAATCGAAACGACAGCGTCCGTCACTCGCATAGCAGTAGGAGGAAAACAGACAGAAGCGTCGTATCGTTGTAATGGAAGTGACATGCAACAGAAAAAAATAAATAAAAAGATAAATGAAAAAAAACTATTACGGGCAGAAAAAGAGCCAAGCAACTCCGTTCGGGGCCTCAGACTATTCGGCCTCTAACGCAGCTAAGCGCACACACTATTTGCATGTGCAGGAATTGCTCATTTTTAAATGGCAGATGACCTCCTGCAACTAGATGCACTGATATAGTTTCAACCGGAACTAGATAAAAACTTGACTCAGACGTAACCGCGAATACTCAGGATCTCGTGCTGCAGAGGAGTTGTCACTGAACTGCTCGTTACAGATGGTAACTATTCTTTTTTCAAGACAGTTGCCAAGCGACGAGAGGGCAATGTATGTTCCTGTCGTGTATGCTGTCCTGCATTAAGGGCCTTACTGCAGTAAAAGCCACTTTACAGGACGAGAAATGAGGCTGTGTTGTGCAAAGGATCGGGCAAGCTCGAATGCCCCTACGTGTCCTGGCCCGTGGGCCAAGCTGGGGACACTCGGAAGCCGTTTGACCTAAGCTGAGACATATTTGTCTTTGGTGGGCAAGTCAGACTCCTCAATCCAGAGAACACGCAACAAACTCGCAGCTAACACCCTCTCCGTGCGCAGGCGTCCGATATGTATTTCGACATTGGTCCTTCTCTTTTCCACGTTCACTCATCGTAAACGGATTCTCTGCCAGCTGCCAACGAACGAAGGGAAGGACGACTTCAATAAAACCAGCGCATATGCTTACTTATTCGTTTAAAAGATTCGCAACGCACACTCACCTCTCACGCGACTTTGTTGTGACTCGCCCCAGGCCTCGATATAGCGACGGTAGAAGCGGCACATTGCACCGACTCAAAACATCCGCGGTGAAACCACAGATGACTTTGCGCACCGCGGATGCTTTGACTCGGTGTAATGTGCCGCTTCCTCCGTTGGTATTTTGAGGCCAGGGACGAGCCACAACAAAGTCGCGTGAGAGGTGAGTGTGCGTTGCGAATCTTTTAAACGGACAAGTAAGCATATGCGCTGGTTGTACCGAAGTGGGAGAAGAGAAAGTTGCTCTTCCCTTTGCTTGTTGGTTATTGCTCGGTGATATTTCTTCTTTCTTCTTGGTAGGTCCCGTGTCCTCATTTCGTCGAATAAACCTCCTCTGTTGATATTCCCCTCCAGGCTCAGGCTCATTTGCCATGCTTCGCTGTAATCGTCGGCGAAGAAAAAAAAAAAGCACCATTATTTCCTTTGAACAGTACAATTTTTTTTATGTATTGTCGCTTCAATTGTAGTTATAGTAGGTCGAAACAAGGCTGGGTTGGTCCTTAAATCTGAGCAAAGGGCCGGGCTAGGCCGGGCTAGGCCGGAACCTGGCTCTTTCAGCATCGAGGTGGGCCAGACTTTTTGTCGGTAGAACACAGCGCGGGCAGCAAGAGCTCATAGGACCCTCCAGTGACGGGGTTGAGCGAGGCCAAATTCCCTGCACTGCCACAACATTTGCAATCCTTTTCTGAGCGACTCATGTCCAAAATTTGCAGTTAAGACTGTTATACGTAGCCCATAAAGACAGTAGATTCTCCGTCAGCTTAATTCGCAGCTGACACCGCAGCCTGAGTGTTGCTCATGCGTTCATGGCCCCTTCATCGGGTCATAGCGGACGCGATAGAGTTGCCAATGTAGATGCAAACTGGTAGCGAACCTGCCATAAACGCTCGTATACGTTAAGAACATGGTGGCTGATAGGCTGACCAGCGCTTCTGGGCGCTGGGGAGGCTGGTAAATTCCGCAATGCTTAGTGACGCAGCACTTACGCATGCTTCTGGAGCGAATTTTAAAGTGTTGTTTTTATGGATTCACCGCGTCGGGTTTACGAGCTCGTTCCTCTGGACGGAAGGCTCTCGCCTTTTCATCATACGCTCTTACACAAACTGAATAGTGCCATCAGCATAAATAAATCACAAAACATAACGTGATTTTTCTCAGCTGGCCAAAACCCGAATACTATAAACAGTGTGATTTCAATGTCCTTCTAACAGTTCGCTGTAATACGTCTAAGAAGAACACAGCCTCTAGCACAGGATAACACAATGATCAGTGGTACGTCTCCGGCTTATTACATATGCGGCAATTCACTGGCCATAGCACAAACACATTTTTAGCATACATAGAGCCACGCCTTTAGAGGGTGCGTCGATGTGTACAATTCAAAAAAACGTTTTTGCAGCAGATTGAATGACCGTGCGCTTTACGCACTTTATGAAGCTAGTGTCTGGAAGCCCCTTATAAGAATGCCGATAAAACGGCACAGGGAACAGACTCAGTAAGGACTTAGGTCTCCTGGAGAGGTTATACAGGTAATCTAAAGAAAAGCGCGCACTGATGAAATTGAAGGTGTCCACAGCTTCCTTAAGGAATCCCCATAGAGTCCTTTCATGAGTCTGCCCTATCAAAGCGAAAAGATAAAGCAAATGAGCGTAGAGACGCCGAACCTTCCGTTCCGCGTGTTAAAGTGTCAGTTTCTCGCACTCTGCTGCGGATATCTTCGTATTCAAAATTTAACAGTGCGCGAGTCAGTAAAAACACAAAAGCATGCGGGTGCTTGTACACGCGGGCCAAATTTGGAACACGTGGCTGGCTCGAAGCCCCTACTTGATAGCTTCCGGACGTCTCACTTGAATGATTTGGACAACAGCCCCAATTATTTGTTTATTTCTTTATTAAATACTGTAAACCTTGTACAGGTACAAGCAGGGTGGGTTACATGGCAAACAAAACAACAATAACAATGTTAATAAACATCAAAGTGTGGCGAAATGCAATAAGGAATCATTCCAGTCGGTTACAGTGCGAGGAAAAAATGAAAATGAATAAATCTGTTCGTGCGAAATAAGGCGTTAGCGAGTTAGCATGATGGTGGCGCGTATGTCTCGATGTTAAAAGCGGCAGATATGGTGAAAGGTTAATAGCTAAAGCTCGATTTCAAATCGAGGAAAGAAACTGCAACCGAATTATTTTCTTCATTGTTCAAGATATTGAATACCAGTAACCTTCATTATTTCAGATGGTGAGTCATATGGAGAAAATTTAGAGTAAATAAACCTTACAGCGACTTCGTGAAAAAATTAGGAAAAAAAACAGTTGTGGAGTAATGGATGGCTGTTGCACAAGGACAATGCACCCGCTCACACGGTCCTATCTGTCAAGCAGTTTCTGACCAGAAAAAACACTACCCACTGTGAAGGAGCATCCTCCTTATTCACCTGGTTTGGCACCGTGTGCCTTACTTTTTTTTTTTTCCTTAAGGTAAATCTTGCTTAAAGAGGGCCACTGTCCAGGGAAGGACCTTTTAAGCAAAGGAGCCCAGTGCTTCGATCAGGTACCGGAGATAGTCTGTGCAAAATGCTACAGCGATAAGCGCGCCGCAAAGCAGCCAAAATACAAATCAAAGCTCTCTCATCCTCCCAGTCGGGAAACCAACTTCCCCGTTCTCTACGAGCCGCAAGGCTGACGTCGGAGTCAAAAACGACTTCCATTGGTCCATCTCGCTGTCTGACGGATGAAAGATAGGCCGCTTTTCCCTCGCCACGGCCGGACTGAATGCAGCGGCGCGCGCTCCCTCGCCCGTTTTTTTTTTTTCCTTTTTTTTTTTTTAGCACACGCCGACTACCACGCCCTACCTCCCGCCAAACGAGGAGGAGGAAGGGGAATTTGTCCTACGGAGGCTAGACGACCGGGCAGGAGAGTGAAAAACTTTTGCGATTCAATGGGAGGAGAGAAACACGACAGAATCGGGTGATTGCGGTGGCTGTAACTGCGTTAATAATTACTCTTTTCAAAAACATTTTGCGGCCTTGCGTTCTGGGGGCGAAGTCTCACAGTCACCGGGGAAGAACATATTTTCGACTGGAGGGTGAACAGTGGGTCTTTAAAGGGAACCCATTTTACCTCAGTTGAAGAGGTTCAGGCAAAAACGAAAAAATCTCCCGAAGGGCCTTCTAAAAACCTCGTTCCAGAACTGTTACCAGCAGTGGCAGCACCGAATGCAGAAGTGTGTGAGTGCTGAAGGCGACTACTTTGAAAGCGATAATGTCACAGAGAACCGATTCTGAAAGTACAATAATTTATTGGACCAGTCTCGTTTCTCTCGTTTACGTAATGCGGAAGAACAGATGTTATCTATATGTAAATTCAATTAAATTCGGAAACTGCCACCGGTCAACCGTCGGTGTCTGATATGTTTGCAGAGCTTTTGAACGGACAGCGAAAATTAGCTCATGATATTGCTGAAATTAAAACTTTTCATGTATCTAATAATGTACGTTTTGAGACAATTGAATCGCGCTCGGAAGCTCTGTAGTCCTCGTCACAAAAGCCCGCCGCTGACAGTGGCAAGTCTCAACAGTGAAGGTGTACGTCTATGTTCCGAACTTCACAGTCTTTCAATAAAAACGATGAGTTGGAAAGCCATGCACGCAGGAACAACTTAATATTACATGGTCTGCCCGAATCCTCTAATGAAAATAATGAACGTCTCTCCTCTGACATCGCTAAATGGTTTGAGGAAGAACTCAATATGAGCTGCCCTGAAATAGAGAGGTGCCATCGTCTTGGAAGGCTTTCACATGACCGTCCACGTCCCGTGAATATGAAGCTTCTGGACTTTCGGGAGAAAGTTTCAGTGTTAAAAAATGGTCACAAGCTTAAGGAATCCGATTACCGTATATCGGAAGATTTTTCAATACGTGTCCGCAATATCCGCAAAAAGCTTTGGGAAGCGACTGAAAGGTTCAGAAGCAATGGCTGCATGGTCCGAATACGGTTTGATCATGTATTTATTGATAAAGTTCAGAATAACTGGAACAGTTCTTCTAATACACTGGAGAAAGCATCCCGTAATGCGTCACTAAGTAATGCTACTAAAGCACTAGCCACTTTGCCTTGACTACCTCATCACAGCAATAACCTCTGTGTGTTAAATTTAAACGCTAGAAGCCTGCTTAATAAATTTACCGACCTTAACTTCTTCATAACTGCTCATTCCCCTCACATTATTGGTGTCACTGAAACTTGGCTACATGGTAGCATATACGACTCTGAAGTTGCGTTTAGTGGATTCACGTTTCCGAGAGCTGACAGACTGAATGGTAGAGGCTGTGGTGTCGCCCTCTATATACAGTCACACTTGAAGTTTTTTGTCCTTGAATCTCCATGTAAAATTGAATTGCTTTTGTGTAAAGTTTATTTGGAAGACACATTCACATTAATTGGAGTGTTTTATCGGAATCCTGGCTCTGATGACAATCAATTATTTTTTCTAATTAAACTTTTGCATGATTTGAATCCAACAACTATTATGGGAGATTATAATGTGCCAGGCATTTACTGGCCTTCTCTTAGCAATGCCGGCCATGATGCCTCTTTGTCAAGAAAATTGTTACACCTTTCTTTATCACTTGGCCTCAAACAAATTGTTCATGCGAGCACCAGGCAAGCGGCAGTCCTATATCTAGTTTTTCTCAGCTCTAATCTATTCGAGAATGGTTTCCAGTGCTGTGTTATTGACGGCATATCGGACCATAGGGCTGTATTGTTCTCAATCAGCTGCACTGTTCCCAGATCTCGGTTCGAGTACAGCAGTTTTCGCGACTTCAACCACGCCAATGATGTTGGTGTAACTGACACATTAAGTGAATCCTTTGAAATGTTTGAAGAATTATCTCTGACCAGTGATGTTGATGCTGTTGTGGAGTTTTTCGAACGTATTGTTAAAACATGTACTAATCGCTTTGTTCCGTTGAAAACAAAAAAGAAAAATAGAGATTTACCATGGATAACAAGAAACTTGCTGAGTTTATCACGTCGTGTTGCAAGACTGCGTAAGTCGAAAAGCAATTTTGCAACACGGTCCTGTCAAAATCTTGTCAAAATTGCAAAGTTCAGTGATGCCAGGAGGAACTAAGCGCCAGGTTGAAGTCTGCCAAGGATTTTTACTATTCGGTTACATTGCCAAAATTAATGAAAACGAACCCTCGCAAATTCTGGAAATCGATACTACCCAGTAACAGTACTTGCAATAGTTTTATAGTCAACAGCGTTCCTTTTTCAGGTTCACTGACAATTGCTTCTGTTTTTAATTACTGTTTTCATTCTGTATTCACGCTGGATAACTCTATCGTTCCATCTTTTAGCTGTGACTCTTACCCTCTCATCGAAGATATATATCGTCGTATCTGGTACAGGTGTAATATGATTCTCCAATTAGATGCTAAAAAGAGCTGTGGCCCAGACGACATACCTAACTCCTTCCTTGTGCGTTACTCACTTTGGACAAACCGATACCTTACCACAATCTTCCGTAAATCATTATGCACCAGCACTGTTCCCCACTCCTGGAAGCTCGCCAAGGTCACTCCGTTGTACAAATCCGGTAGTACTCAACTACCAATTGCATAGGCACGAGTTAAGCAAATCATTGCAATTGATTAAGTAAAGAAATAAAAAGTGGAATAAGGTGGTTCAAATTTGTTAAAAGGCCCATGTAAGGCCAATGCTTGATTAAGATAATTAAATGAATAAAATGTAATTAACCAATTATTGAAATATTTAAAGAAATAATAATGAAAAAAAAAAAGACCGAAGTTCAAAAGCGTAAAATGCTCAGAATGAAAAGACAATGTTTGCAGATGCTAAGTATCTGTATAAAAAATAAAAACAAATAGAAATCAAAAAGTGAAAAGCATCGTGTATGTGAAACGCTATCGAGTACCCTTAACGACGGAGCTTAAGTGCCCCCCCCCCCTCCCCTCTCAATACTCATCCACTAATTTTTAACTAACTTTCAATAGCGCAAAGGCAGCTTGGCCGAAAGAAAAAAAAAACATCATGGCACAATTCTTTTGTGTCGTAAGGCGGTATCAACGCCATTTCCGACGCACTTCACCTCAGAGGAGTCAAACACCATGCATGCTGAAGGAAAGCTGGTATCTATTGGAAAACCAGTCGATTACCCTGGCCGCATTGAGGATCTAACTCCGCGCCTCCCGCTCTAACCACTTAGATACTTGGACTTAGCGGCGATTCACCTTTAAGTACCTGCCCTTTTAATACAGAAACCTCGAGTGCTGCAAGCGATAAACTCACATCATCATCATCATCATCATCATCATCATCATAATAATAATAATAATAATAATAATAATAATAATAATAATAATAATAATAATAATAATAATAATCATCATCAGCCGTACTATACCCATTGCAAGGCGAAGGCCTCTCCCATATTCCTCCAATTAACCTTGTGCTAGCTGCATCCACTTGACCCCTGCGAACTTCTTAACCTCATCCGCAAGCCTAACTGTCTGCCGCCCTCTGCTACGATATATCCTTCCCTTGGAATCCAATTTGTTATCCTAAGCGACCGTCGGATGTCCGCTCTACGCACGACGTGCCCTGCCAATGCCCATTTCTTATTCTTGACTTCCACTAGAATGTCATAAACTCGAGTTATTTATCTGACCCACTATGGACGCTTCATATCTCTTAACGTTACACCTACCATTTTTCGTTCGATATCCTTCTGGGTTTTCCTCAACTTAAGCAGAACCCTTCTCTTAAGCCTCCACGTTTCAGCCCAACAGATGAGTAGAGGTAAGATGCAACTGCAGTATACTTTCCTGTTGAGCGATACCGGTAAGCTGCTAGCCATAATCTGCGAGTACTTGCCAAATGCGCTCCATTCCAATCGTATTATCCTAGTTATTTCCCTTTCATAGTCCGGATCTATGGTATACTACCTGTCCTAAGTAGACATATACGCCTACTACCAGTGCTTCGCTACCTATTGTAAACTGTTGTTGCTTCCTGAGGCTGTAGTACATTATCTTAGTCTTCTACATATTGATTTCCAAGCCTACCTTTCTACTTTTCTTGTCTAGCTCATCAGTTATTCTTTACAGTTCATCCCCTGAGGCAATGTCATCAGCGAATCGCAAGTTATTGAGGTATTCTCCCTCAAGCCTTATCCCTAACTGCTCTCATTTCAAGCCTCTGAATACTTCCTCTAAGCAAGCTATAAATAGTACTGGGAAAATCGTGTTTCCTTGTCTAACCCCTTTCTTTACGGGTATTTCAAGGCGAAAGCCTTTAATGGCTCATGACTCGCCAGCGTGTCCGTGCGTTCGCGAGATTCCGCGGAATACCACGAGATTGTGACGTCACCACCTGGTGAGGCCATGACCATTCGGTCAAGTCTAACAAATGAAAGAACACTGCAAAATCTACATTAAAGTAATGCGAAAGCACGGATGCTGCTTTTGATTGCTTCTAGTAGCTTAATTCACTTCTTGTTGGCCCATTTTAGTCTTTGGTACTTTCAAATTGCGCGCCAAACCCTTCCTATGCCCTTTTTTTCGGCTCTACTTCCGGTTGCGTAATGTGATGTCACATCCTTGACGTCATATCCACTACTGCACCTGTTTCTCTCTTTCCGCTTTCACTCTCACCTTCCTTCCCTTACAGCGCGGTTCAGGTGTCCACAGAACAAGTGTGACAGATACTGCACCTTTCTTTTCCTGTGAACAAGTTATTGTAATTAATTACCTAATTAATTTATTGGCCTAATTATTTTTTCTGCAGCAAGTTTACGTCAGCCTCTATCGATTGACACCACTCATTAACTTCTACCACTTCTCAATCAGCCGCAACTGCTGCGGACACGATTTTGCGGACGTGGTTTGCGGACATGGTTTGCGGACAGAAATCTGTGAACATAGCGAAGTAACGCTTTCCCGTTAATAACCGAAAGTGACGTCACAATGACGTCACACCTGGTCATGACGTCGCCAGGCGATGCACGCATATACGAAGCTGACAACGTCGAGTGTCCAGCGTCCGTTCGGCGGCTTTCATTTGGCGCTTCCTCGAACTCTGCACACCATGCAAATTCCGCGGGATTCCACTTGTCAATCATCTTGATGATGTCATCAGAAAAATAAAAATCCTTTCTCCATCGGGTATCGAATATCCATCCCTCGGATCCTCAGCCGAGCGCTTTAACCAACTTCGCCACGACCGGGATCGTGGAACGCACATCATAATTCTCCTTGTCTACCGTGAGAATGACAGTAGCGGGATTCCGCGAGTGACAGATACTGCGCCTTTCCTTTTCTGCAAACCAGTTATAGAACGCCGCCGATGAAATTAGATGCGTTGAACGCTGTTTGTGTTCGACAGGGGGCGCGCGATGTACCGTGTGCAGCAGCAACGCTCAGGCTTTCGCAATTCTCCACTGCAGATTCTGCACTGCTCTACGAATTTTTAAGGCGAAAGCCTTTATTGGCTCGTGCTGTCGTGGAAAAAGTGTGTCCGGCCGAAGCGGGATGCGTCCCTGCCATCTGCAATATGCCACACTTGAACGCGCGCTAAGGAACGCCACGCGACAGGAGCGAGGGTGTACCGTCCAAACTCACACTTGCCGGAAAAAGTGTGATAGATACTGCGCCTTTCCTTTCCTATAAACCAATTATAGTTACATGTAGCACTGCAACGAATGCCGACAAGAAGCTAATGATGGGAGGCAAATTGTAGGATAGGAAGGGTAGGCTTACGCCATTCTCCTCTTAAGAGACACCTAAGAGACCCTTCAATTTTTGTTACTTTCTATATGCAGAACAATGGTTGCTGTGCAGCCACTATATATATATATTCCAGTACTTTCTCATACGGCTCGTCTAAACCCCGAGTTTGCAATATCTGCGTGACTGCCGAGGTTTCTACTGAGTCAAATGCTGATTCGTAATCAATGAATGCTATGCATAAGGGATGGTTATATTCAGAGCATTTTTATATCATCTGGTTGATGGCATGGATATTGTCACGTGGTGGTGACCAGGGTCGATGACACAAATAAAGAGTTGGTGGTTGCACTGAAGAAACTCTTTATTGGGCTGACTTGCGACCGCAAAAGAACTAAGGAACTCGGCGACGGCGATTGCAGCAAACGTGCTCGTCGATCATCGAACAAAGAATGCCTGTCGCACTCGTCAACGCTCAATTTAAAGGCTGCTCAGAACAATCTAGATAACGTCGCAATTGCTACAAGCACAAGCCGGAACATTGTAGAAAGACACCCGAGTGGCCGGAATCTTCGGGACAGATCTCTGTGCATCTTGCGCTACATCGAAACTGAGAAAGGTGCGTCTCGCGACATCGAGCATTAAGAAATAAAGAATACAGAACTGATACGCGATCCAGAATCCGAGAGATAAGGCCGCATGCCGGCGGCTGTTAAAAAACAACAAATACAGTTTTGTAGGTTTCGCGGCAATAGGATCGATAGTAGAGCACCTTTTCCGAAAACCTGCTTGATATTTTGCTTGATTGAAGTCTAAGGTTGTCCTGATTCTGTCAGCGATTACGTTAGTAAATACCTTATAAGTAATAAATAGCTCATTTGTCTGTAATTTTTCAAGTCTTTGGCGCCCCTTTTCTTATGAATTAAGATAATGTTAGTGTTCTTCCATAATTCCGGTACCGTCGATGACACCAGGAATTGCGTATACAGGGTGGCCAGTTTTCTTAGCACGGTATCCCCCTGTCCTTCAACAAAACTCTGTAGTTACCTGAGACTCCCCAGCTTCTTTCCCCCTTTTCATAATTTCTAAAGCCTTCTTAACCTCGTCCTTCGTCACTGACAGAATGTCTCACGGCTTTCAATTACAGTCAGTCTCATTATTGTCTTGACTGCTTCGGCTACTGTAAAGATCAGTGTTGAACTGCTCGGCTACTTTGACGATCGTGTCCATATTCGTGATGGCATTGCCCACCTTGTCCCTCAGCGCATACATCTGATTTTCGCCTATGCCTAATTTCTCCTCCACCGCTTTACGGCTACCCCAGTTCTTTAGAGCATGCTTAATTTCCCTCATGTCATACTTCCTTACGTCGGCGACTTTACGCTTATTGATTAGCTTTGATATCTTTGCCAGTTCTATCATGTCTCTTGGGTTGGAAGCTTTCATAATTGGGCGTTTCTTAATCGAACCTTTCGTCTCCTTAGACAGCTTACCGGTATCATCTCTAACTATCCCACCGCCTACTTCTGCAGCGCCCTCAGTAGTGACATCACTGAAATTATTGTTCATTGCTTGTAGGCTAGGGTCGTTATCTTGAATACCTATTCTGAGATTCTGAGTTCTTTCACCGTCCCCCTAACCGCTAATTCGTTGATGGACTTCTTTGGGGGGGGGGGACAAACAATGTGCTGTCTGTCCAGTGCCCGTCTCAGTCGCGTTTTTTTTTTTCTGTCACGGGATGAGCTGCGTGAACATTGCAGAGATATATAAAGAGCGAAAAAAAAAAAGAATATTTTCAAGCAGATGCGTAGACAGCGGGTGTGATGGTGCTTCAGCCCCCCTCTCCCCTGAATGTTTTCGTACGGTCAGCACCGCCAACGAAAACAACTACCGGCGCCGGAAATCATTCCAGATTTTGTCTACAATGTCTTTTTCACGGTGGTGCCAGCTTGCCGGCTGGTAAAAGGAATGGTAGGCAAGCTGCCGTTCGCGAGAAATATTTAGCCGCACTATACACACATGGCGCCAGCCATTTTCTCAACCCAGTTATGTGTGCGGCGTGCTCCATATCACAGATACCCGGAACTGTTTTGAAATGAAATGCAACTGTAAAACAGGTATTCGGCTCTGATATGTTCAGCGCCTGATGCTCAAGAGAACGACGACAAGCATGTACAACGCGCGTGACGGTCAGGAAAGAAAACGACGACGAAGCTCGCTTTTTCGCTCGTGCGTGTGCTGACACAAGTCTCACGACTGATCGCAGAACGTTCCATTGACTGTTGACGACGTATCGCCCTGTTCAAGGTCTTCTACAACAAATGGTGAAGGTGACAGCAATCCCCTCAACTTGGAGTTTCGCAGCCGAGCTTTGCCTACCACTTCCGCGATGCCTGAGACCGCCAGCCAACAGCCAACCCCATCGTCTGTCATCTGTCCCGGTGCAGCGCGTCAGCGCGACCCAGCCATCTTTAGCGGCACCGATGACACGGATGTAGAAGACTGGTTGGCATCGTATGAACGCGTAAGTGCGTACAACAAGTGGGACGACACCGTGAAGCTCACAAACGTCATTTTCTACTTGAGCGACGTTGCCAATCTATGGTTTCGCAACCATGAGAGTGACATCTCTACCTGGACGGCTCTCAAGACCAGCCTGACCGAAGTTTTTAGCCGTCCCGCTATACGTAAGCTTCGCGCCGAACAACGCTTGCAAAGTCGGGCACAACAAACCGGCGAAAACTTCACCAGTTTCATAGAAGATGTCGTAGACCGCTGCAAGCGCGTAAACCCTACCATGAGCGACGCCGAGAAGACCGGGCATATTATGCAAGGCATTGACGATGACGCCTTCCAGATGCTCGTCGCCAAAAACCCCCAAACTGTGTCCGATGTTATCAGCTTCTGCCAAAGCTTCGATGAGCTGCGCAAGAGGCGGCTTTCTACACGACGTGCTGGCCTTCAGCAGGCCACTCTTTCCAGCTTGGCTCTCTCCGGGGACGGTGCCCAGGACCAGCACTCGCTAATTCAGCACATTCAACAGTTTGTTCGTGAAGAAGTCGCACGCCAGTTTTCCTTGTCTACCTTTCCTTGCCCGCCAGCACCTGCGCCTGCGCCGCCGCTCACTCCCACTCTTCAGCGTGTCATACAAGAGCAGGTCGCTGAGGTTCTGCCTTCACCTCCTCAGAAGCCGTTGGTGGCGGCTCCTCTCACGTACGCTGACGTTTTGGTGCGGCCACCACCCCCTGTCGCCCCTGTGTACAGCCGGCCTCCCCTCCTATACGAGCCTCAGGGACGTCAGCAAACTCAGAAACCTACAAGCCCCCCTTATCGTCCGGTTCTCCGCCGTCGACCACAGCCACAGCCTTCCAACCCCTGGCGCACACAAGACAACCGACCTATTTGCTACGCCTGTGGAGTCGCCGGCCATGTGGCTCGTTTGTGCCGCAATCGTGGCCCTCGTCCCTACGACTATACAGGTGAGCCGATGTACAATCTTCCCCCGTCCCCCTCGCCCGTGTTCCCTGAGCCTCCTCCGCAGTCCTCAAGTTATGATCGCCGCTCCCACCGCTCGCCTTCTACTGGCCGTCGTTCCCGTTCTCCGATGCTCCGCCGCCAATCAGCCGTTGACACGAAAAACTAACGGCCGCAGTTCCGGAGGCAAGAACTGCGCCGTCAGGGACCAACTCAAGGCCTGTTTTCGTACCAGCCAACATTATTACCGTATTCATTGAAGGAGTTCTTCGAAGCACTTGTAGACACTGGCGCAGCCGTTTCAGTTCTTAATTACGCCCTCTGTCGCAAACTCAAAAAGGTAATGACGCCGCTTTCTGCCGTTTCTCTTCGCACCGCCAGCGCTCAGGACATTAGGCCATTAGCCGCCTGCACCACCCGCCTTGTCATCGACGACGTTCAATACACAATATACTTCCTCATCCTCGCCCGCTCATCACACGACGTCATCCTTGGTTGGGACTTCCTCTCCAATCATAACGCCATAATAGACTGCGCTCATGCTCAACTTGAGTTATCACCCCTCAGTGACACTTCTTTCGACGCATCCGCTGCTGCTGCCGCTACCGTGCACGTCGCAGAGGACACCGACGTTCCGCCTTTCTCCTCAGCTCTTGTGCCTCTTTATTGTGCTGCTTTTTCCGACGCCACTGTTATCTACACACCCTCGTTACGATGCGCTGAACAAAAATGCGTGTTGCTGCCCCATGCTGTGCTGACAATTTTTCGCAGCTCTAGTGCTATTTTTGTTTGTAACCCGTGCCCCAGCCCTACCACTTTACTCCGTAGCCAGTCACTGGGTAGTGTTGCTTTGCTCGATTCCACTTCCACCTATCCCTTCGTCGATACCACCGCCGGCCTTCACATCAGCGCCATAACGCCTATTCCTGTCGCCACTCCATCATCCCTCGAAGTTTTCCACCGGTCACGGCCGGTCTCGAGGGAGAGCGCGCTTTTTCTTACGGCCTTCTCAATCGCCGCGGGAACAATGGGAACGTTTCTCCTTGAGTTACGCTCTCCGCCGCCGCAAGGGGCGCGACCTGCTCACTGTTCGCTCCGCGTCTGCTTCAGCGGCGTGCGAGTGGCTTTTGCCCGGTTTCGCGCTGTCGCTCGCGAGTTTCGTGGTGAGTGCAGCTCCGAAATGAAAGAACACAGAAGGTAGATGCGGCAGTGGCATGTCGTCAACGTACAACGCACGTGAACCGATATAAACAACACTGTCGTTCAGCAAACGTTCGACAAGCATGACATACAATGCGGCATGGTAGCTACTTTTGTCCATTTTAAGCCGAATTTTTCCCAAGCGTGTACAAGAATAGGAATAAAAAAAAACTTAATGAGCAGTGATCACATCGAAGCTTCTTCAAGGCTAACATGATAGCATCTCGTCTGCAACAGCAAAACCGTCTTTCAGCGCTAGACGCGAAACCATCCATGTAGCACCGAAGATTAAAATAATGTCATAAAAATGTAATGTAAATTGCAAAATGCTTGCATGATATAAAGTATTAGTATAACAGTCAAAGTAAACGTTGTAGGGTTGAGTTTTAAATGTTATTACAATTCATATATTAGCCAATATGTGGTATTATAAACATTATTTTATTTTGCATATAAATGTTGTTTTAATGAAATTTTTATATGATATTAAGCTTATTATGAAAACAATAAGAAATGGTTTGATATTCATGACACCACAAGTGCTCGAAGTGGTAAAAAGAGGCCAATAAATGATGAAGGTGATACTCGATGCAGTGACTTACAAATGAGTTCACCTGCTATATCGAAAGTATGCAAGAAACTTCTAAAGTGTTAAATAAGGACACTCTCACTGAAGACTCATTTCAAGCCCTATAAAGCGACCCATTGCGGCTCTCTTCGGGAAAGTAAGGTTAATGTGCGGAAGGGAGCGATATATGCTAGATGCGAAGGCCGTATCAGCTAGTGGCACTTGACTATACATTGTCAAGACGAACGTTTCATCTGAGAGCAAAATCAAGGCACCTTGTGTCGATGCCCCCTTCCCCAAAAAAAATTCTGCTATGCCGCAATCAGTAACCGAGGAACTGAAGGAAGTGATGGCATTTCCTACCATTCTATTTCCTACTGTCACATATTCCAGTTTACCTTACGTCGATGGCTACATTAAGTTAATCAACTTCGGGTGTGACGCTTGAGCTATTGTTCTTGAAACTAGCGAAAGAAGCAGCCCCATGTAGTACACTCTTCTACGAGGGCAATATTCTTGAGAATATTAACGAATTAAGAATATTAACGAGAGGCCAACTCTTTATGTGCACAAGTCGTTCAGGAAGATTTTGAGACTGATTTTTCTTGACGCAGGTCGCATTTTGATGAAGTGATGAATATGTAGTGCAATGTGTAACTTTGAAGGATAATTTTTTTATTGTTTGCCGCTCTTTTCAATTCTGCTTAACCGTTTATGCCCATTTCCTTGATTAAAAGTAGTCGCAAGACTGCATATATACATCTCCGGTCTTTCAACCGACTGATATGTTTTGAACGAAGCTAGAACAGCCCACTCCACTAGACAAGTGAAATTTTAACTATATGAGTAGATTTTTGTTCTTTAGTCTGAATCTGAGAGGCGCCATGAATTTTCGCCTGTGCCTCTTCTGATCTAAACGAAAACGGTAGCGGTTGACAGAATCTCCACCCAACAGTTCACCATGGACTGACGTCAGGTCGCGCTACACCTGCTTACAACCTTCAAAGTCACATTGCATAGCCTGGTAAATGTATTTTTGTACAAAACGTAGGGTAAAAAATGTTGAAGTGCAACCGAAACTTCATTCGACCGTGCCCGGCCGCACTGACGAAGGCGCGCGCGCGCGTGAGCGGATTGTTGACTGTATTTTATTCCTCGTGCACGATAAATGTTCGATGCTGATTACGGCCTTTGTATAAACCATAAGGGGCAAAATGTCAGTACCTGCCGGTTGCAACTGACGCGGGCGGAGCTAAAAGCGAGCGCGCGTTTCCCTTGCGCGTGAACGGCGGTAGCGGAGGAGCAGCAGTGGGGCGGTGGCGACCCCAAAGAGGCGCGGCGGGCGGTGGAAGCAGACCTCATTAGAGAGGCCGTAAGAGAAGAGAAGCGCTCTCTCCCTCGAGACCGGCCGTGCACCGGTCCATCGACGCTGGCCTGACGCCCTTACAACGAGCCCAGCTTGTCGCCATCCTACAACGTTTCGCGGCTTCGTTCGACTCCCAGCAACAATCGTTGGGGCGCACAACTACTGTTACTCACCGTATTGATACCGGCACCCATGCCCCTTTGCGCCAGTGTCCGTACCGTGTTTCAGCCGCCGAGCGCCGCATTATTGACGAACAGGTGACCGACATGCTCCAGCGCAACGTGATCCAACCGTCGCACAGCCCTTGGGCGTCTCCGGTCCTCCTGGCCAAGAAAAAAGACGGTTCCATCCGATTCTGTATAGACTGCCGCCGACTGAACAAGATCACACGCAAGGACGTTTATCCTCTCCCTCGTATCGACGACGCCCTTGATTGCCTGCAGGGAGCTGAGTTCTTTTCTTCAATAGACCTGCGTTCCGGCTACTGGCAGGTTCTGATGGCAGGTGCCGATCGCCCAAAAACCGCTTTCGTCACACCCGATGGGCTCTATGAGTTTAATGTCAAGCCATTCGGACTGTGCAATGCCCCTGCAACATTCGAACGCATGATGGACAACCTACTCAGAGGGCTCAAATGGCACTCTTGCATTTGTTACCTTGACGACGTTGTCATCTTTTCCCCAGATTTTCTATCTCACCTCCAGTGCCTTGAGACAGTTCTGTGATGCCTGACCGACGCTGGCCTCCAATTAAATTTAAAGAAGTGCCGTTCGGAGCACGGCAGCTAACCATTTTCGGACATGTCGTCTCCAAGGATGGCGTTCTTCCCGATCCGGCAAAATTGCGCGCTGTGGCAGAATTTCCCAAGCCAACTAATGAGAAAGAACTCCGCAGCTTCGTCGGCCTGTGCTCGTACTTCCGCCGCTTCGTTCGCAATTTCGCCACAATCATCAACCCTCTCACCAAGCATCTGTCCAGCCACGATCTTTCAGCCCGGTCTCCGAACTGTGATGATGCCTTCGAGACACTCCGCCACCTTCTGACGACTGCGCCAATACTGCGTCATTTCGACCCTTCTCCCACGGAAATCCACACTGATGCCAGCGGCGTGGCCTCGGCGCAGTACTCTCTCAGCGGAAGTCTGGCTTTGATGAGTACGTTGTCGCTTACGCTAGTCGGACCCTAACAAAAGCTGAAGCAAACTATTCCGTCACCGAGAAAGAGTGTCTCGCTATTCTTTGGGCAATAGCAAAATTTCGCCCCTACTTGTATGGCCGTTCTTTTGATGTCGTCACTGATCATCCTCCCTCTGCTGGCTGTCTTCTTTGAAAGATCCTTCTGGTCGACTGGCCCGTTGGGCTCTGAGGCTCCAAGAATACGACATTAACGTCATCTATCACTCTGGCCGTAAACATGCCGATGCTGATGCTCTCTCACGTTCTCCCTTGCCGTCTGAAGCCACTCCTGCTATATCCGTTCTACATCCCACCGACATGCCCACCGATATGACTTCCGAGCAACGCAAAGACGCATGGATCGCTTCACTCCTGGACTTTTTATCTGGCCGCGCTTCACGACCTCCTTGCCACGCTCTCCGTCGGCAGTCTCACGATTTCGCCATCAGAGACAAGCTCCTCTACCGTGGGAATTACCTTCCGGATGGTAAAAAGTAGCTGCTTGTAATTCCGACCCATTTGCGCTCTGTGATTTGCTCCCATTACCACGACGGTCCCCAGTGTTCCCACGCCGGCTTATTGAAAACCTTCACTCGCCTGCGACAGCGGTACTGCTGGCGTGGGATGTACCGTTATGTTCGTCGGTTCGTCCAGTCCTGCCAAGAGTGTCAGCGCCGAAAACACCCACCTCGCCAACCCGCCGCTCCTCTGCAGCCGCTGACCTGCCCAGCTCAGCCCTTTGAGCGCGTTGGAATTGACCTATACGGCCCGCTTCCTAGCACATCAACAGGCAATCGCTGGTTCATTGTTGCAATCGATCATCTCATACTCTACGCCGAAACGGCGCCTTTGACATCTGCTACAGCCCAAGAGATTGCCACCTTCATCCTCCATAACATAATTCTTCGCCACGGGGCTCCCAAAGAATTGCTGAGTGACAGAGGTCCCGCATTCCTTTCTGAAGTTGTCGAAGCTGCTCTTAGAGAATGCAAAATCGTTCGCCGCGCCACCTCCGCGTACCATCAGCAAACAAATGGAATGGTTGAGCGTTTTAACCGCACCATGGGCGACATGCTAGCAATGTATGTCGCTTCCGACCACTCCAACTGGGACCGCGTTCTTCCATTCGTCACATTCGCTTATAACTCTGCCACACAAGCAACCACCGGATTCTCGCCATATTTTCTCCTGTACGGTCGTGAGCCCTCTTGTACCATGGACACCATTCTCCCTTACTAACCGGATTCTTACGAATACACGACTGTTTCACAAGCTGCAACTTATGCTGAAGAATGCCGCCAGCTTGCTCGGTCCTTCACTTCCCACGCCCAGCAACAGCAGAAAACCACCCGAGATCAATCTGCACTTTTTCCTACTTACCGTACAGACTCTTTGGTCTGGCTATGGGTGCCTTCCTCCAGTCCCGGCCTTTCATCCAAACTTCTGAGCAAGTATCAGGGCCACTACCGTATTTGGCAAGCAAACATCCCCTGTCAACTACCTCATCGAACCCCTTACGCCATCCACTGACCACCGTCGCCGCAATCGTGAAATAGCACACAGTAACCTCCTGAAACCTTACTACGATCCGGCCATCGTCACATCGCCATGAGCCGCCATAATGACGTCTTTTTGCCCGGGGGAAGTTGTAAAATAGATATTCGGCTCTGATATGTTCAGCGCCTGATGCTGAAGAGAACGACGACAAGCATGTTCAACGCGCGTGACGGTCAGGAAAGAAAACGACGACGAAGCTCGCTTTTTCGCTCGTGCGTGTGCTGACACAAGTCTCACGACTGATCGCAGAACGTTCCATTGACTGTTGACGACGTATAGCCCTGTTCAAGGTCTTCTACAACACAACGTTAAACATTTATCGCCAATCTTCTAACCGCTCACACAATTTACGAGATACCATAAGTTTGATGTGTCCCGAGTCCACAGGGCAGGTTTCAGCCATCGAAATGCACAGGTCACATTAATGAACTGTCAAAACAACTTTTTTTAATATCAGGCTTTCCCCAGAAGAAAAGGAAGCTATCGAGAAGAGGCAAATATAAACAAAAGAGTTTGATGGCCGAGGAGGGGGGGGGGGGGGGGGGGGGGGGCAGGAGATCGCACAGAGTGCCGAATGAGGTAAGCCCGGCCCTGGCCTGGTCATCACGACTACATGTAGGTGGGTCTGTACAACCTTCCGCTTATTAAGCTTAATTACGTTGCCTGCCACCCTCTCATTAATGCTATAGAATTAATCTATATTGCAAGGAGTCCTACTCTTGGTTCCTGTCTCTCCGGTAAACCTCGATAACACAGTACCGTCTTTGCCAAAAGTAACCAGGCTGCTCCAAAGGCTGCCGGAGCAAGCGCGCGGCCGTGTGGCGGCGTTGCGCTCGCTGTGGCTTATCGGTGCTCGTCAGCTCCGAGGGTACAACAGCTGACGTAACTTCGCACCCTCAGTCTCGCCCGTTGGATGATAAAAACTAGGCGCGTATGATGTGCGGGCTCAGGTTTCAGTGGGAAGCCTGGTTGCGCCCAACGAGGGCGCTCAGTATTGTGACGGGGCTATCGCTCTTCTCGGCAACTGCGGAAAAGCAGGTGATAGTAGACACTATGAGCTCTAGATGTTCGTTTCTAAGACGAATATGTGCTATGTTTGTCAGACAGCGTTGCCCTGAAATAAGGGTTCCACGAACGAGAAAGTAATCATGTGCATTTAATAGCTAAGCGTGAGGAGGGTTTCATTTTAATTCGTTACTTAAACGAAAACTTACCCACAAGCAAATGCAAAAATTTGTTATAATCAATCATTGAACTTATACACAGTCTCCTCAAAGGGATAACACAATTTTTCATGCCTAAAAGAGATATAAGACGGCTTGAGAGGTTTCACAAGCTTTCCCATATCTTTGTACTGGAGTCACGGCCCGTAAAGTGGCAGTACGCAAGGCACCTCGGAGAAAGCATATTGAAATTTCGAGGTGCGTTATCATTCTTTAATGTACAGGCGCGTCAAACACGCAGGAAAGCGCAATCGTGCTGGTGCGTTTCAACTGCGGATTACAGAAAACAAGCACGCATAACTATATAGCGAGAAACGCGACTTATATCTGCTTCAGTGCAGTTGCCGAGAAGAGCAAATAGCCGCGTCGCTGTACTGGGCGCCCTCGCTGGGCACAACCAGGCTTCCCACGCGTGAAACCGCAGCCCGCACATCATAAGCGCCTAATTTTTATCATCCAACGGGCGAGAGTGAGGGTGCGAAGTTACGTCAGCTGTTGTACAATCGGAGCTGACGAGCACCGATAAGCCACAGAGAGCGCAACGCCGCCACACGGCCGCGCGCTTGCTCCGGCAGCCTTCGGAGCAGCCTGGTTACTTTTGGCAAAGACGGTACATGTCCGCCCTTCAGTACAGTATATGCCTCATTTGGCCTCCTAACCTTACTAAGCCCTATCAGATCCCGTTTCGTATACCCTGTAATTCCTTTAACACTACTGATAAGCTAGCCCCCCTAGCTAGGATTCTAGCGTTTAACGTTTCCAGGGTCAGTCTTCAATGGCGGCCTTCCTGGAGCCAGAGATTCTTCGCACTCTTTGCTGCGTTATTGCTGTACAGGTCCGATCGCAGCCACTAGAGGGACTAAGGGCCATGAGGTTGTTGAAGTATTCATAGGAGGTTGGTGGCCAATTACTACACCAGGGTGGCCAAATCCTGTTCTGGTGAGGGAGTGCGTTTCTGCAGGTGTTCACGGACATCAGGTCGCACCCCAACCCTGTTTACTCAATTCCATCAACACGCGAATATTTGTAGTGCGTAGCACTACTAGCCGCAATCACGGATTTCGCCGATGTCTGTCCGAAGCCGCTAACTCTCTTTCTTTTCGTGAACTTGAAGTTGGGAAAGAGAAGGCGGAGTGGCCACATAGCTACAGCAGAAGCCGCTCTCTCTCTCTGTCCATCCGCCTCTCCGTGGAGGAGGAAGGAAAAGTGGCGACGCCCGCATCACGTGATTTAACACTGAGGGGGCGAAGCGGTCGCATAGATGCACCCAGTGAGAGTGTAAGACGGTGAGAAAGGGGCGTGTCAGTTGCAGACGTGGCGGCCGTCACTTGGCAGCTACTCCGGAGTGAGCAGTCGCGTGTCGCTCACTCGTCCTGAACTTCGGCATCTCTTCCCTCGCATCAGTCACTCCTCAGCCTTCACGGACAGCAGACATGAACGCGCGGTGCTCCCTGGACCTCGGCTCCGAGCCGCTCGCCGCGTCGTGAAGCTGCTTGCGCTTACCTCCGTGCCTCAACTAGCGCTCACCTTCAAGCGCGTTTTCCTCTCTCTTCTCTCTTTATCTCATTTCTGAAGATTGTGTAAGGAAAGCGGAGGACTGTTTCGTGCCGCAATGGATGAAGCCGGGCCGTCAGGCACTGCGGCGCAAGTGCGCCGTGCTGATGTACAACGGTTAAGCAGTGCTACGCATCTACTTCGCATGTGATTAACAGCGCAAATCGGTGGTAACTTTTTTTTAATCCGATGGGGAATTGCGCCGCACCGGGATTCGAACCACGGTCTTACTGTACGAGAGGCGGATGTTCTACCTTTACGCCCCTGCTGCACCGGACATCAACACTAGTAGTGGCGGGGACCTGACGATAGTCACCATACCTGCTGTCGAACACATGTCAGAGCAGAGCGAGGAACAACACACTAATAGGAAGTTCTGGCTTGAGGCTGGTTGTTTAGAAGCTCGGTTGTCAAGCAGATCAACCTAAACGTGCTGCCTTACCAACAGCCCATCAGGGTCAACCGGTGCGAAGCCAGCAGCATCTGAATTAGCTTTGCATCTCATTCCAGTTAGCCGGACAACACTTATATGAATGCTGGGAGAGAGCAGTCTTATTTATCCACATTACAAGACAAATGGATGGTCCTACCTTGGTGAGGCTATCAAAGAGGCCTGTGCCAGGCTCTGGTCAGCAGACAGCAGGCGGGGCATCCGGTGGCCCAATGCAGCACAGGCCAGCACCCGGACACGCAGTTCCATTAAGACATAAGGAACGGTAACCGGCTGACAGGGTTTGCATGGTTTCCGTTCCAAACGACACTCCCCCCCCCCCCCCCCATCAAAGCTGCTCTCACTGACTGGAATATACACTTCACCTCATTTATTCATAAAAATTTATTAAAAACAGCCAGCTCTTGGCGCATATAAAGAGTCGACCATACTAAAAAAAAGCAAAGCAACAAATGGTCGGTCCTCGTAGGATGCGACAGTTCCACACAATGATTACTACATAACTACAGCGGGCCGTAATGAGCCATTTGCAGGAAGCTTGGCGGATGACACTTCATCTCCAAAGACGTGTGCGACTGGGGCAGTGGCAGAAGGGCGCCAGGGCTCAGATGCGGCTGCAGATAGTAAGCGTAGGCGAGGCAGTCGACGGACGCCGGTGGTGGCGGAGGTTTGGTCTCTGTGGCAGCCGGTTCAGCGACGGCAGATGGCTCGTGAAGCTTGTGGAAATAGGCTGAAAGCCGCTTGCGCTTGGAGGCGGCGTAGTATCCGCACCAGCAGCACGCAGTTACCGCCGCGAGGGCTGCCACCGATAGGAACAGCAATGCAGTCTCAGAGTTCAGCAGAGACGACGAATCTGAAGAGGAAAAGTTGAAAGCGATCAAGGGCAGCTAACACGGGCACGCATCGGTAGTGGCGCGTATCATGGGCCAAACACTGTAATAGAATTCGTGCTAATCAAAGTAAGCTTTTTGAAATTACATTTTTTAAAACATTTATTTCTCTGAGAAGCTAAAGATATGAAAAATAAAGTGCGCTATCATAGAAGAAAAAAAAAATTGGGTAAATATGTGTTCATAGTACTTGTTACTTCGCACCGTTACCATTTCGCCGTGCAATACCCCTATATTTATAGTCGCGAAGAATGGAACAAAAAGACGCGTTTTTTTCTCGATTGGAGACTTCGCATACCGGAGACGTATTAACGTAGACGCATGCCGGCTTAACGGACACTCTCTGCGCCCGCGCAGTAGCAGGGGAGAAGCAGTGAGGCCACTGGTCGTGCGTTAGATGGCCACGGCAGAAGCGCATCGAAGCTTTCGCGATTGTGGTACTGCCCTGCGTTACAGCTGGAGGTTGAAATTTCACCCATTTCGCTTTGTAGGCTACAACGTCTGCCGGTTTCTTGCATCGCGCTTTTCGTTCTTCGCGCTGGAAGTTCCTGGAAGGGGCAGACCATGCTGGCGCAGTGACTGCGGCTTTCAAGCGATGCGAGCTGAATCGGCGAGGTAAAAAAAACGCTATTGCTGCGACCCTTTCAAAGCGGTGTAAACCCAGCTTGTGAATCATACTTTAGTTTGGAGAAACAGCCTCTTTAAAGCAGTGGCTCTAAATCTCTTGTTCAGCAGAATAACCCGGCGTTCTCCCGTCGACGTGTCGCGAATATCCCGATTAGTCGACAAGGTCATGACGTCAGCAGCAACACGACATCGCTCGGAAACAGAGCCCTCCTCAACGCTCACGTCACGCTTGGAAGAAAGTGATGAAAACGTAATACGCGAATCGAATAAAAAATAGATTAATGTCTCGATGATGCAACTTGGAGAAATTTATTTCGCTTAAGGAAAAACGTTAAGTATTTCGGCTTTCATGGGAGTTAACCATCCAGAAAGCTCTACTACTTAAATCATTGCGCGTACACATGGTATTGCGTCTACAGCCTGAGCTTTCTCCGCTCACACTTTCACGGCACATACATCTATCAGTGCGCTAGCAGGTGGTTAACATTTATACAAAACTATAAATTGAGAAACAGCCACTGCATAAAAGCGCGAACTGTCAGACCTTTCTTTTTATCTCGTAGCACTGGAACACAAGTGATAGCGCACTTCGGGCAATATGAACGTTTGTCACTAGTTGCTCCATTTCAGTAACTTTGAAACATCGCACTTACGGTACGGCTCGAAGACAATACGCTCTCCCTCACCGTCACTGTCAAGGTCACCGACCACGAGGCTCATCTGGAACGAGAAAGTGGAAAGTGAGTGGTCTTTCCTTCCCACTGATGCAGCCACCTGTCGCCGGATGACGGGAGTGGAGGAACATATCTATCGAGATTCAAAGTGTTTGTGCAAACTGCTTATGAGAATTCGGGCGTAAATACTTTAAAGAATGGTGTTGAGCCATTCGCGTTATTTTTGTGTAGTTAGAGGTTCCAAATATATGCACACAAACTGAGTTTTTTCTCAATAGTAGAACAGGTAATAAGAGTATGAAAAGTGCATTTTCTAGCATAATATACCGGAACTTCCAAAAGCGGACGCTTGATGCAGTAATTGACTGCGGGTAAGAAAAAAAAAAAACATTTTTACATTCACGCTATGAAAATAGGGCTGTACAGCTGCTTCATTCCGTGAACTGCACACTATAACGGACCCAATGCAGCAAGTAAGTTTCCTTGCACATACAGCAGTTTCATAGGCTCTTATGCTTATAAATGCGGATGGAGCATAAGAGCCTATGAAACTGCTGTATGTGCAAGAAAGCTCACTTGCTGCATTGGGTCCGTTAGTATGCAGTTCAAGGAATGAAGCACCTGTACAGCCGTATTTTCATAACGTGAATGTAAAAGTATTTTTTTTTTTTATATTTCGCACGCCCTAGGCACGTATTGCACACATGCTGCGACCACGCTTTCGGCAAAAGCGCAGCTCCGACGTCAACAAGATCAAGCTGTGAAAGTCGCTTCGGTGCTTCAATTTGCGTAAAAACAAGAAAAAGCGAAACTTTCAAATTCAAACGCAGAAATTACCAGGGAAACAGTTATCGAATGCGAGTAAGGTCTGCACGCAAATCAGAAGTACCTCATGGTGTTGAGACCTATCAGCTAAAGCGATTTTATTTCTATTCACACGCGAGATTGGCTGCTAAGAGTTGGCATGATAAGACGCAAAGTCATCAGAAGAAAATTCGCGAAAGTAAAACAGGATAGGTATGCCTATACCAGGCTGATAGTGCATATCTATCGGGGAAGCGTAAAAGGAGCGAGCCTTGCTCCACGACATGCGAGCGGTGCCGTCATATCCGACCTCATTGCTTTCCTAAAGAAGCTGTCAGCAGCAAAGCAGCACTTCTTTCCCAATAAAGCGACTGTTATCGAACCTTTCATGTAATGTAATGTCCCACCTCTACACAGCCATTTAAGGCTCTCAGCAGACGTATTTAGTGATTTAATTAGGGCCCTGATACAAATATTTGAAGCTATTTCGTGCATTTCGCTTCAGGTACGCTGCAAATGATTTAATTTGCACCCATTGATACGGCAAGAAACAACCACACACGTATACGAACTCCATCGTTTTGCAAGCATTCCTCGAAATAAATAATTAGTTTTGTGCGAAATTAAAAAAAAAAAAGAAGACTAGAGTCAAGTATTTTCGAAACGAAACTCGCTGCACAGTTGTAAAAACATGAAAGCAGGTAGAAGAAAAAGTAGCTAGAAGAAAAGTAAACACCTGATGATTGCCAGCTCTCACTGCTTCTCCTTTCGCCAACATTTTTTTTTTTTCTTTCGGCACGTAGTGGCCGTTGGCAGGTCTGTAAAAGCAGTGGAACAGTCTCGCCTGTGCGCGAACCAAATTCTTCGAGGTTGCCGTCAGTGCACATTAGACCAAAACACGGGCAGTTACGAGGTACAGAGGCTACGCAAATAGAGAAACAATAAAGGAAGCACGAGAACAATCACTAGACGGTTTCGACCGGGCGGAGTATGTGTCTTGCTCTGGATTTCATTTCTTTGTCGGCGCGGACGCTACTTTGTCCTGCGGGTCGCCCACGCTATCGAATGCAATTTCATCGAGCATCATCGGAAAGATGGCCCCGGCAAGAGGCCCGTCTTCTCGTATTAGGCGCATAGGAGGGCCAGCTTGCAGAGCCTGCCCATAGAGAAAAAGATTGGCCTGCCTTCGCTCATAAACAGACGCGTCCGCTGCATCCCGTGGGACTCACCTTGTAGTTTGCCGAACCGGCGCTTGCGGAGTGCTGCTGTGTGTGTTGCGTGGTGGTGTGGGCCGAACACGGGGCGAGTGTGCCGTGTGCTCCTAGCAGGCCGCGCGGCTGGGAAATAAACTCGGCGTGGCCAGCGCCGCCCTTTCGTCGCGAGGTGCACGTGCACTTATCGCACTGACGTCGTCGTGGGACGCAGTAGCGCTCGTCGTGTCCCGCCCCGGAGTGCGCACCTTGGCCCAGGCATGGAAGAGCCGGCAGATTCGACTGTCCGCACAACGCTGTAGTTCGGAAAGACGCGTGGCGACGCTTATCTTCCTCTCGGCTAAATAGGCACGTGCGACGGCGATGCGCGAACTGAATGGCTCGGGCGTGCTGGGTCCACCTGACTTCGCTTTAGTGACAGTGGCCGAACTTGTCGATTGAGCCACCACGGATCGTCTTTCACACAACAACGTATCACAGATAACGAATGAACAGTATCAGGAGAAAAATTAAATGAGTGGAGTGTTCGAGTACGAGGTGTCTCTGATGGCACGTGCTTTGGCGATGGAAGGGAAACTCCTTTACTGGCAATAGTAATGGACATTATGTACGCCTAATACTTACTCTAGTTAACATCAGCGGTAAATGTTCTTTGATCAAGCAAGTGCATCATTTAAACACAATGATTCTCAAACGTTTGTTTAAAGTTACGGCAACGCCTTTACAAGAACTGTGTGACTCGAATGTCCACTTGAAAGGGTAAGGGTAGACGTTCCGTCAAGGTGAGAAAAAGAAAGAAGTTCGCTAAAAAGCAATACTGCACAGTTGCGAATGAAGGTAATCTCTTTCCGCCATTGTAGTTACGTTTCATTAATCACTGCAAATTATTGCCAAAGATTTGCTTGCTTGAACAAGGTCAAAAGTTTAGGCAATAAAGAGATAAGGAGACGTTTAAAACTAGCCCTGATATATGTATAAAAAGAATTGTACAATAACCGAAGTTTCTAGTGGCACAAATCTCGTATCAAAAAACAGAGAAAAAAAAAATAGAATTACGAATACGCAAATAGTGGCACGAATCATTCGGACTTAACTGTTCTGGATACTGCACTCAGTGGACTGTTGCTGGCGTAGGGATATCGTATGACTTGCATTACTATTCTCAAGCTGGGTTCGGATACTGCTCCGAGAACGGATGCTCAAGTTAATTGATTACATTCGGAGGCGATCGACTACGATGTCTCTTTATTAGTGACCACGGAAAATGGCATAGCCGTCGGCCACGTTCACATTGTTACATAGCGGCGTTTAACACTATACCTCTACCTAACAACTCAGTTTACTGACTCCACACCGTCCTATTTTTTAAACGTTATCAGCGCACATACCCTTACATACAAATGAGCTTATGCTTGCAACATAGCGAGAGCACACGGATCCTTAAATTATAGTGTAGAAGAATGGCGCATTCGTCGACGCTTGAGAGAGAGAGAAGAAAGCGCCCGGTACCCTGTAATGGGGCCACACTTTGCTCACCTACGATAGATTTCTAAACTGCAATGCCATGTTAACTTACCCTATTACTTAGTGGATATACGTGTTGTGTTCGGGTAAGCACAAAACTTGTACAAATATATTGTGATATTGCATCGTATGGTATGATATATGACGTTTAACGGCCCAAAGCAACACTGCCTTAAGGGTGTGATGGATGTCGTAGTGGACGGGTGCGAATGCGTGGCGGCGACGGTGTTCTCCGGTTGCCGAAGCGCCGGCTCGGAATCAGCGGATCACGGTGCGTGCCTAAACCGAAACGCAGAGCCACGTTGACCTGACCCGCTAGCGGCGTCAGCGGCATCAGTCAGTCGCTGCTATCTCTTCGCTGTGCAATGTTCCTATGGGCCCACGCGCTGCCTCCCGCGACATCCCGATAACTTAATTGCTCTCTTTGCTCCTCTTCCAATGCAACCGCTGTGCGGCGGCAACCAGAGCGCCGGATAGGTGGCGGCGGATCTCGATATTTGCACCGCCCGAGTCGAAACGCATAGCCGCCGTCGTTCGCTGCGAACTGCCTGCCCAAAGTTGTCTGTAATTGTAGGTACGTACAGTCACAATCAATATGAAGGTGATCGCGGGAACTTCGACCGGTGGGCCTTTCAAGCTGCATAGCGGCCGATTTTGGAACTGCGAAGATAATGATTGCGCTGCTTTCTTGCCCCCCTACGCTCTTCCGGGATGCAAGCATCACCCCCCTGACTAACTCGCCGGATTTTTTTTTTTTCTACTCACAACTGCTGCGGGCACGATTTTGCTGACGAGGCCTGCGGACGCGGTCTGCGGACAGAAATCTGGGAACAATGCGCAGTAATGCTTTCGTATGTCACCGCACCCTGCTTGATGACGCGTGAAAAAAAAAAAAAAAGAAAGAAAAATTGTTACTAGCTAGCGGGGAGTGTCAGCTGTTAGAAGAACAGCGAAAAGAGAGAGAGTGGATACCATTTTGTTTCCCTCGCCACGAAAGGTGATGGCGTAACGTGGCGCTGCTCCTTGTCTCAGTTGCGGCTCGAGCGATCACCTTCATATTGATTGCGACTGTACTTACATGTCTTGCTTGAATTCTTTGCCTCAATCTATCGAAAAGCTGAAACAGCTGATGAGCTGCGCTCAAATTTCGCATTAGGAAGTGACGTAATCGTCGGTAATTTTTTGCATGTTTTTTTCGTTACGTAGTCAATCTATTACTGAGCTCTTTTTCGTAATGGACGACAGTGGTCCGCCTATACGTCGTCCGCGAAGTCGCCGCCAACAAGCAGCGGTTAGTAAGAGGCGTATAAGCCGTGTGGAGGCGCTGTGCTATTTTGAAGTCTTACCTACTGCAGTGCGCGCTAAAAACACATAGCAGCTAATAGCGCATATTTTAAGCGACGTACGTGATACCGTACAAGCATCCGTACTCAGCCCACTGCAGATACGTACGTGGAAGGAAGCGAAAGCGTCAGCAAGTAACAATGCTCTGATCGGTGCAGACTTAAGCTTCACACTCAAAACCGCTCCCAACAAGCTTCTGGCTGAAGTTTGTTGTGTCGATTAGTGAGCTGAACCGTCGCAGTTTCTTTCTTTCTTTTTTTTTGCTTTTTGTATTCACCCACCTTTCAAGGTGCTGACTGAAATGAAGCCGTCAGGATAGAAACAGAATGATTTGGGCTGTCGAGTTCAAATTGGTTTACCCTTTATATCGTACAAATACCGCCAAGATCTTTTCTAATTTCTGCAGAAAGGAAAGTGCTTAACCTAGCCATACAGCGCAGCCTTTTTGTATTACAATACTGGGCTGAAAAAAGAGGTCGCGACAGCAACGACACGAAACTAGCCTCACGCGCGGCAGATTTTAAACCGTGAGCTCTGCCTCGCCGTACAGCTTGAATATAGGACGGAGAGTGAAAAGCTGCCGGCCACGTGCCTATCAAATTAGGCGACGCCTCGAAACAGGCCTGTTATGCGGGACGATGTTGATCTGGTCGTCCCACATGCTCTGGGTCGATGTCATGCGCTGAAACTGCTACTGACAGGCCAAATTGCTGGAGCTAAAAGCGGCTTGTGAAGTGGGCTTGCCGCGCGTGCCTTTCGGTCGCCGCAACGAATTATTAAAAAAGTAATTCATATCATGCGTGACGCAGAAATATTCGCTCTGGAGTTTTGTAGGCCATGGGCCGACCGCGAAGGTTGTCAGCATTTCTTGATTTATCTATTAGTCAACCAAATCAGGCTCCAAAAGATATTTATACGCAGGCATTCTTAACTGAACAATAAACATTTAAAGAGATTCTTCGACAGGAATGAACAACAGCTTAATACAATGTAGTTCTCGCCGAATGCCACCAACTAAGCGGACTCGTGGGCCCCACAGTTCGAGGGTGCAGTGTTGCTCTAACCCAGCAAGTCACAAACAGTTGCTTGAACAGATTAGGACAGCTGTGGCGTGTTTTCAAGTGAGTGCATGGTAATAGTCTGGCAAAGCCATGCAGACCTCATCAGATTCGTGAGACAGTGCTTCCGACTACTGTTTGTGACACCACCGCCAAATGATTACGAGGCATGCTTTACGGCTCAAATAAAGTATTATCGACCTACTCAGCAGATTGCCAATATCTCAGTACTCCTGGAACGTCAGCATTTGTCGAACACGATGGATGGTAACCTTGTTTGTGCGATCGCGCTGCTGTGTCTTGGCGGATAATTTTTACCAGACAATGTTCGGCCTGAAGTAATTCATGCATGTTTGTTTCGTCGCGAACCGTAATTGAATGATCGTGTTTGACTGTTTTGCTTTGTTTCTTGTCTGTGAGAAGCGGCGACAAGGCAGTCGGGATGAAGAGTTTTAGAAGGCTCGCTGCGCTATTTATTACAGACCGGCCTTTACTTGAACACTTCTGGTACTATTTTCCTGGAGCTTCCTCCCGCAGCTACAGTGAATGCCTGCACGTGCGTGAGCGCTTATAGGACGCACGACTATAGTGCAGCACTTCAACGAGGTGTCCAAGCAAACTGCAGCTAAATAACCTTCCGCGTGATTTAAAGCAGGTCAGACCAGGCTTCGCCGTTTGGAACGTAGTTTGTCGTGTTTTTCCGATCAGGCAGTTGATTCATGGCCAATGGTAATCGGCCATCCGGAGCGCTGTCCGAATTTGCCAAAGGAAATCTCCCTTTTTGACTGATGATGACAATGAAGAAACCAGCGCCACATCCGAGTTGATGGCATTGGCTGCAGTTACGAGCCACAGTCTGCGTGAGTGGGCAAGAAGGTAGAGATTGCTAAGTCTGGCTGACCGCTGCTGTGTCACTCAATCTTGACAACTACGTGTATGAGAATTACGAACGTAGTTGTGTCCCCCTTTTTTCGTGGAGACTTATCACGAGCATCTATACTACGAGGAGTCCTGGTGGTGGTGGTGGCGAACTCTTTTATTGCGCCCAAAAACAGGGGACCGGTCAAAGGGCTGGTTGCGCTGACTTAGAGGAGCTCAAACAAGAGATTATAAATACTTACATCCGCCCTGAACCAACAACCAACCTCCCCTTCTATCAGGGCGCGGACAATCTCTGTCTAGACGCTCCAATCACTTTTGCGGAGGTCCGAGCAGAACTCAATCGCCTCAAGACGACTTCGGCGGCCGGCCCTGACCGCATTTCAAATAAAATGCTTAGGAATCTAGACGACGCATCCATTCATGCTCTTACCGACTATATTCAAGAATGTTGGGCCAGCGGTACCATCCCTCAAGAGTGGAAATGCGCCAATCTAGTCCTCATCCCCAAGCCGGGCAAACCACCAACCTTGGCCAACCTCCGTCCCATCTCTCTCACGTCCTGCGTTGGGAAGCTGATGGAGGAGTCCTGGCCATATATACTTTTTTAACCTCGCCGGGGTGGAGCAGTGGTTAGGGCGCTCGATTACTGTGCCCAAGGATGCGGGATCGAATCCCAGCCTCGGCGGCCGCTTTTTTATGGAGGCGAAAAGGTAGGCGCCCGTGTGCTGTGCGATGTCAGTGCACGTTAAAGAACACCAGGTAGGCGGAATTTACTGAGTCCTCCACTATGGCGTATCTCATAGCCTGAGTTGCTTTGTGACGTTAAACCCCAAAACAAAACCAAAGCATACCTATTTTTTAAACATGTCGTTTAAGGAAACTACGGCCAGCCTATTGCAACTTTATGCCAAATAATTATTAAATACTATTAAAAACCTTGAGAGCATATCCGATACTTTTACGATAAATCTGAGCAGGTAAGATTTTATTCGTAAAGGGAGTCGAATAGGAGGATATTCGATTCGCGAAAATTTCGAGTATTCACACACCTCCTTTTGTACACGGAGCCTTGTTTTTCAGTGTCATCGAGGGCTCGGTGTCTTCATTTGAGCAGCGCGCCAAGACATGGGAAAGCCACACGACATCCGTATATTTATTGTACATATTTCCTGCGCGCGTTCTAGACGTGAATAATGAAAGTTCAAAGTATTCCAGCTCACAAATTTAATAGGGAAAAGTTAAGCGTGCCTGTACGCTGAAAACGTGTGAGCATACCGATGGCTTAGAACGCTACGAAGATGGCCTCCTGCTGCCTGTATCTGCGCTTGCTTAAAGTACATACTGTCAGGTGCGACAGACTCCAGTCAGTGCCACGTACCAACGCAGTCAACTATAACAAAGCGTTGTGCGTTGTATTATGGTGTGGATTCGAGTTCGAACCGTACACTTCCAAAAAAACTATCCAGCCTGTTATTTCGCCCGCCTTTGTGACTTTCACGATTACGATTTCGTCTTCGCGCCAAGAAATGCAGCAGGGTGTAATGCGCAGCACGCCCTAATATGCATTTCAGGCTTAAATGCAACAGGGCACAGGCATGTCCCGGTTGGCGCATTATTCCACGAAGCACGCCAGGCCGCCATTCGAGCCTTTTACACCCTGCAACATATATTCAGACTAACGCTGAAATGCCGCGCTATTTGCGAACGACCAGGAGCCGCGTCTGTCCTATGTGTGAGTGCCGAGATAGGACAACGCGGCCGAAACGGTAGTTAGTCTGACTCGAGCTACAAACGGGTTGCACAGGCTGACGCGTATTGTTCTCTTTATGGCTATATGCAGTGGTCCCGAACTTGTTCGCGAGAGCGTCAGGGAGACGGCTATCTGAGATTGCTGCAACTTGCACGAGCTTAAACATGCTAAACGCATAGAAAATATTTCCTTATGAGAGGGCAATGCCGCGTTTTCTTTTTCTAACAAAATCCCCGTGACGAAACAGACGTTAGAAGCCATCGCTATTTCTTCTCGTTTTTCATCTGGTCGGGTTGCAGGTTCGGGCAAAGCATTTTCTTCGCAACATAGAAACGAACGCTCTGTAATTAGGACATACGCGAAAAAAAAAATCATGGAAAGAGAGCTGCGTGAAGGTATATCGTGCGAATTGAGTGCAGGGTGCATTAGCCTAACGCAGGTATGTCATCGCTGTGTAGTGCGCTCATAGAGTTGTGTCGGTAATGAGAACATAAAAGTGGCAACTGCGGCGCCTCGCCATCCTGTGCTAATAGTTCTTGTCGTGTCTCTTCCCGTGACTGACTTTTCTGATATCGGAACAGTTTCTTACTGCATCTTGGAGGAAATGGCTACGTAGCATAGGAATATGCCAAACATTGCACATAATGTACGTACAGGCACAGACATAAGCATAACAAGCATGTTATTCTGTTCTAACAGCAATATTTAGTTCCTAATAGAAATGACACCAATTTTTTTTTCGTGATAAAACGGGCTAGTTTTTACTACCAGCCTGCCCATCTGTACATAACACACAGCTGCTAGTCTCAGTTAGGCAACGCTTCAGAGAGAGAGAGAGACTATCTTTGTGGGGAAAGCTCGAAATTATTGCTGCATGTCGAACTTGCGTGCTACCACCGCTTCAACTCTTTCGTTACCACGCCACACTGATTCGGTCACCGGTCATCGAAGCGCCGTTTTAGTGGCACCGTTTAGATTGTACTTCAGGCACTATAGTATATATATATATATATATATATATATATATATATATATATATATATATATATATATATATATTGCCACCTAGCGTTGCCAGGTGGCGCATGACTGAGGTGTGAAAGGAGGACGAAGTTGAAGAGGACGACAAAGTGTCGCTTGCACGTTTGCGTCTGTGCTGCTGTGTTATTGTGTCTGGGCTACCCCCTGCTATCGTTGGTATCCTTAGTCACCGTGTACGTGATATTCTGGTGGAGCTGCTGGGAAAAACGATCGCCTATGCAAGAATCTCCATCTACAAGACGTCGCGCCAGCCATCGCTCCAGTCGACGGCTCCAGGGTCTGTCTCCGGAGTTTCAGCCATCACCCGCCGCCATGACATCTGGTGCTCCTGCTCAGCAGGTAACGGGCGTCGCACCGGCCTGTAACTACACCTTGCAGGCCCCTCGGGTACCGAAGTCTTTCCATGGGGACCTCTTTGAGGATGTGGAGGACTGGTTCCTCCAGTTTGAAAGCGTCGCTGCTTTCAACCAGTGGGACGATGCTACCAAACTAAGGAACGTCTACTTCAGCCTTGAGGACGGCGCCCGTATCTGGTTCGAGAACCGAGAGCAAGTATTAACTTCGTGGCGGGAATTCCGTCAACTGCTCGAGGCTTACACTAGCGCAGATCGTCGCGAGCATGCAGAACGTGCCATTCACTCTCGCATCCAAAGGCCGAATGAGAGTGTCCAAGCGTACGTCGAGGACATGACGCGCCTCTTCAGGCGAGCCGATCCCGCCATGTACGAGGACAAAAAGGTCAGGCACTTGATGCAGGGTTTGAAAGAGCAGCTGTTCGCAGGCCTTGTGCGAAACCCACCGTCGACTGTAAACGGATTCCTTGCGGAGGCCACCAGAATGGAAAAGGTGCTACAACAACGTGCCGTGGCTTATGACCGACCTTTTCAAACAAGCACAATCGCGGAATCATTTGCATCTTCAGAGCGGCATCCCGATGCATTGCGCGAACTGATTCACAGCGTCGTGCGCGAAGAACTAAGCAAGTTCTGGAGCCCTCTGCAGCAATCGCCAACTTCCGTTTCTGCTATAGTGCGGGAGGAGGTGCGGCAGGCACTCAAGAGCCCTCTTTCGCCTGTAGTTCCGAGCCCGCCATTATTGTCGGGGACGGACAATCGTCCCACATATGCGGAAGTTCTGCAGAGTCAGGCTCCCCCTTCACCACCGCCCATTCTCGCGTCACCTACAGTTCCGCTGCCCTCGGTGCAGCCAGTGCAGAACTTCGACAATCGTCCGCTGCCCCGACGCGAAGCCGACATTTGGCGCACGCCTGACCGCCGTCCGCTTTGCTTCCACTGCGGTGAACCAGGACATCTCTACCGGGATTGTCCGTATCGACGCCTCGGTCTCCACGGCTTCCGCATCGACTCGCCTCCTCCCTGGTTTGGTCAACGACCCCGAGTTATTGAGGAGTACCTGGCGGAGCAGCGTTCTTCATCTTGTTCGCAGCGTCAGCCCCGCTCCCCTTCGCCAAGGCGCTCCTCCTCGTTCACCCACGGTTCCTCGCGAGAGGACCAAGGCCGCTCCTTTAGCCCTCATCGGGAAAACTGAAAACAGCGACCTTCGGGGGCGAGGCCGCTGGTAGTCGCTGCGTTGAAGACCTCCCGTCGTCGCCGCTTCGATCCGACCGCGAGCTGCTGGTACCGTCACCTAGGGAAGCAAAAAGCGTTTCTCTGGACATTCCGGTTATTTTAGACGGTCGCACTACGGTCAATGCATTAGTGGACACCGGTGCCGATTATTCAATTTTGAGTGGTCGCATAGTGACTGTTTTGAGGAAGGTGCTCACTGCTTGGCCAGGTGTGTACCTTCGAACCGCCGGCGGTCATATAGTTACTCCAAAGGGGATGTGCACGGCTCGCGTTCAGATTAACGGACGTACTTTCGTAGTTAGTTGCGTTGTTTTAAGTGACTGCTCCCGTGACCTTATCCTCGGCATTGACTTTCTGCGGGAGTACGGAGCAGTTATCGACCTGCGAAATAGACTCGTCACGTTTTCGATGGGACAATCTACCGAACAAGATAGTAGCAGTCCTTGCAATACCGCACTTCGTGTTTCCGCTGAGAGCGTCTCGCTGCCGCCGCGAAGCAGTGCTCTTGTGGAAGTTACCTGTGACGATTTCCGTACCGGTGATGCTGTAGCGGAGGCGAACCATTCACTCCTGCTTGCTCATGGCATTTGCGCTCCCCGAAGTTTATTGTCGTTTCACAATGGCCGGGCTGCACTCCTTGTCACAAATTTTTCTAATGAGTACCGACACTTGTTCCCGGGGACTGCTATCGCTTTTGCTGACCATGTTGCGCACGATCCGGTCTGTTTTGCATCCACGGCAGTAGAAACTAACGAGCCATCTCTTGACAACATCGACATTAATTGTCACTTGTCAAAGGAGAAACGGTGGGCCTTAGAGCAACTGCTGCTAGACTTAAAGCACTGCTTTGCTTCTTCTTCGAAGGTTCGTCAAACGCCCATTACACAACATTGCATCATTACTTATGACGACGCTCGCCCAATACGACAGCAGCCTTATCGTGTGTCTGCCAAAGAACGAGAAATGATCCAGACGCAGGTTCAGGAGATGCATTGCTGGATGATGGTGTTGTGTACCCTTCACACAGTCCGTGGTCTTCACCAGTAGTCCTGGTCAAAAAGAAAGACGGCACTCTTCGATTTTGCGTCGACTATCGGAAATTGAATAATGTGACAAAGAAAGATGTATACCCGTTGCCGCGCATCGATGACTCACTGGAAAGATTGCGACGTGCGAAGTATTTTTCATCTATTGATTTAAAAAGCGGCTATTGGCAAATCGAAGTAGACGAAAAAGACCGAGAAAAAACCGCATTTGTCACTCCAGATGGCCTATATGAATTCAAAGTACTCCCATTTGAATTGTGCTCTGCCCCAGCTACATTCCAAAGGATGATGGACACCGTCCTCACTGGCCTCAAGTGGCAGATCTGTCTTGTGTACTTGGACGACGTAATTGCTTTTTTCCGAAACATTTGATCAACACCTCGAACGCCTTCGAGCTGTCCTGGAAGCCCTCCGTTCTGCTGATCTCACGCTGAAGCCCCAGAAATGCCACTTCGGGTATATAGAACTCAAGTTCCTCGGCCATGTTGTAAGCGCTGATGGGGTGCGCCCGGATCCCGATAAGACTGCTGCCGTCGCACGATTTCCCGTTCCAGCTAATAAGAAGGCTGTTCAGCGCTTCCTCGGCCTGTGCGCATATTATCGGCGTTTCATTGCGGACTTTTCTCAGTACGCAGAACCTCTGACGCGCCTTACAAGGAAGGACACCTCCTTTGTTTGGAACTCTGAGCAGCAGATGGCCTTCTCTTTGCTTCGTGAGCGCCTTCAAACATCCCCTGTTCTGGCGCACTTCGATGAAGCGGCTGACACTGAGGTGCACACTGACGCCAGTAGTATCGGTCTTGGCGCGGCCCTTGTTCAGCATCAAGACGGGTTTGAGCGAGTAATAGCCTATGCTAGCCGCACTCTCTCTCGTGCCGAAATGAACTATTCCACCTCAGAAAAGGAATGCCTGGTGGTCGTATGGGCTACTATGAAGTTTCGCCCCTATCTTTACGGCCGGCCATTTAAAGTCGTCACCGACCATCATTGTTTGTGCTGGCTGGCAAATCTGCGAGACCCATCTGGACGACTTGCACGCTGGAGTTTACGGCTTCAGGAGTTCGACATAACCATTGCTTACAAGTCCGGCCGCAAACACGAAGACGCCGACACGCTGTCACGAGCACCCGTTGACACTGGCGATACTACAGCCGATGACGATAGCGGTTTTCTAGGAGCCCTCAGCGCATCTGAGCTCAGGGATCGACAAAGAGCTGATCCAGACATCCTTCCACTCATCGATTACCTGGAAGGGCGTGATACGACCCTGTCTCGACACCTATCTCGGCACCTTGGTTCCTTCTGCATATGGCAAGGTGTCTTGTATAAAAGAAACTCCCAGGGCCAAGACAGAACTTACCTTCTGGTAGTGCCATGCGAGCTCCGTGAGGATATTCTCCTTGCTTGCCATGATGAACCGACGTCTGGTCATTTGGGTTGCTCACGGACTTTTGCTCGAGTGCGCAACATGTATTACTGGCCAGGACTCTCCGCAGCTGTGAAACGCTATGTACGAAGCTGTTGCGAATGCCAGCGCCGTAAAACGCCGCCCTAGAAGCCTGCCGGATTTCTCAAGCCTGTTAAAGTACCCCGCATTCCGTTCGACCAAATTGGAATGAATCTCCTTGGCCCTTTCCCTTTGTCGCAGGCCGGAAACAAATGGATAGTAGTCGCTACTGACTACCTGACTCGATACGCTGAGACAAAGGCAATCCCTTATGCCACAGCTTCCGAAGTAGCAGAGGTTTTCATGCACAACATAGTCTTGCGGCATGGCGCCCCTTCCTACGTCATTACCGACGGAGGGACAGCTTTCACTTCACAGCTGATCGACCGCATATTTGAGCTGAGTTGCATGACCCATCGCAAGACCACAGCGTACCATCCACAAAGCAATGGCCTTACAGAAAGATTGAATAAGACGATTGCGGATATGTTGGTAATGTACGTCGATGTGCAGCACAAGACCTGGGACGAGGTGCTGCCATACGTCACATTTGCGTATAATACAGCCTTACAAGATACAACGCGCTTCACACCATTTCGACTTGTTTACAGACGCGAAGTTCAGAGCATGCTCGATTCCATGCTCCCGTGCCCAGATGATGACCAGCTATCCTCAGATGCCCAGCAATATGCCATCCGCGCTGAGGAAGCCCGCCAGCTCGCCCGTGTGCACATTGGGCAGCAGCAGACCACTGACGCGCACCGTTACAACTTCCGGCACCGCCAGGTTGACTACAAGCCTGGAGACCAAGTCTGGGTATTGACACCAGTTCGCCGTCCAGGCTTGTCAGAGAAACTCCTTTCCCACTACTTCGGGCCGTACAAAGTGTTGCGCCGTGTGAGTGACCTCAGTTATGAAGTTATCCCAGACGGTGCCACACAACCAAAACGTCGAAAGCACAGCTCGGACATTGTGCACATTGTGCGACTGAAGCCGTACTACCACCGATAGCGTATGGCCCCCGCTGTGACCACTCTCTTGCTTTTCACACCATTTTTACCGGCCCTTCTCATTCTTTTTCGGAAGGAGGGGGTAATGCCACCTAGCGTTGCCAGGTGGCGCATGACTGAGGTGTGAAAGGAGGACGAAGTTGAAGAGGACGACAAAGTGTCGCACGTTTGCGTCTGTGCTGCTGTGTTATTGTGTCTGGGCTACCCCCTGCTATCATTGGTATCCTTAGTCACCGTGTACGTGACAATATATATATATAATATATATATATATATATATATATATATATATATATATATATATATATATATATATATATATATATATATATATATATATATATATATATATATATATATATAGCCACACCGCTGACCATCTTCTGGCGCCACCAAGTTTCCGAATGTCTTGGCACGTGGCTAAGCGTCATCCTCGTCGCTCTCGAGTTCTCGCTTGATTAAAAAAGGGCCAGCTCGGTTGTTGTGCTGCTTGCTACGTGTGTTGGTGACATTTGGTGGATTGTGCAGGATAAGATCCCATGTACGTTGCCCCCGAAGACGTCAGTGACGCTGCTCATCAACGCGTGGACGCGACTCCAGTCCATAATGCCAGCCGTCGCCTGCGAGGCCTACAACCTGAGTTTGAACCGCTGTCCCCCCCGCTACGAACCATGACATCCACGACGAGCAGCCAGACAAGCCAGCCTTCCAGCAACGCCCCACCGTTCGTCCTTCTCGCACCGCGATCACCGCCATCATTTCATGGTGACCGGTTAGAGGATGTGGAAGACTGGTTGGCCAGTTTTGACCGTGTGGCTGCATTTAACTAATGGGACGACGAGCGGAAGCTAATGAATGTGTACTTCGCGCTGCAAGACTCGGCCAAGACGTGGTTCGAGAACCACGAGGCGTCCTTTGTCAACTGGGCAGCCTTTCGCCGTGAGTTACAACATTCAGCTCGAGTGCGCGCAAAGAAAATGCAGAGATTGCAATTCGTTCAAGGTCTCAACAGTCAAATGAGAGTGTGGCCATGTTTGTCGAGGACATGACGCGGCTTTTCAATCGGGCCGACCCTACCATTCCTGAGGCAACGAAGGTACGGCACCTCATGCGCGGGGTGAAGGAGCAGTTCTTCGATAGCCTCATTCGCAACCCCCCAAGAACTGTCGCAGATTTCGCGAGAGAAGCTACCAGCATGGAACGTTCCCTGCAGGAACGGAGTACCCAATACGGCCGCCAGGCAAGCGTAGCAGCCACACCCTGCTGCGCGTCCGTGCCAGCAGCCAGGGACGAGGCATTGCGGGAGCTTATGAGGAGCATTGTCCGCGAAGAGCTGCAAAACCTCCGCTTGAATGCTCCCTCTGCAAATAATTATTCTACTGTGGACGTCATCCGTGATGAAATTCGGCGAGCGGTGCAGCCACCACCACCACCAGCACCACAACCGGAGCCATGCATCATGACTTATAGTGATGTCTTACGTCGGCCTGTTCCCGAACCAAATCCATTCCGTCCCGTTGTCGGACCACCGCCTCGCTACATGCGCCCCGTCGAGCAGCAGCAAGATCTGCGCCCCGTCGAGCCACAGCAATACCAGCGTCCCGCTATCAGCAAGGCGCACTTGTGGCGCACGCCCAACAGACGGCCGCTCTGTTATCACTGCGGCGAACCTGGTCACATTCTTCGCAATTGCCCATACCTGAGAATAGGCTTGAGAGGATTTCCACCAAACGCGCCTCGACCCCGCTATGGCGAAAGACCACAGGAGATTGAGGAGTACCTGGCTGCTAACGAGATGCAGCCAACGTCACCACAACGGCGGTCGCGATCGACATCTCCGAAGCGTTTTGCTTCGCCCAGTCGGTACTCTTCCTCTGGGCAATTTAGAGGCACGTCCCCTCACCGGGAAAACTAAACACGGCGACCTCCGGGGGTGGGGCCGCCGCTACGTTTCAGATTAAACAGCCTCCACCCGACGATTTGACGCGACGGCCCGAGCGGCGACGACCCGATCCGATGAACTTACCGACGTGCTGCGAACGCATTGTTTCCGGGGAAATTTTTGTAACCGCCGACAGTTGTGATGTGACCGCACTTGTGGATACCGGCGCCGATTTCTCCGTCATGAGCAGCCAGCTAGCCACGGCACTCCATAAGGTTCTGACGCCTTGGTCTGGGCCAATGATGCGTACCGCCGGTGGTCATGTAATGACGCCGATTGGCATGTGCACTTGCCGCATAGAGATCTGCGGTTTTACTTTCACTGGCACATTTGCCGTATTACAAGAGTGCTGCAAAGATCTGATTCTCGGCATGGATTTTCTTCAAGAGTATGGTGCTGTTATAGACCTTCGGGAGCAGCTCATGGTATCGTTTTCAACCAAGCGAGCCGTCGATAGCAACACGGACTTCCGGAAAACGATGTTGCGCGTCTGTGACGACCACATAACAATCCCTCCGCGTGCGAGCAAGTTCGTCACAGTCGAATGTGATCACAGCACCGGCACGTGTGGCATTGCTGAAGCTAACATGTCACTGCTTCTAACTCGACAGGTTTGTGTAGCTCGGGGCCTTGTCGAACTTGTCCGTGGCCAAGCCAACGTGCTTGTGACAAACTTCACATGTGAACCCCAACATTTGACGGCGAACACGACGGTCGCTTATTTTGAAGAACTTGGAGAATGTACAGGCCAGTACGCTTTATTCAACACGTCAGACCCCGACAATGCGACGCCTACAGCCATTCAGACTGATGTGAACCCGCACCTCTTGCCCAGTGAGAAACGCTGCATAGAGAATCTTGTCAATTCGTTCCGAGATTGTTTTGCATCAACCTCCAAGGTCCGACAGACGCCACTAACGAAGCACCGAATTATAGTTGCCGATGACCAACGTCCACTATGTCAGCGTCCTTACAGGGTGTCTTCAAAAGAACGTGATGCCATCCGCCGCCAAGTAACAGAAATGCTCCAGGACGACGTTATACAACTGTCGACGAGCCCCTGGTCTTCGCCTGTTGTCCTCGTCGCAAAGAAGTATGGAACCTTGAGGTTTTGCGTGGATTACAGACGCCTCAACAATGTCACGAAAAAGGATGTGTACCCCCTGCCACGCATAGACGATTCCCTCGATCGCCGTCGCCATGCCACTTCCTTTTCGTCCCTTGACCTCCGCAGTGGATATTGGCAAATAGAGGTTGACGAGCGAGACCGGGAGAAGACCGCTTTTATTACGCCGGACGGTTTGTATGAATTTAAAGTGCTCCCCTTTGGCCTGTGTTCGGCCCCTGCCACATTTCAGCGAATGATGGACACTGTACTCTCTGGTCTGAAGTGGCAGTCATGCCTCGTATATCTCGACGACGTTGTGATTTTCTCGGACACGTTCGACGAGCACCTGAAACGTTTCCGCGCTGTCTTCGAGGCCATCCAATCTGCCGGTCTCTCTCTAAAACCCGAAAAATGCCACTTTGCTTTTAACGAGCTGAAATTTCTCGGCCACATTGTCAGCGCTCGAGGTGTTAGCCCAGACCCAGAGAAGACGGCCGCTGTCTCTTCATTCTCCAAACCAGCGGATAAACGAAGCTTGCGTCGATTTCTCGGCCTCTGCGCGTACTATCGTCGCTTTGTTAACAATTTCTTCAAGATCGCTGAGCCTCTGACCCACCTGACAAAAGACGTTGAGCCGTTCTTTTGGGGCCCCGACCAGGAAAACGCTTTCACGGAACTCAAGTCCCGTCTCCAATGTACGCCAATACTTGGCCACTTCGACGAAGAGGCCGACACGGAACTGCACACGGATGCCAGTAACGTTGGCCTCGGTGCGGTCCTTGTTCAGTGGCAGGACGGTGCAGAACGTGTCATTGCTTACGCCAGTCGCACTTTGTCCCGTTCCGAAGTTAATTATTCAACTACCGAAAAGGAGTGCCTCGCTGTTGTGTGGGCAGTCATGAAATTTCGTCCGTACTTGTACGGTCGTCCGTTTCGTGTCGTGAGCGACCATCACTCTCTGTGTTGGCTGGCAAACCTGAAATATCCATCGGGTCGGCTTGCTCGATGGAGCCTTCGGTTGCAAGAATTTGACGTTACAATCGTGCACAAGTCGGCAAGAAACACAGTGATGCTGACTGTCTGTCCCGCGCCCCTACTCCCTGACACGCGGACGGCTCCGACGACGATTCCGTTTTCCTCGGTGTTATCGCGACGTCCACCTTATCCCGAAAGCAGTGGGCTGACTCTGAACTTTTCCCCCTCATTGAATACCTCGAAGGAACCGTGTCATTTCTTCCTCAGCTCTTCAGGCGCGGACTGTCGTCATTTTGCCTGCGTGATGGTGTGCTCTACAAGAAGAACTACGGTCCAAAAGAAACTGCTTATCTGCTTGTAGTACCCACAACGCTACATGACGAAGTTCTTCGTGCGTGCCACGATGACCTTTCTTCCGGCCATCTCGGGTTTTCTCGCACATTGGCACGGATACGCCTAAAGTACTACTGGCCCAGGCTAGCTGCCGTTGTGCACCGCTACGTCCGTACCTGCCGTGAGTGCCAGCGGCGGAAAACACCACCCATTAAACCAGCTGGGCTCTTACAGCCTATCGATCCCCCGAAATTCCCATTTCAACAGGTCGGCATGGACTTACTGGGCCCATTTCCGAAGTCCTCCATGGGTAACAGGTATATAGCGGTTGCCAATGACTACCTTAGCCGCTACTGTGAGACCAAGGCCATTCCCCGTGGTACCGCAGATGAAGTTGCGGATTTCTTCATTCACAACATTGTACTCCGTCATGGTGCGCCAACAGTCGTCTTAACTGACAGAGGAACCTCGTTTACGTCGGCACTCACGAGTGAGGTACTTCGACTCAGTGGCACCACCCACCGCAAGACAACAGCCTATCATCCTCAAACTAATGGACTGACTGAGCGGCTTAACAAGACAATTGCCGATATGATTTCTATGTATGTAGACGACGATCATGGGAACTGGGACCGAATTCTGCCGTACATCACGTTCGCATACAACACTGCACTCCAGGAAACAACACGCTTCACTCCATTTCATTTGATTCATGGACGCGAAGCCTTGACTATGCTGGATGCCATGCTTCTTCCAGATTCTGCTCCCTCCACTGCCATGGGGGCTGACCAATTTATTCGTGACGCAGAAGCTGCACGCCAGCTTGCCCGACAGCGAATTCGGCACCAACAAGTATACGACGCCCAGCGCTACAACCTGCGACACCGAGAGGTGACTTACACGCCCGGCGACCAAGTCTGGGTATGGAGCCCAATACGGTTGCGAGGGCGCTCTGGAAAGCTTCTGCGGCGATACTTTGGACCTTACGAGGTGCTCCGCCGCCTCAGCGCGGTGAACTACGAGGTGCTACCACAAGGCACTGTACGCTCCTCTCGGCAACCGAAATCTGAAATAGTTCACGTTGCCAGAATGAAGCCATATTACAATCGTTAAACCATTTCAAGGTCCAAACCAGAGCCAGATACTTTCCCGTATAACTTGCCCCGCTTTTCGACTATTCCCCTACGCTTGCGGCATCGGGTCGATGCCCCTTGGAAGGGGGGCAATGCCACACCGCTGACCATCTTCTGGCGCCACCAAGTGGCCGAATGTCTTGGCACGTGGCTAAGCGTCATCCTCGTCGCTCTCGAGTTCTCGCTTGATTAAAAAAGGGCCAGCTCGGTTGCTGTGCTGCTTGCTACGTGTGTTGGTGACAATATATATATATATATATATATATATATATATATATATATATATATATATATATATATATATATATATATATATATATATATATATATATATATATATTGTTACGATGAAATAGCAAAGGGGTGTTTATTTACAGTGATATGGCAGTGGGATAAGGTGAAGCCTACTAGCCCCAGGCACCAACGCTTCGTCTTCTTCTTCTGCCTCACCATCACCATCCCTCATCGTCGTCATTAGCGTGACATTTCCCCCCTACTCAGACGAAGCCCTCTGGGCGTGTTCGTGAGTCGTGCGAGGCTGACACGGCTTCAAGCGGGCAACATGACACAGTTCGGTTTTGGCAGACCGGCGACCCGATGCTGTCAGGCGGGCTATCCCATAAGTTAAATCACTAAGGCGTTTGATAACCACATATGGGCCGTCATAATGGGCCAAGAGTTTTTGATGTAGGCCACGGCGCCGAATTGGACGCCATAGCCAGACTAAATCACCTACAGAGTACGTGACCCGCCGGTGACTGGAATCGTATCGCACTTTGGAACGTTCTTGTGAAGCACCAGACCGTAATCGGGCGATTCTCCGAGCTTCTTCGGCGAGACAGAGGGTCTCAGCCAGGCAGGGGTCTTCACGGCTTGTGAAGGGCAGGATAGTATCCAGAGAGTAGCGTGGCGGTCTGGCGTAAAGCAGAAAAAATGGACTGTATCCAGTCGTCTCATGCGTGGCGGTATTAAACGCATACGTGATGAAGGGCAGTATGGTGTCCCAGTTCTTATGCCCTGCGTCCACATACATGGCTAGCATGTTGATAAGCGTTCTGTTGACGCGCTCAGTCAAGCCATTTGTCTGGGGATGGTATGGCGTCGAGTGTCGGAAAGTTACGGCGCATAAACGCATGAGCTCTTCAACAACATCAGCAGTGAATTGTCGGCCCCGGTCAGTGATGACAATTCGTGGCGGCCCGTGTCGTAAGATGACTGAGTGCAGCAAGAAAAGCGACACCTGATGCGCCGTAGCAGATGGAAGAGCGGCGGTTTCACAGTAACGTGTGAGATAGTCCACGCAGATTACAATCCAGCGATTTCCATCCACGGACTTCGGAAACGGACCTACGAGGTCAATGCCTACTTGATCAAACGGTGCTGTCGGGGTCTTCACAGGGTGCAGCAAGCCAGACGGAGTTGCAGTTGGACGTTTGTGGCGTTGACATTGCTTGCAACTGGCAACGTATTGTTCAACCGTCGAGCGCATTCTGGGCCAGTAAAATCTTTCTTGAGCACGGTGGAGTGTTCTAACCGATCCCAAATGCCCAGAAGTTGGATTATCATGCATAACACGCAATACGTCCGTGCACAACGTCTTGGGAACTACGAGTAGGTATCGCTGGCCGACAGGCGAATAACTCTTTTTCCATAGGAGGCCATCATGCACACAAAAACGGCTTGTAGGTACGTTGGCTTGGGCAAAGAGAGGCTGCAGACTGGTATCATTTTGCTGTTCCGTTTTGAAAACATTCGTGTCGGGGAACGCTGGCTCGAGGGTCGATATATAATTGTCGAAATCGTCGCTTTCAGGTCCAGTCGTGGCCATTGGCATCCTAGAAAGACAATCTGCGTCTGCATGACGCCTCCCGCTTTTGTAAACCACGGCAAAGTCATATTCCTGTAACCGGAGGGCCCAGCGTGCGAGGCGACCACATGGGTCTCGAAGGTTCCGCAACCAACAGAGTGAATGATGGTCAGTTACGATAGTAAACGAACGTCCGTACAAATATGAACGGAAACGCTGCACAGCGAAAACTACAGCTAGGCATTCCTGTTCGGTGACTGTGTAGTTTCGCTCCGGCTTGCTCAGGGTACGACTTGCGTACGCGATAACATGCTCTCGTTCATTGTGCCGTTGGACAAGGACTGCACCAAGACCGATTCCACTAGCGTCCGTGTGTACTTCTGTCATTGCAGTAGGATCGAAGTGACGTAAGATGGGTTTCGATATTAAAAGAAACTTCAGTTGACGGAATGACGCGTCGCAGTCTGGTGTCCAGTTAAAAGTAGAGTTTTTGTGGAGAAGGCACGTCAATGGGTAAGCAACGTCAGCAAAGCGATGTATAAAGCGTCTAAAATACGAGCACAACCCTAGAAAACTGCGCAACTCCTTCACTGTCTGCGGGGGTTTAAAAGACTCAACAGCGGCAGTTTTCTGGGGATCCGGCATTACACCATCACCATTGACAAGGTGTCCTAGCACCAGCGCTTGGCGCTCTCCAAAGCGGCACTTTTTGGAGTTCAGAATTAGGGCGGCGTTGTGCAGGCAATTCAAGACACGTACTAGACGGTCATTGTGTTCTTGGAAGGATTTCCCAAATATCACGACATCGTCCAGATAGCAAAGACAAATGTCCCATTTTAAGCCGCGCAAAACTGTGTCCATAAAGCGTTCGAATGTAGCTGGCGCATTACACAGCCCGAATGGCATAACATTAAACTCATAAAGGCCATCTGGCGTTACGAAGGCTGTTTTTTTCTTATCTGCAGGGTCCATTGGAATTTGCCAGTAGCCAGATCTGAGATCAAGACAAGAAAAATAGGACGCACCAGAGAGGCAGTCGAGGGCATCGTCTATGCGAGGAAGAGGATAGACGTCCTTTTTCGTAACAGAATTTAAACGCCGATAATCGACGCAGAATCGCCACGAACCGTCTTTCTTGCGTACAAGAATAACAGGGGCAGCCCAGGGGCTAGATGACTCCTGTATTACCTTTTTCTGTAGCATGTCCTCCACTTGCTCATGAATGACTTTGCGCTCAGATGGGGACACGCGATATGGCTTTTGACGAATGGGACGAGCCGAACCAGTGTCGATGCTATGATGGGTCCGATGTGCAGGGCGAGAGGTTGGTCCATCTGTTTCAGAAAAGTCAAACATAGGCGAAAAAGGTAGAAGAATATCCACAAGAGTACGGCGTTGAGGTGAGCTGAGATCGGCGCTGATCATGCGGGAGATTGAAGTTTCATCAGCAGGCAAAGGTACGATGGCACTCGTAGCATCTGTGACCAAAGCAACGACGTGGGGCGCATCGGGTCCACAAGAGGCAAGCTTCAATCCCGTTGGTAAAACTGCGGGCTCGGACGATGGGTTGATGGTCCATAACGAGGCACTACCATGATGCACGGATATCATACAGTGAGGGATAATTACATTTTTCTTCAGGCATGCTGAGTGAACTGGGTGCACCATGGCCTGGAATGAAACCTTCTCAAGAAGTGGAACGGACACGGGGACGAACATGGCAGACAAGGGTGGAACTACTGTGTCTTCGGTAATACTAAAAACTGTTTCTTCATCACGGCCACTTTCAAAAAGTGTCGGCAGATGCGAGCCATCAAAATGAACCTCTTGACTTCGGCAGTCCACGGTAGCGCCACAAAACTTCAAGAAGTCCATTCCTAAAATGATGTCATGCGTAGAGTGGGGTAAGACTACGAATTCGGCTTGAAAAATTGCACCACCCACAGACACTTGCGCACTACACACACCCAGTGGCCGCAACACCTCTCCACTCACACCACAAAACGTTGAAGCACGGTCATATTCAAACATCACTTTGCGTCCCAACAAGCGCCTAAACTGATTACTCATCACAGACACAGTCGCACCCGTATCCACCAAAGCTAATGTATACACACCATCAATAAACACACGAATTTTGTTTTTGAGCATTATAGTTGGAGGAATGTTGGCACACAGCACATTTCCAGCGGCCTCACCCCCATTGGTCGCGCTGGTTAGTTTTCCTGCTGATGATGCTGAGGCGACATGGGGCGCCGTCGTGGTGATGGAGAACGACGCGCACGGAAGGCGGGTGGTGGAGTAACACTTCTATCAGATGCAGGGGAGTGGTCGCGGATATTCTGGTTATGGATGTTGCGGTAATACCCACGCTGAGTATTTGATTGTTGAAAAACGGGATTGTATTGCCGATTGTTGGGTACTGTTGGAAGCGCCGGACGGTTATAGCGAGGTGGGAACCTACTGCGGCAGTATCTGGCGATGTGACCTTCGACGCCGCAGCGGTAGCATATCGGCGGAGAAGGTAGAAAATGCTGTTGCGAATAAGAGCAGGGAACAGCTGGGTGCGTCGTAGGTCTGTCTGAATGCTCATACTGCTCAGGAATCCTGGTAGATCGAATGGAAGATCTATGGGCACTTGAGGCGACGTCATACCTTGGGGCGTCAGGCACCGACGCATTCCGGTTGGCGAAATGCATAGGAGGATAGTCAATGGAAGCTGCAACTTCAGGAGCTTGTGGGAAAGGCTGAACGGTAATCGCTTGTGGTGGTGAAGCCGGCCGTCTAGATACCCTCTGGACAGAGACCTCAGCAGATTCGTGCAGGGGAAGTGGGTTGAGCCGCAGGAGTTCTTCCCGCACGATTTGCCGGATCGTCGACGGAAGATCTAGTTGGGCGTGGTCATCAAGGCTGGCCACGGTAGGCACGTTGGCCAGCCGCCCAAATTTTGGCACAATACGACGCGTTCTCAGAGCTTGAAAAGCGCGGATGTGTTTAATGACATCGGAGACGGTTTCAAGGCTGTCTTTGGCGATTAAAAAGTTGTATACGTCAGCCGCGATACCCTTCAAAATGTGGCCGACTCTATCTTCTTCGGGCATGTTGGAATTGACACATCTGCACAATCGGAGGATCTCTTCTGTATAAGTGGTACAAGTTTCATCCGGCAACCGAGCTCTTTGGGCAAGGGTCTGCTCAGCCCGTTTTTTGCTCGGTACAGAGTCACCAAAACGCTGTTTGATCTCGGTGGCAAACCGTTCCCAAGTTGTCAAATTGTCCTCGTTATTCTCGAACCATGTCATCGCCGTGTGAGTTAGAAAGAAGACGACATTTGTGAGCATGGTGATAGGGTCCCACCGGTTGTACCGACTAACTCGTTCATAATGAAGTAGCCACTTCTCAACGTCCTCACCTTCCTCTCCTGCAAAAGGTCGTGGTTCCCGGTAAGGCTGGCAGGGAATAGAGCTGGAGGGGGCAGGCCTGTCACCAGCCTGGCTTGCAGCGTCGCGGCCGGCGCGGTTAGAATCGCTGTGGTCCATGATGTTTGGAAGCGGTGGCAGTCCAGCAAGGCGGCGACTACGTCGAAACTCCAGTGGTTCTTGTTGCGCCGTACTTGGGGATCGAACGGAGCACCTTCCACCAAGTTGTTACGATGAAATAGCAAAGGGGTGTTTATTTACAGTGATATGGCAGTGGGATAAGGTGAAGCCTAACTAGCCCCAGGCACCAACGCTTCGTCTTCTTCTTCTGCCTCACCATCACCATCCCTCATCGTCGTCATTAGCGTGACTATATATATATATATATATATATATATATATATATATATATATATATATATATATATATATATATATATATATATATATATATATATATATATATATATATAATATATATATATATATATATATTGTCACCAACACACGTAGCAAGCAGCACAGCAACCGAGCTGGCCCTTTTTTAATCAAGCGACGTGTGTTGGTGACATTATATATATATATATTGTCACCAACACACGTAGCAAGCAGCACAGCAACCGAGCTGGCCCTTTTTTAATCAAGCGAGAACTCGAGAGCGACGAGGATGACGCTTAGCCACGTGCCGAGACATTCGGCCACTCGGTTGCTGTGCTGCTTGCTACGTGTGTTGGTGACAATATATATATATATTGTCACCAACACACGTAGCAAGCAGCACAGCAACCGAGCTGGCCCTTTTTTAATCAAGCGAGAACTCGAGAGCGACGAGGATGACGCTTAGCCACGTGCCGAGACATTCGGCCACTTGGTGGCGCCAGAAGATGGTCAGCGGTGTGGCATTGCCCCCCTTCCAAGGGGCATCGACCCGATGCCCCTTGCCCCTTGGACCCGATATATATATATATATATATATATATATATATATATATATATATATATATATATATATATATATATATATATCCGCAACATTCCAGTCCATTCAAAAATAGGTTACAGCCCGCGATTGGGATGCCGGCCTTGCGGAAAGAGTAGATGCTAGGTTTGTAAGCAAATGCAGACACCAAGCTGCGCAGCAAGCACAGCGTCAAGTTTTAAGCGGAGAATATATGGTATGAGCGTGATCTCTCACGACGACAATGGCACCTGTGGTGCGAGCAGTTCTCCACACAGTCATCGAATGCTCATCTTTGGCGAACTTTCCATGCCATGGAGCACGGTTGTCGTCGTCCTGATGCAGCGGCTACAGCATGCTTTGCAGCAAACTTGTCTTCGAATGATTTCGCAAGACAAGCAGCGCGCAAGTTTTTCCCCAAGTACGACGTGTTGCCTGCACCAGTTACAAGAACTTACTTGTGGGGCATGCCAGCACATGTCGATAAGCTGCCATCTGCTGCCGACACCGAGGGAATCGCGAGCCTATTCTCCATGCCCGAATTGCTTGCAGCTATAGATGAAGCCAACCGAAAGACAGCGCCCGGTCCGGACTCCATTACGTACGATGTTTACAAGAACCTCAGTGGTGATGCACTTCAACTCCTTGACACCATTAACTAGGTATGGCTAGACGGCGATGTACAAGACAGCTAGAAATCGGCTATTGTGATCCCTATTCCAAAGCCGGGGAAAGCACCAACAGACCTAAGCAACTTTCGACCTATTTCCTTAACGGTAACAATTTGCAAGCTTGCTGAGAAAATGCTCGCCACACGAATCTCGTGGTGGCTTAAACATCACGGTTTCTACCACCCGGCCCAGATTGGCTTTTCGACCATTTATAGGCACAGAAGACGGATTGGCTGTCTTGGCGTCCTCAGTATTATCATCAACACGCAGCCACAATGTACGCCCCGTCCTCGCCATGGATGTAGAAAAGGCTTACGATAATATCAGTCATGCTGCCATTCTGGATTCAATTGACATGCTCCATTTACCACTTAGAGTACGCAATTTTGTAAAATCTTTCCTTGAAAGTAGACAATTTGCAATACGCCTCAGTAGCGAGGCCATAGGATCATTTGTCCCTCTTCTCGGCGTACCCCAGGGATCTGTGTTGTCACAAACATCATTTAATATTGCGTTTATCTCACTTGCATGGCGGTTACATGAAATTTCTGATGTTAAATTCTTAATATACGCTGATGACATCACGGTGTGGAGCACACACAACGACCTACTGACTCAATCATCGGCCCTGCAATCAGCTTTAGATATTACGTGCACATATGCATCTTCCATTGGCCTTGAACTTTCCGCCAGTAAAACTACGTTCATATCAGTCGCCAACCGCTGGGGTCGCCGTAAACTATCGGCAACATCTATTCGTCTGCATCTATCCGGAACCCCACTTCAGGAAAGTTCAACAGTAAAAATATTGGGCTTAACAATTCATGAGTCAGGAACTGGAACTACATGACTGTCTGGCGCTAAAAAAACAGGCGTTACAGACACTGGGTCTGATTAGACGCACTGCTCCAAAAATGGGCGGCGCTCGCTCAGATGTTGCGAGACAGTTGGTGCGGGCAGTTGTGCAACCGCGCCTTGTTTATCAAGCCCAATTTCAGCATTTGACAAGGGCACAATGGGATCGACTTGAGGCTATAAATCGAGAGGCAATGAGGGTCATTACCTGCCTCCCTCGCATTACACCAATCGTGGCGCCCCAAGAAAACGCACAACTAAACACAATAGATGAACTGGTGCAGCAACGACGTGATGCACGCAAGCTTAAGGCCACACTCTCTCACGAAACGTGCGCTCTGAAGGCTTATGCTTCGACACATTCACTACTACCACCGCCACTGCCAGTTCTTCCTCCTTGGCGTTTTGTACAGCTGAGCGATAACAAGCCAACTGATTTACGCCGACCAAGAACACAGGAAACGGCGTCGTCACTTCGCGACCGAATTATGGAACAAGACGCCCGCTTGCCACATTGTTCCATTATAATTTACGTCGACGCAAGCATCAAAGCCTGTGAAGTGATAACAACATTTTACTGTCCTAGCAAATCTTCATTGAACAAGACGTCAACATTTCAATTACCGGAACCTCCATCTTCTTTTTGTGCGGAACTGCTTGCAGTTCAAGAGGCGCTTCGCTCTGTGACCGCCATTCCCATGCTTCCCACGGCCCGTATTATCATACGTGCAGATGCCCTCCAGGTGACAAAGCTACTTAGACGCGTTAATAGTAGCCCGGAAATCTGCCAGAACATACACAGTCTAGCGGCTCGCATACTAAATCTCAATTCGTATTGAATGGACCCCGCGTGACCTTTTAAGTGCTCAAAGCCAAGTGGATTCTGCGACCCGCCTTTCAAACTCAACCTCGACATCTCCAAACCTCATAAAATTGGACAATGCCACCCTGCTTTTAACCCCGTGTGCTCTTATACCTCCGTGTACGGTAAGCCTCCCCCGCGGTCTAACCCGTGCAGAGGAGGTGGCGCTTCGGAGGATTAGAGTTGGGGTGGCCCTAGCACCAGCAGTGATCCGAAAGTGGCCACAATTTCGGTATTTATATCCACACCCTGGGTGCCCCATCTGAAAGTCTAGAAATATAGAAGCTGGCATCCATCACCTACTGTGGGATTGTCCAGCGTTGAAGCCAACGCGGATCCGGCACCTGGTGGCAGCTAGCCTCTCCCCCCATAATCCGCAGTCATATGCTGTTTGGACACTGGGACCGCATCATCGTTCACTCCTCGATTTCATTGCATCAGCCAACCTTTTTACATTTATTTGACCACACCCTTCATTAACATTCCTTTTATGCCCTGAGGCAATAAACTTCACAAAAAAAAAAAAGATGGTAACTTTGATTGCGATGTCTCAAACGTTATATATCTCCTAGAATGTGGTGTATGCCGCATGCAGTACATTGGCCAGACGGCTACCCCTCTAAGAATGCGGTTTAATAATCACCATTTTCATGTCCGCTCTCTGCCCAACCTTCCTTTCTCAAAACATATCAACCAGACAGAGCACTCATTCGACTCAAACTAAGAGCTCTTCAGGGGAGATTCAATAATACCTGGGAACTGGAGCAGCGTGAGTCATACTTTATTTATAAGTTCCGGACGATTAATAATGGGATCAACAAAAACATGGGAGCAATGTCTTCTATACGAGCCCTGCAAGTTGAATGCTAACCGACCAGGAACAGCGCATGTATCGATCGTCGTCCCTTAACAGTTTTCGTTTCCTTCCGGTTCTGTTTTCTCCTTTTTTTCTTTCTCGCATTTTTGAAGTCCTCCATAGGGCACCCCTCGAAAGGACCTCTTCACGCTGGCGCTCACACCTTTTAGCGAGAACCGCAAAGTATTTCAACATTCTACCATCCCCCGCTTTTCTTTCTTCTGCGAGGTTCATCTCTCGTCGCAAATTACTTACAGCTCTAAGCTCAGTCTTCACTCGCCACTAACATTTGTTTCTAACCAGCAATGTCCCCCCCCCCCTTTTTTTTTGTTGTTGTTTCTAAATTGGGCCAGCGGGTCCGGGCAAGGGGAAGGAAGATAAACGATACAGGGAAAAATATCTCCAAGCGAGCGCGCTCACCATTCATAGTCGACCACTTCTACCAAAAACCTCCATGCTTGGCGCTCACATCTTAAAAAGAACCTCAAATTGTTTCACCATTCTGCAGCGAACACCTACCCCCACTTTTTTTGTCTCTCTCTCTCTCTCTCTATATATATATATATATATATTGCCGCGAAACCTTCAAAACTGTTTGTTGTTTTTCAACAGCCGCCGGCATGCGGTCTTATCACTCCGATTCTGGATCGCGTATCAGTTTTGTATCCCGTGTTTGTTCATGCTCGTTGTCGCGATACGACGCGTTATCATTTTCTTTGGCGCGAATGATGCGCCGAGATCTGTATCAAAGATTCCGATCACTTGCGTATGTTTCTACAATGTTTCAGGTTGTACTAGTAGCAGTTTTCGACGTTATCTAGATTGTTCTGAGCATCCTTTAAATTGAGCGTTGACGAGTGTGACGGGCATTCTTTGTTCGACGATCGACGAGCACGTTTGTTGCTATCGCCGCCGCTGAGTTGCTTAGTTCTTTTGCGGGCCCAAGTCAGCCCAATAAAGAGTTCATTTCAGTACCATCAAGCCTGTCTTCTTTTGGTGTCAACGGCCTTGTCACCACTACGTGACATCTGGTGGAGGTGCTGCCTTTGATCCTTCAAGTGAAGACCTCAGCCTTGTTCTTGTCACCCTGGGGGACCAACCTACGGGTCACCGAGCCAGCCGCTGACTCCAAGGCCTACAACCGGAACACGGTCTGCTGCCTGACTCCGTTCGACTCCAGAAGGCATCAACTTCAGAAATGGCCCAGCCAACAGCACCAGTCGTCTTCGTGCAGCCCTGGGAGCCCCACATCTTCCAAGGACTGCCCAGTGAAGATGCGGAAGACTGGATGGACCTTTTCGACCGTGTGGCAGAATTCAACGGCTGGAACGACGCCGCGAAACTAAGGCAAGTCTGCTTTGTTCTTCAAGGACATGCCCGAGTTTGGTTCGAAAATCATGAGGCAGCTATGAAGGATTGGGAGATATTCAAGGAAGCATTTTTGACTGTCTTTTCAAGTGTCGTCTGAAAGGAAAGAGCCCAGGCTCTCCTTCAGTCAAGACTTCAACTCCCTAACGAGCCTGTCCTGGCGTACATTGAGGAGATGAAGCGCCTCTTTCGCCGCGCCGACCCTAACATGAACGAAGGTGAGAGAGTCAAATTTTTAATGCGAGGCGTTAAAGAGTCGCTTTTTGCAGGCTTTGTGCAAAATACGCCAAGAACTGTGGCGGAATTTGAAACGGAAGCGTCTACTATCGAGAAGACGTTGGACAACCGGATGCGCCATAACGAGTGACCACTTCAACCTGACTACTCAAGCCACTACCCCAGCGCATCTGCAAGTGGAGAGAACCTTCGGGACCTCATCCGGGAGATCGTGCGAGAGGAGCTCTGCCGATTGCTGCCATTATCGCAACAACCCCAGGTGGCGACGCTCGCGGACATCGTCCGTGAAGAAGTCCAGCAGGCGCTGGGCGTTCCTAAAGCGATGGCTGCGACAATTCCAGCACAAGAGGCAACAGCGATGAACTACGCTGCTGCATTACGTCGCCCTGCGCCCCGACGTGATGACTTTCCAAGCCCTCGCCGCTACCGTCCCTGTCCGCGAAAGCCCCCCCTTGGCCCCCGCCCGCCAAGTGTACCAACGATCTCCAAGCCCCAGGAAATTCGACGCCTGGAGGACATCTAACAATCGACCGCTCTGCTTCCATTGAGGCGGGAAAAATCTTCCGTCACTGCCCGTACAGGCGGATCGGCCTCCGTGGCTTCGCTGTCGACGCCCCACGACCCCGTGCTGGCGAGCGACCACAGGAAATCAACGACTTACTGCGCAGCGGAGAGCCCTCGTCGCCAAGGCGTGTCACGCTCCACATCGTCGTACAATGCCCGATTTGTGTCGCCGGGCCGCGGTTACGTGCAAGGATGGTCTCCTAGCCCCCGTAGGGGAAACTAAAGGCAGCAACCTTTGGAGGTGAGGTTGCTTAACGGCGAAAAGACTAACATCCTCCGCCGCCGACGACCACTAACGACGACGTATCCATTTCACCGCCGCTCCACACGGCGACATCGACGACAACACGAGCAGAGTGCGAGCTGACACCGCCGCCCAGCGAAGTAACAACGGTATGCCCCAGCCATGACCTGAAGAAACGACGGAGCCGAGATCGGACACCAAGGACCACGTGCAATGCGAGGACGCGAATAAGCGACCTTTAAGTTGATGTCGACGGTCGCAGAGTCACTGCCCTAGCAACACCGGAGCTGACTATTCAGTCATCAGTGGACCGTTAGCCTCTCAGCTCAGGAAAGTTACCACCGCTTGGGATGGTCCGCTGATTCGCACCGCAGGTGGCAACCTGATTACTCCATCGGGACGATGTACTGCAAGAATAAACGTAAATGGGCGTACTTACCCCACCAGCTTTGTGGTCTTGCAGCAGTGCTTCCGAGCTATCATCGACCTCCGATCCAAGCTCATCAAGCTGTCTGCAGAGAAAGCCATACCTGCTACGGCGACTTCGACGCAACACGTCGCTCTAAACGTCCTCGACGGAGAATAGACCTCTCCTCGGGTACGTCACACGATGCGAGTGACGTCACGGTGGTGACGTTTCCGGTTTGCGCCGCAGATGCCGATGGGCGAACGCCAATGGGCAAAGTCGTCTGAATGCATGCGATCGCATAGAGATTCGCTGCGCGAGCAACAAAACTCTTCATTGCGGGCATTGGGACCTTTGCCTCGACCCTAAATCGTAATGCCTACGAGCTGCTGTGCAGTGGGATGCACCAACCACGCCAAGAAAGGCTCTGTTATACGCTTTTTTCGTTTTCCACGGGACAAAAATCTCCTGCAAGTGTGTGTGCACGCACTACGCCGAGATAAATGGAAGCCAACACCTACAGACCGGATCTGCGGAACTTGCCCATGCTGAATTGTTTTAGAGTTCAGCTAGTTTATCATTTACTGGACTTATTACACTATCTGGTGATTTACATAAAACTGTTTGACTTCAGTTTGTTTTGTATCCATAGAATGATGGGCTTTGAGAAGGCAAGCCGTAACTCATTCTTTAGCTTCTTCGTTAACATTTGTTCATGTTTTCTCAAAAAGGGTGCTCAACTCAACCTATGTTGGGCTCATATATATGCAGCTCATCTCAATGGCAAGTAACAACTAGTAAGGTATGTAGTCAGAGAGTTTAAGCTAAAACTGAGGTAATGAAGATCAAGTAGTTAGAGGGAATAAAAAAATGTTACGTACACTTTCCCGGAACTTGTTGTTCCACTCACAAAGCTGTGAAGTACGTAGTAGACCGAGTGAGTCCTGGTGAAACGAGCATTTTCACTTTGAAGAGTAAATAAGCCACATGCGTGCAAGCTTCTCCTAATCTACTACTGTTAAACGTGAAGCATTACAAGAGCGCACACACTTTGAAACTTGTAGATTACCAATCGAGCTATTGCAGCAACTAAAGTGCCAGAACCTCTAGAAAACGTTCAGCGTGCACAGGTACGGTAGATGGTAATAAACATTTTAATTGTAGCAAGCTGGTAGCATATGTACGACTTACAAGTGTAAAGGCTAGACTTGCAAACGTAAAGGCTAGATAGGCAGGGTCTGAAGTGCTCAGGTGGCATATGGGTTGTGAGGCACGTCGCATAGCATGGATCCGGAGCATTTTGGCCACCTAAGGCCTGACACTGCACGATACAAGAGCACACTTTCAACTTTGGCCCTATCGATAAGTGGCCACCGCTGCAACCGCGGCCGGGATCGAACCAGCGACGTCGAAAACCGTATAACGCGATCAAAACATGCGAGATCCTATGCTCTGCGTATCGCAGGCTGATTTCATGCGTCAATGATATATTCTGGTGGGACGATTTGCATGTAATGCACTTCCAATCTGCCGCATGCATTCATATTCCTGCCTATCAAAGTAACCTGTTAAAACGGTATTGCTCGACGTCACACCGAACACGGCTTACCCGGCCATGCATGTGCAGTGGGCTGCCTGTACGGTTCCTTCCTCATATAGCTCACCGGTAGTCCTCTGCGACGGCACCGCTTTAGCTTTTAAAAAGCAGGACTTTAAGCCAGCGTCGGCAATGAAAACTTGGCGCACATGCCCTTCCGCTGCAAGAACGTAAGCCTTCAACAAGTGATAGGACTTCAAGCTATCCGTGGTGTAGCTACGGCCGGGCGTCTGAACAAGGTACACGCATATATGTCACTAAAACGAACATTTGGCCACAATTTGGGGTCATTTTTCCAGTCCTTCAAAACGAAGGGGTCGGGGTATTGGTCCCCGTCAACTACCAACTTTTCAACATACCGCCGGGGAGCGATTTCAGGCAATAACATCGCGTACTCGGACAGCTCCATCGGTTTGGAACACACAGGAACGCATTGCAGGCTAGTTGAGACAAGGAATGGGCCTTGCTCGAGACCACGGTGTAAGAAATAATCGAGACACAAGCGCGCGCCGCTGCATTCAGTACGGCGGCGGCCGAGAAAAACGACCGATTTTGCCCATCGCCGCTGCATCGGAGAGCGCTGCAGTCGCCGCACGTGCGTTCCGTGACGTCACGTTGTTTACTCTAGGGGGAGGTCTATTGATCGTGCCGCTGCGATCAAGCGCCGCAGTCAGCGTAGGTAGCGCAGACATCGAAACTTCTGAAGGCATCGTCGAAGGAAATATCCAATTGCTCTTGGAACGAGGTGTCGGCATCGCAAGAGGCATCGTGAAATTCCGGAGAGGACAAGCTCAGGTGTTGGTAAAAAACTTCACCGAAGAATACCGGCATCTCAACAAGGGCACGGCGATCGCTTTTCTCGACGAATTCTCGGACATCGAAGACGTATTCGCCCTCAACGACCAACCACTGGAAGACACGCCGGACCAATTCCGACAGCCCACATTTGACATCAACCCGGCATTGATGCACAGCAAGAAAGACCAGATTCTCAATCTTCTTTGAAGCTACAGGGAGTGCTTCTCGTCATCATCGAAGGTACGACAAACACCACTGGCCAAGCACCGCATTATAACGAACGAACACATCCGACCTCTGCGCCAAAGCCCCTATCGTGTATCGCAGCCAGAATGCCAGACCATACACGATCAAGTTGAGGAAATGCTGCGTGATGACGCAATCCAGCCATCGAACAGCCCCTGGGCGGCACCAGTCGTTCTGGTAAAGAAGAAAGACCGCACACTTCGCTTCTGCGTTGATTACCGCCGCTCGAATAGCATAACTAAGAAGGATGTCTACCCGCTTCCCCGCATCGACGACACTCTCGACCGGCTCTGCAATACAAGGTACTTCTCATCGATGGATCTGAAGAGCGGATATTGGCAAATTGAGGTCGACGAAAGAGATCGCGAGAAGACCGCATTCATCACACCGGACGGCCTTTTTGAGTTCATGGTGATGCCAATCGGTCTCTGCTCCGCACTAGCCACGTTTCAACGAGTAATGGACACCTGGCGGGCTTGAAGTGGCAGATTTACCTGGTATACTTGGACGATGTCGTTGTGTTCTCGTCAAACTTTGAAGACCACCTGAAACGGCTGCAGACAGTATTGGAAGCCATCAAATCATCGGGACTAACGTTAAAAGCAGAGAAGTGCCACTTTGCCTACGAGGAACTGCGGTTCCTAGGTCACATCGTTAGCAAGGGTGGTGTTCAGCCATACCCGGAAAAAGCAGCTGCAATCGCACAATTCCCACCGCCTGTCGACAAGAAAGCTGTGCGCCGATTCTTTGGGTTGTGCGCTTATTATCAACGATTTGTCAGAAACTTTTCGCGCATCGCCGAACCGTTGACGCAGCTTAAAAAGGCTGACGTACCTTTTAAATGGGAAACGCCGCAAGGAGAAGCATTTGACGAACTTAAGCGCCGCCTGCAGTGCCCTCCTGTACTTGGCCACTTTGATGAAAACGCCGAGATCGAAATTCACACCGACGCGAGCAGTGCGGGCCTAGGAGCCGTTCTCCTCCAGAGGAGTGCCTGACAGGAGAAAGTAATCGCCTACGCTAGCAGGTCCCTCACAAGAGCCGAAGTCAATTACTCGACGACCGAGAAGGAGTGCCTCGAGATCATCTGGGCCACTTCTAAGTTTCGTCCATACCTATACGGCCGACCATCACGCGCTCTGTGATAAGCGACCATCACGCGCTCTGCTAGCTGGCTAATTTGAAAGATCCCTCCGGCCGCCTTGCCAGATGGAGCCTCCGACTTCAAGAATTTGACTTGACTGTAGTCTATAAGTCGGGCCGGAAACATTCCGACTCAGACTGCTTATCCCGTGCTCCCGTCGATGCTCCCCCGAAGGGCGTTGACGACAACGCCTTTTTGGAGCCGGTAAGCGCCAGCAGTTTCGCAGAACAACAGCGATCAGACCCTGAGCTGAAAGCGCTAGTCGATTACTTTGAAGGAAAGACCGTTTCCCCTCCTGGTGTGTTCAGGCGACATTTATCATCGTTCACGTTAAGCACCGGCCTCCTCGTGAAGAAGAACTTCGCACCCAGCAGAACCGCGCAACTTCTTGTAGTGCCTAAAAATCTCCGGCAGGAAATTCTGCAGGCGTTGCATGATGAGCCCACAGCAGGCCATCTCGGATTTGCGCGCACGTTGCGTCGAATCCAGGAGAAGTACTACTGGCCGCGACTGCCTGCCAAAGTTGCTCACTACGTGAAGATTTGCCGTGAGTGACAACGACACAAGACGCCGCCGATCAGACCAACAGGACTACTAAACCCGATTCCGCCCCCAATCCTGACCTTTCAACAAATTTGGAAGGATCTCCTCGGCCCCTTTCCATCTTCGTCTATGGGTAACAAGTGGATCATCGTGGCCACAGACTACCTTACCCGTAACGCCGACGCAAAAGCCCTACCAAATGGTACCGCTGCAGAAGTCACCAAATTTTTTGTCGAACAAATTTTATTGCGACATGGTGCCCCAGAAGTGCTCATCACGGACAGGGGAACGGCGTTTACGGCAGAGTTGACGCAAGCCATCCTGGAATACAGTCATACAAGCCATCGACGAACAACTGCGCACCATCCCCAGACCAATGGTCTTACGGAGCGCCTGAACAAAACAATCGCGGACATGATCGCCATGTACGTCGACGCTGAACACCTGGGACGCCATCTTGCCGTATGTGATCTTCGCGTATAACACGGCAGTCCAGGACACGACCAGAGCGACACCGTTCAAGCTTGTGTGCGGCAGGGAGCCCACGACGACGCTCGTCGCAATGCTGCCGCACGTACCAACGAGGACAGCCTCGAAGTCGCCGCCTACCTGCAGCGTGCAGAGGAAGCCCGACGAATCGCATGGCTGCGTATTAAAGACCAACAGCGCACCGACAGCCGACGATACAACTTACGACGATGCCACGCAGAATACAATCCAGGAGACCAAGTGTGGGTTTGGACACCAATTCGCCGTCGCGGACTAAGTGAAAAGTTATTGCGTCGGTAATTTGGGCCGTACAAAATCATTCGCGGCGTCGGACCACTGGACTATGAAGTCATTCCTGACGGAACGCCAGCATCACAACGGCGACGCGCACGCCCAGAAATTGTACATGTTGTACGACTGAAGCCATATTACGCGCGTTAAATAAGCTGCGGTGTTTAAACTTTGTAATGTTTATGTTTCAGTTGCTTTGTTTTGGATCATCGAGGCAATGTTTTTTTTTTAAGGGGGGGGGGGGGGGGGAGTAATGTCGCGAAACCTTCAAAACTGTATTTGTTGTATTTACAACAGCCGCCGGCATGTGGCCTTATCACTCTGATTCTGGATCGCGTATCAGTTTTGTATCCCGTGTTTGTTCATGCTCGTTGTCGCGATACAACGCGTTATCATTTTTTTTTTGTCGCGAATGATGCGCCGAGATCTGTATCGAAGATTCCGATCACTTGCGTATGTTTCTACAATGTTCCAGGTTGTACTAGTAGCAGTTTGCGACGTTATCTAGATTGTTCTGAGCATCCTTTAAATTGAGCGTTGACGAGTGTGACGGGCATTCTTTGTTCGACGATCGACGAGCACGTTTGTTGCTATCGCCGCCGCCGAGTTGCTTAGTTCTTTTGCGGGCCCAAGTCAGCCCAATAAAGAGTTCATTTCAGTACCATCAAGCCTGTGTCTTCTTTTGGTGTCAACGGCTTTGTCACCACTACGTGACGATGTTGCATCCTCGGATTTTGATTGCAATATTAAAGATCAGGAGCATCTGTCAGAACGTTGGAGACCGCGCGCGTATGTTTTCTGCCTATAATTTGTTTGTTCGTCCTTGGAGCTCGTTCACCCGAGGAAAATATGTCATGATTGGCATTTTTGTCATTTGTAGTGCATCGGAAACAAATGGGGAGACGTCGTTCCGCCATTGCAAAGACGGATTTTGTTTTGACCGAGTATAATTCCGCGGGCATCAACTTTAGATTGACACTCCGCAGAAGGACTTCTGTCTGCTAAGGTTTGTCAAAGCAGCTGACTTCTTCAAACTGTTTTTCTCCGTGGTAGTCCTAAACGACACATGCATGAACACCAACAAGTATACTTTACAGTCACCGAACCAAAATTTCGATTACTCATTCTTTGGATATACTCGATTAATCGGTCTTTTTCGCTGCACCGCGATATGCATTACAGAGCTAAGACATATGAGCGCCTCAAATTTCACATGTATTGTGACTGACTGCTCAATTTTTCGGACTTCATTCCCCTCTCCGCTACCTGAGGGTGCTTCACCTCAGGAATGGTGAGGACTATCAAATGAAGCATCCACAAAACGCGGTGTCTTAGCGAACTCGCTGTGGCATGTTCGGGGTCGCGTCTGTACATCGTCGAAGCTCTCGCATTCGTCTGCGACACGTCAGCGGCACGTCATTAAATGCGTTATGAATAGGTTTTTGTAGCGAAAGCTACATTGGCCACGAACAAGGAGTTTCGCGTGGCAGGAGGCACAGAGCAGCTGCCTAGCAACCGCCGCAGCTGGCGGACGCGGCGCGCTCACCGCGCCATCTGGCAATCAAGAAGCAACTAGAAGATGTCTATAGTCTTTAGTGCAACAACAACATAGCTAGACATAGTAGCGCATATTAATTCTCCTTCTCTAGCATGAGGATGATAGTAGTGATGATGATAGGCTACTCAGCGGCGAATTTCGGGCGAGCGTGTACACAGCATTGGACAGGATTGGATTGGACAGGTTTGGATTGAATTGGACAGGATTGGTTGGAGTGTATTTCATTGGAATGAACTGTACTTGATTGGATTGTATTGGTTTGGATTGCATTAGATTAGACTGCATTTGATTGGATTACACTGAATTGAATGGAATTAGATTGAATTGGAGAGATGTAGGCAGCCCAGCGCCAAGTACACATGCTTTCGCTACCTATATCCTGGCCTAGCTGAGCTAAGCCGCGGCCAATTTTTTTCTGGTAAACGAAAAGCTTTGCGTATATTATCTGATTTCATCGAGTTTTGTTTTATTTTCATATAAAGAGTCCGTCACAAATGTTAGAGTGGCTATACTTTTTGTTTCTGTAAATTTTTCCGGCCTTATAAAAAGCAATCTCAGTTGAAATGGAGAATGTGTAAACTTTACTTAAGTAAAATATAGTGCTTTTACTTTTTTTCTTGGTGATGAAAATTTATTTCAATTCAAAGGCTGAAATTAGCCTGTTTCAGGTAGTATGAGGAAAAAATGCCTGCCTTAAAATGCCTTCGTGTTATAATTTTAACACTTTGCTGACAAGTTTCACGAAAAATTTAAAACATTTTGCTTGTTCTATTATAGAATTTGGTTTAATATTTTTCTTCAAGAGGTTTTATCTGGTAAATTCCACATTTTTATTCCCATCCAACTAGTTTTGTCCCCCTCGAAGTTTTTTCTATTTTGACACTGCGTATTTGCGTTAAATGAAATCTATTCTATTTCTATCCTTGTTATGTTCTTGCTTATTGCACAAAAAAGTTTGTCAGAAACCTGTAAAAATCAGCCATTTTTCCCATGGTAACAAAAGAGTTAAGCGTAATGTGTAGTGCGTGGTTCACACTTTTTTTTTTTTTTTTAAAGCGGTGCCGCAATGGGATATGGTCCCCCCACTTGGGGAGCAGTGGGTAGGGAAATGTTCGTACAATCTATAGGCCGCAAAGTGTGTACCGTTGCCAGCAGCTACGTAACGTAATGACATTGCCTTGCTAAGCAACTCGGGGGATGAACTGCAAATAATGATTGATGAACTAGACAAGAAAAATAGAAAGGTATGCTTGAAAATCAATATGCAGAAGACTAAGGTAATGTTCAACAGCCTTGGAAAGAACAGCAGTTTACATTAGGTAGCGAAATACTGGAAGTAGTAGGCGAATATGTCTACTTAGGACAGGTAGTAACCGCAGATCCGGACCATGAAAATGAAATAACAAGAAGAATAAGATTGGGATGGAGCGCATTCGGCAAGCACTCGCCGATTATGACTAGCAGCTTACCGGTATCGCTCAAGAGGAAAGTATACAACAGTTGCATCTTACCTGTACTCACCTATGGGGCTGAAACGTGGAGGCTAACCAAGAGAATTCTGCTTAAGTTGAGGACAACCCAGAGGGCTATGGAACGAAAAATGGCAGGGGTAACATTAAGAGATAGGAAGCGTGCAGAGTGGGTCAGAGAAATAACTCAAGTTACCAACATTCTAGTGGAAATTAAGAAGAAGAAATGGGCATGGGCAAGACATCTATACCGATGGTCGCTTAGGGTAACAAACTGGATTCCAAGGGAAGGAAAATGTAGCAGGGGGCGGCAGAAAGTTAGGTGGGCGTATGAGGTTAAGAAGTTCGCAGGGGTCAAGTGGATGCAGCTAGCACAAAACCGGGTTAAGTGGAGAATATGGGAGAGGCCTTCGCCCTGCAGTGGGTATAGTCAGGCTGATGATGATGATGACGTAACGGTATCCCTACAAAGCTCCTAATCTCATCCGCTGCCCTTAGTTTTTACCGCCCTGTGCTACGCTTGTCTTCTCTCGGAATCATTTCCATTACGCCTAACTTCCACCAGTTATCTTGCCTTCTCATCACATGCCCTGCTCATCCCCATTTCTTCTTAATTCCATCGAATCCTTGCCTCGGCAGCCGCTTTTCGATAGAGGCGAAAAGCAAGGCGCCCGCGTGCTGTGCGATGTCAGTGCACGTTAAAGAACCCCAGGTGGTCGAAATTTACGGAGCTCTCCACTACGGCGTCTCTCACAGCATGAGTTGCTTTGGGACGTTAAACACCACAAACCAAACAAATCTTCTTAACTTCGACTAGAATCTCATTAAAACGCTTCTGTTCTCTGACCCACTCTGCATGCTTCCTCTCTTTCTTGTCCATAGCTTGCTGCGTTGTCCTCAATACGAGTTCAACCCTTTTCGTAGGCTTCCACTTTTCTGCGTGAGTATCGGTGATATACAGCTTTTATGCAGTTTCTTCTTGAGGCCTACTGGTATGCTGTCATCAATTATATGAGAGTAATTGCCAAATGCGCTTCCCTCCATTGCTATTCTTAATGTTATTTCGCTCTCGTGGTTACGATCTGGGGTCACCATATGTTTTAAACAACCGTATATTGCCTTTGCCACTTCCAGCGTCTCGTTGCCTATCGCTAACTGCTATTCCTTTCCAAAGCTGTTGTTCATTTAGTTTTCGGCGTAATAATTTTTGAACCCACCGTTCTGTTTGCCTAGGTCCTCGATAATTCATCGTAAGCCGTCGCTGAGTTATCTTAGCAAGACAACGTTACCAGTGAATCGGAAATTACTATGGTATTCTCTAGTAACTTTTACCCAAACTCTTCCCAAATCGAGTTTTATGAATATAACTCGTGAACACAAGGTGAACAGTGCGTGAGTTCCAGAAAAAGTGTTAATGGTTGATAATTTGATGCCTTTTGTGCAGAAAAAGAAAACAGATGAAGTCTCGGAGGCCGTGCTTATATAACGATCGAGACATTTTACTTTACATGAACTCTACTAGATTGCCGTAAATGCCTGAGCAAATTACTAGCAAATAATGAAATGGCTTGAGAAATATATGAGACACCTTTGCATCACTGTTCGACGTCAGGAATGTGCAATTAGCATGGACATAGATCAGAAAGAGAAACGTAAAAGCCATTAATGCTTCGAACGTACCTACTTGGTGTCGCGTAGAGAATTTAACGGTAGTTTTTAGCGGTGACAACATAGACGGCAACAGTAAAAATAGAAGGCAAGACAGCGAAGTCAGAACAACAACAACAACAAAGAAAATAGGGCGATCAATTTAATCAATGCACAAGGAATGCGAAACCATATGCCTTTTCCACTTCACTTTTACAATACCGAGAAGCTCAATAAAGACTTTCATTATATCCGAGCCTTCCGTATTTAGTCTACCGCACCATTTATCTGCAAGAAAATGGAAAATTTTCCACTGTCAATTTCACCACCTGTAAACAGCGGCAGATGGCCGTTCCGTGTACCAAACATAGTAGGTGGTAGGCGGCTCTTGATCACCTGCCAGATAGCAATGGCTTCAGCGTACACTTTTCGCCACCATAGCTAACACTTTCGAAGTGAAACTGCACATATTGCAGAACGCCCATTACTACGCATAAAGCAGTAAATAAAACGGCGGGAATGAACGCAGCGGCAACGAGATCTCAATGAACTGATACGCCGGCCGGTGCGCGCGTTAACGGGATCAATGTCCATGCAAAAAGTTTAGCTGCTGCCTCGAGAGCGAGATTGAAGTCACGCAGTATGCCTCCTGCATTACACGGATTGCCTTACACTTTGACTGAGCAGTTGCTTCAATTTAGTGCCAGCGCAATGAGCCGCAAGGTTATGACAGAGCTACTCAGCACACACACACGTGTGTACAGCGCCGGATTTTAATATAACAGGGGAGGGCGGAAGCTGTGCGAAAACCCTCTTGCGCTATACCTTTGGCCTCATGGCAGCCGGAACCGAGACCCCTGCAAGCTATTAAGCAGAAAAATTAAGAGGGAAATAAGGGGCTCGTTATGAGGCATGAAGGAATGAAGCCAATAGTCGGCGAGGCCAAGAAAAGCGTAGGGGTGTGGAGTTTTTTTTTTTTTTTTTTTTTTGCTATTGACCTAGTTTGGTGCTGCCTTCATCGAATTACAGAGAAAGATAACTAGATACAAAGTAGGAGGAAAAACAACGCACTGATGGTGGGAATCGAACCCACAACCTCCAAATATCGCGTCCGTTGCTCTCTACCAACTGAGCTACATTTATGGCTTCCAACCTTCTACTTACTTGGGTATTAATGTCACCTGTAACAGAAGATTTAGAGATGTTCACCAGCGACACTCATGGTGCATAGCGGCGGACGTGGACCGTCCTGTGTACCACGAGCGTCACGTGGAACGTGATCAACGGAGGAGGGCGGAAGCTGTGCGAGAACTATATATAAAGTCGGAATTAAGACCACAACTGTACATGTTGAGGTCGCCATATCCATGAGACGGCCTCACCAGCTCTCTTAGATACCAACACCGTGTTTACAAACAAAGGGGGTGCACGGGGCGTTGCAGCCGACTGGGGGTGAAAAATAGGGTTAGCGCCCACAGGAATACCTTGAACCGAAATATTTCTAAGCATTTTTTTTTAAATTTCACAAGACACCTATGATGTCCTTATTCGGTGCAGAGTAACCGTGAACATCCTAGAACAGATCGTGAAAGTATGAGATCTCATGACCGAGGCGAAGCATTTTTAAAACACCGCGAAACGTATGCATGGGGGTGCGAGTTGGGAGGGCGACCTATAAAAACACAAGTAAACGCAACTTACCGCAATATTCTTCTCGTTTCGCAGAGTACCAGAAGTGGTGGCCAGTCATTAAACATTGGCTAGCGCTTTGAAGAAGTATGCTGCGTCGTTGCGGAGGCGGCCTACTTTTAAAACTCCCCGAATAATCTATGTTGTGAGATCCAGACACCTCCAAAATGCTCATGTAGCGAATCACGTAGTTTTGTTTACAGTCTGATATGCTGCCGCATGGAGTAAATCAGCGTGATAATACTGTCCCTCAAGTGATACATCCTAGACAGAATTTTATTTAAAAGGCAGTTGTCAAGCGCCGTCCGACAATACGGACCGAACGAGAGTCGCGCATTGCAGCAGACGACAGCGCAGCTGGCGATACCCACCGCGGCCGCTTCCAGCTCCGGAGCGTCTGCTAGCGACAGCGCCGATGGTGCATTGCCGTCTGCAACTGCGCGCGGTCAGTTTAACGCGCTGTGAACGATCCCGCAAGTCGTCAGACTTGCAGTACTTGCAAGGGAATATAGTGTGCCATGCAACATGATGTCGGGGCGTGATACAAGACGTTCACCAAAAAATGAGAAGGGTTCAACGCTGCTGAACCGAGTAAAATGTTGCGGTAAGTTGTGTTTACATGTGTTTCCATGGGTTGCCCTCTCAACTTGCGCCCGCATACGTTTCGGAGTATTTTAAAAATACTTCGCCTTTTAATGAGATTTCATACTTTCGTGATCTGTTCTAGGATGTTCATGTTTGCTTTTTACCGAATAACGAGATCATAGGTGCGCCGTGAAATTGAAAAATTGCTTTGAAATTTTTGGGGTCTATATATTCCTATGGACGCTAAGCCTAGTTTTCACCCCCAACCGGCCCATCTTGGTGACAGAAGCGTCACCGCATCACGTCACAGATCGGTGTTGGTCTATACTTGACCTGAGAAGATGCAATATTTAAAGCCTGGGCCGCATGCAGCGTTTTTTTTTTTTTTTTTTTACCCATAGTTCGCTCGCGAATGAAAAGCAGGCAACCGTGTCGCAGACTTGCGACGTCACAGGAGCAAGAAGCGGGCATGGTAAACGCCCGTGAGATGGCAAGTTCGGAGGCACTCTGCTCCGTGCGGGCTGGGCTTAATTCACCCTTTTTGAATGCCATGAACCTCACGACGTGCCACGTCTTGCATATCTAGAGGGTGTCGTCAGAATTAGGGTTCGCTCTTTGAAATTTTCAGCACTTCACAGAGCACAAAAAATACTACAGGGACGTTGTGTTCCTAAGGCACTTCCTCCAGTCTGAGTACTGTTGCCAGAACGTAAGGCAGAGCGGCCGGCTTCTATAGTGATCTCCATGTTCTTTTCGACTGTGTAGTTCTCTCCCTTACTGTAGTCTTCTTTAATGTTTTCTCTCATTTACTACCAGCACATTCATCCGGAGATCGTAAATGTGAAAGACCACACGTACGCAGGGCAAGTATACAAGGTCAAGAACCACAAGAGCAAACAGAAGACTGCTCATCTCTCCGGTCACTTTATGGCGCACAACGCGAGAAATGAATGAATGCCCCACTTTGCACAAGCTGACTGAAAATAAATAATAACGCGATGCGTGAGATATGAAGAACATATTGTATTGTTTTCTGAAACAATGGGGGAACTGTGCATGCAAGTTTTTGCATTTGCTGTCCAGGATCAGCTTATGCATTAGCAATGAGAAGGGTTGCACATGCCCCAGATGAAGCATTACAGTAATCGTCGAGACCTCGCTGCACGTGGGTTTATTCTCGTGACTTTCGGTTAGTTTTAAACTTTTCTGATTTTTTTTTTCATTTTTTAAATGCGTAACTACCCCACAGAAAAACGCAGCGGTTAGTTCACGATACACCGACATAGGTCTTCAATTTTTGCCTTGAAATCTGCCACCCAACATCAAAAATCTTGCGGAACTATGTTTTCGCCTATCATCCTATGTGTACACGCACACCTTTTATTATGCTGCTGAGGAAAAGATAAGTTACTTTGCAAAACTGATAAAGTTCTCACTCTAACCACTCCACCCCCAAATCAGCAAAAGAACAAGGAAACAACCACAAGCGAACGGGCGAATGGTTGATACGCTATTCTTCCTATGCCTCCCGAACATGGTTTTGTTTGTGCAGTCTTGCGTTAAACACTCACGAAGGACATCTGTGAGGCTTCACTTAGCATGTTTTCACAAAGCACTAGGCTGAACCTTGCTGCATCGACCTCTTGGACAAACCCGGATACAGCTGAAAAATCACACAAAAAAAACTTCCCGAGACTACAAAAGTGCAGTATTGTTCTTGTTGTTACGTTCTTAGTTGACTTTTCCGCGCAAGCTTCAAACTTATTGTGGCAGTAATGCGACTACTGGAACTTCTTGTATTTCTGCTTTCATTTTTGGCGCAGCTGTATGGTTAAAGCATGGCTATAAGGCAAAGCAACTGGCCTCTTGTTGCTTCATTTTTCATTTCCGCCGCATACATGGAATACATGGAAGGCCGACATCTTGAAAAAGGTTCCGACATTGAAAAGGTACGACTAAGACGATTCCGAGCGGTCCAAGCCTTTGAGATTGATACGCCGAAACTATTCCGCTCTGTCCAGTGGTGAGCTCCTAAGCTTTCTTGTACTGGCTGGTAAGAACTTTGGGAATACAAAAAAAAAAAAAAAAAAGAAAGAATGCGACCTGAGCAGCGTTATTTGAGCCGTTGTCTTCAGCGTTCAAAAACGTAATGTAGCGCTAATCCATTGTGCCGCAGAAGCGACCCGATAGAGAATTTTGAATTGTGATCTTACTCAGTTTCATAAAATGTCTGGTACTTCTCGCTAGGGCTGTTTAGAGGAAGGCATCGAGGCCGAGAGAACACCGCTGAGAGAACGGATGATGATGATGATGATGACCTGAGACAAAATGGCAATACCCACGGCGGGGGATCGGCCATGGTGCATTGAAAATTGTAAATTTTTTATGTTCAAGGACTGGAGTATTCAGATAAATATGGATGTTTAACTAGAATTTGGAAAAAATAAAAAGGAAAAGGAAAGGTAATGAAATTGTACCTAGCATAGGAATCTACCTGGTGAAATTATGTAATCATGAATAAAATCGCACACTGGTTTTAAGGCATATCCCTTGACGATTGCCCCGAAGAAGACAACTGGAATGGTTAGTGGAAGGCCTGATCTCGAAAGGGGAGTTGCTAAGTAAATTTTGCGGAGAGATGCGAACCTCCGGCAGAAGAGAAAAAAATGATCTATGGATTCAATTTCTTTGCAAGGCTCACAGAGGTTAGTAGCGGATGGCCCCAAACAACGTAAATACAGATTTAGTTTCAGTAATCTGCAGCGCAAGAGAGTCATAGACACTTCACATAGTCTTGAAACACACACATGCGGCCACGCCAAGGCCATCTGAGATGTTAGTAATCTGATGCAGAATGGAGAGGCTCATTACTGAGGTGATGGAGACGTTGGAAATTTTGAAATCGTGCTAAAGTTAAGTAAACGGTATTAATGGAACAAGAGGTCCACTAAGAGCGGATTTTGCTAAAAAATCTGCCCTTTCATAATATGTAATACCCCAGTGGCCTGGGACCCATTGAAAACGGAAATCTGAAATGTGAGGAGGAAGGAAAAATAAAGGGAACGGCAAAGCAGAGTGTCCTTTGAATTTTCGAGCGATGACAGCACGGATAGGCTGTCAGAAAGAAAAATAACCTTAGAAATATTACTAGGGATTTTATTCAAGGCCAACTCAATGGCCAGAAACTCAGCAGCGAAAATTGGCGTATAGTCTGGGACCCGAAATGAATCACGCCTCGCCACTGCGCAATACATGTTGTCGTCTTCATCAGCTTCCGTGCGCAATGGATCCGAACATACCATCACAATGCATATTTAAGGTGCGTTAATAGTGAGAGATGGTTTGGCTAATTAGCTCGGCCAATCCAAAAGATTTAGGTGGCCCACCCAATCTGAAAACTGAGTTGACCCACATTCAAAATCGACTTTGCCCATCCCCATCATAAACTTGGCCCAGCGCGATATATGGGCGCCTTACCCCATACGGTCGGAAAGTCCTTAAATCCGAATGGACAGTCGACATTTGGATGCTTTCGTACGATGCTATAGGTTGGTTGTCAGAGTCAAACCGTCTGTCACGCTTTTGTGTTTGCAGAGAAGCCAACAGCATTACACAGAGGATGAACATTCGGATATTTTAGTTCGTCCTTGTTCTCGCTGGCATCACTGAATTCATGCCACCAGTGGAAATGAAAGAGGGCTTCTTTCACCTTGAGGAAGGTCGAGGCCACGGCCGACCTGCTCTCACTAAATTTATTCCAGCCGCACCGTACCCACTGCTTTAACATACTCAGTCCTACATGGGCCCGGATTTCTACTGCTCTAACTCACGAAAACAACCTCATTTGGACGAACTCAGACTAATATCAGTGCTCTAAGTTAGGCAATCCGCAGTCAGTTATGAATGTTTCCTCTCAACTCGTCGACGGGCGGTGCTATCGATATCCTGAGTCCGTCCATTCTATCGTCGTAGGCCCGAGTACCTTGAGCGGTGAAAGAGCCTTCTCGGTGCAGTTAGAGACGTGTGGAAGGACGCCGAGAGCGACCACTTTGGCTCCTGCCACGGCGGAACAACGAAGACGATGAGGTTTGCCGTGGACGGCCGCGCTCATCTGCCCGCGCAAGCGAGCCAGTAGCAGGAGCGCGGGACTCGCTTTGCATAATTGACCGAACAAGCCTGGGGCGCCGTTAATTTTGGGCAACTCGCCTAATTAGAGAATGCCTAATGGGGAACGCCAGAGAGAAATCCGATCGGCCGGCTTTGCAGGCTGCGCTCCCGGCCCCTAATGGGCGGCGACACCGGGTGAAAAGGGAGGGGGGAGGCAGGCGCTCCTCGGGGCATCTCGCCGACGCCGGACACTTCATGCAGCGCGGTCGCCCTCTGCCACGAGTCAAAATCGTCCCACGAACGCATCTGGAGCCGAATGCAGCAGCGCGGCACGGAAGTGACGGGCTCAATGGGCAAGCACCGTCGGCGTTCTATACGACAAAGCTTGCAGATCAGGCCCAACCCGTGTTTCGCTCGGAGTGTAACTTTCATGCTTCATTAGTGCTTTAACGCAGGTCGGTGCCTCACACAAAGCGTGATGCGGTGTGTAGACAAAAATATAGATGCAGTGCGGCATTCATATTTGCCTAGTGTAACGTATGAAAACACTAGTTTGGCGTAGTTTGGCGAAGCTCCGCGCGCCAATTCGACGACGCAGGAATGGTGAGCAGACTTTGTGAAGTGACTTCGAACTAGAAATAAAATTAGGCGCCGCAGATGAGACAGGAAGGAAAGAAGCGACAGGCACAGCACTCATACGTTTTCTCCAGGCCCACCATGTCCAGAAACTTGTTTAACTGCCTCCTCTGCAGTAAGGAATGAGTTGCAGGTTGAAATGTTTGATTTCCTCACTCGGTCAACGTTCTTGGCTGAAGGTCCGTATAGTTTTTTTTTTTTTGTACGAACACAGCGGAAGCCTTACGCCTGTCTCTTGGACCTGCTTTTTTTTTTCTTTGCCGATATCAGATGGGAGGAGGCTTGGCGCTGGGAGGTGCCGCACCCCAAGGCCTCGCATAACCTATCGACCCATCATCATTCATATGTCACCCGGGAAAGTCCCAAATTCTTATATAGAGGGTGTTGCAAATCTCCCCTTCCCGTGTCTTTGTGAGAGAAGGTTTTTAGTTTGAGATGGGCGGCCTTACCCTGGATCAGGGGCTATCGTGCGGTGACACGCTCGGGTCGGTTGCACCCAACACAGTGACAGTTTGGGTCACCCTGCGGCAGCAGTGACTGAACTTTGAACCTTGTGAGCGCGTAGCGTGTTTGATAACGAGTGACAAGAGGGCGGACACTCTTCTTACGCATCACTGGGCATACTATTCAATTTGACTGTGGAGTATACCTGTTGACAGGTCCCGGCCTCCGCTCTGACAATAAGCAGTGTCGTGGTCACATGACCTGATTACCAAGGGCGGCTTGCAGGCTTTCTTAATGTTATCGTACCCGTCCGCCGTCGTCTGCTAGAGCAGGCGATGCAAAACATCCGTCACGACGCCGCAGTTCTTTTGCCACTGACACTACACTAAGAAAAGAGCCACTGACACTAAGAAAAAGATAGGGCTCTTTTTCGTTGATCAATACAAAATATAGTAATGCAATCATGGAGATGAACGATTAGAAAATAGAAGAAAAGCCGCCACATGGCACGCGCGGAACAGGTGCGTGTAAACTAAAGATAGATAATCAGGCATTGCAAACTTTCTGGATTCCAATTAATTTTTTACTAATACACAGCACGGTTTCCGTAAGCGGTTGTCTTGCGAAACACAGTATCATTCACACATAAACTTCATTCCATCCTCGATCGCCGCTCATTAGCCGACTGCGTCTTTCTCGACTTCGCAAAGGCGTTTGAAAAAGTACCCCATAAACTACTACACCTCAAACTAAGCAAACTTAACCTCGATCCAAATCTTTTTTCCTGGCTTGAATATTTTCTTTGTAACCGCTCTCAGTTCGTATCTACTAACAATACATCTTCCCCATTACGTCCCGTCGAATCTGGCGTACCCCAGGGTTCGGTTTTAGGCCCTCTCCTCTTTCTAATTTATATTAACGACTTACCTAATTGTGTATCTTCTAACATTCACCTTTTTGCTGATGACTGCGTTATTTTTCGGGAAATTAACGACATTAACGATTTCTGTGCTCTACAAGACGATCTCACTTCCATATCCGCGTGGTGTAAATTATGGCTAATGCAACTAAATTATTCGAAATGCAAAGTTTTACGTGTTTCCCGCACATCACCTGCTACTAATACATATCATCTGAATAACACTGCACTCGAGGCTGTCACATCATATCGATATCTTGGCGTCCATATAACGTCTTCTCTCACTTGGTCACTCCACATTACCACCGTAATTAACAACGCTAACAGCATGTTAGGCTACCTGCGCCGCAACTTCTCCGCCGCTCCTACTTCATTAAAACTAACGCTGTATAAAACGCTTGTCCGCACTAAACTCGAATACGCATCAGCAATTTGGGACCCAAGCTCCACTAACTTAACTAATTCACTCGAGCTAGTGCAAAACAACTTTGCCCGGTTCATCCTTCTTAATTACAATCGTACAGCAAGTGTCACCTCCATGAAAAACATGCTAAATCTACCTATTTTAGCCTCCCGTCGAAAATTCTCACGGTTATGCTTATTTCATAAACTTTTCTACAATTGCCCCATTCTACGAGATGAACTAATTTCTGTGCCATATTTCATCTCATCCCGGCTTGATCATGCACATAAAGTCGGCATCACATCATACAAAACCAAAGCTTGTTCGCAGTCGTTTATTCCCCGCACATCAGCAGATTGGAATCACCTTCCCGGATCGACAGCCAGCATTCAAGACAGCCTGCGTGCCAACTTAGCTAACATTGTATACTCAGGTCCTTAACAATTGTAGTCATTGCTGTTACAATCACCAATGTTATTTTTGCCTTGCACTTACAACTATATGCTTACTATAGCAGCTAAAAATGTATAACCAGGAACATGACGCTTGTATTTTTCACTTTTGTTCTTTAACCTCTGTTCTATTATTTTTGTAACCACTCCCCTCTGAAATGCCCCTGGCCTTGAGGGTAATCATAAATAAATAAATAAATAAATAAATAAATAAATAAATAAATAAATAAATAAATAAATAAATAAATAAATAAATAATAAATAATAAATAATAAATAATAAATAATAAATAAATAAATAAATAAATAAATAAATAAATAAATAAATAAATAAATAAATAAATAAATAAATAAATAAATAAATAAATAAATAAATAAATAAATAAACAGAGGTGCGAATCAGTCGCTTTTCGTGAACGTAGTGCGACATGCCTGAATGTGAAGCGTTTGGCAGAAATCAGCTTGGAGGGATTTACTTGCCGCTGCTGCTCGCGGAGCTTGGCCAAGGTCGAAGTAGCCCAACTCGCTGCACTCGAAAGCAGACGAAAGCGCTTGCAAAAACGTTTACAAGTGATAGGTGCTCCAGCACAGAACAGAGCGTGCTGATAATATTACGAAACAAAGAACTGTACAGCGCTAGCAGACAATCCGTGCTCGCGGCTCTGAGGGCGTCCGTGTGCAGTGAATTTCAAGACAAGAAAATGTAGACGCAAGAATCAAACGTCTAGCAGTTGCTAAGCGACTACACTCTAAACACGAATAAGCCTATAAATTAGTAAAAAGCGTTGAAAAAGACTTGTCCTTTAGCGCACTCCCTATTGAAGCCGCGGAATGCTGCCCGAGCCCCGGGGAAGATTTTCATCACCAAAGCAAATTCTCATTTTAAAATACGCGAAATTCTAGCAGTTACGAAGTTGTTAAACGAAGTTTCTATCTCTTCTCATTAATAACAACAAATTTTCTAGTGCAGCAGTTCAAATTCTCCTTTCATAGCTAATTAAACAAAATAAATGTTATTGAGGAAGAGAATAAGATTCTGTTACAAGTATAGTTTTCCATACAGTTAGTGGTGAAAACCTCCCTCATGGTTTGGAGAGACTACCATGCTCCTGCAAGGGAGTGCGCTAGTGAACATGATATTCCCTTTTTGCTCCCTTATAGGCATATTTGGGTTCAATGCGTAGCTACGAGGCTCTTGTGATAGTTTAACGAACGATATTTCCACACCGCTGTCCCTCTTCTGGCGTCACCATGTAGCTGAATCATATCGTGGTACGTGGCCGAGCGTCTTCTTCATCTCTCTCGAGCTACGTCTCATTAAAAGACCAGCTGTGTTGTTCTGCTGCTTGTCACGTTTGTCAGTGACATTTGGTGGACCATCCCCGGTAACAACCCATGTACGTTGACCACGAATACATCAGTGACACTGCTCACCGGCGTGCGGACGCCATTCCCGTCCATAAAGCTAGCAGTCGCCTCCGAGGCCTCTAATCCGAGTTTGAGCTACTGACCACACCGGTGCGAGTCAGCACTCCAGCAACGACCCACCGTTCGTCCTTCTCGCACCTCGACTGCCGCCATCCTTTCACGGTGGCTGGTTCGAGGAGGTGGAAGACTGGTTGGCCAGTTTTGACTGTATGAACGCGTTCAACCACTGGGACTATGAGTGGAAGCTGATGAACGTGTACTTTGCACTGCAAGTCTCGGCGAAGACGTGGTTTGAGAACCACTAGGCGTCATAAGCCAACTGGGCAGCTTTTCGCCGTGAGTTGCTCGCAACATTCAGCTCGAGCGTGAGAAAGGAAAACGCAGAGATTGCCATTTGTTCGAGGTCTCAGGAGTCAAAAGAGAACGTGGCTATGTCTGTCGAGGACATGACGCGACTTTTCAATCGGGCCGACCCTACGATGCCTGAGGCAACGAAGGTACGTCACCTCATGCGTGGGGTGAGAAACCAGCTGTTTGCTGTCCTCATTCGTGACCCTCCAAGGTCGCTGATTTCGCCAAAAAAAAAAAAAAGCTGCAAGCATGGAAAGCTAAGTGAAGGAACGGAGTGCCCAATACGGCCGTCAGGCAAGCGCAGTGGTCCCAAATTACGGTGCGTCCGCGTCAGCAGCTACATTGCGAGATCTTCTGAGGAGCATTGTCCGCGAGGAGCTGCAAAAGCTCCACTTGGATGGTCCATCTGCAATGATTTGTTCTATCGGGGACGTCATACGTAATGAAATCCGGTGAGCGGTGCAGCCGCCACCAGCACCACTAGCGGAGCCATGCATCATTACTTACAGCGATGTCCTACGCTGACCTGCCCCCGAGCCGCATGCGTTCCGCCCCGTTTGGGGACCACCTTCCCGCTACCTGCGCCCCGTCGAGCAGCAAGACCTGCGCCCCATCGAGCCGCAGCAAGAAGCGATTAGCAAAGCGCACTTTTGGTGCAAGCTCAACAGACAACCTCTCTGTTATCACTGGAGGGAACCTTGCCATATTCTTCGCAATTGCCCATGCCGGAGGATGAGTTTGAAAGGATTCCTGCCGAACGCGTCTCGACCCCGCTATGGCGAAAGACCGCAGGAAATTGGGGATTACCTTGCCGCTCACGAACTGCACTCGACGTCACCGCAACGGCAATCGCGATCGTCCCCGAGGCGCATTGCTTCACCCTGTCGATCCTGTTCCTGTGCGCAAATCAGAGGCACGTGCCCTCGCTGGGAAACCTAAACGCGGTGACGTCTGAGGGTGAGGTCGCCGCTACAGCTCAGATTCAACAGCCTCCACCCGATGATTTGACACGACTGCCCGAGCGGCGACGACCCGATCTGACGAACCTACCGACGTGGTGTGAACGCATGGTTTCTGCTGAAAGGTTTGTAACCGCCAACAGTTGTGATGTGACCGCACTCATGGATACTGGTGCCGATTTTTCTGTTGTGAGCAGCCAGCTAGTCCTGACGCTCCATAAGGTTGTGACGCCTTGGTCTGGATCAATGATACGCACTGCTGGTGGCCATGCGATGACACCGTTTAGCGTGTGCGCTTGCCGCAGAGATCCGCAGTTTTACTTTCAGTGGCGCCTTTGCCGTATTACACGTGCTCAAAATATATGATTCTCGGCATGGATTTCCTTCAAGAGTATGGTGCGGTTATCAACCTTCGGGAGCTCATCTTATAGTTTTCAGCTCAACGAGCCGTTGATATCAACACGGACTTCCGGAAAGCAATGCTGCGCGTATGGGACGACCACATAACGACCCTGTGCGCAAACAGGTTCGTCACAGTTGAATGTGATCACAACACCGGCACGCGTGGAATTTCTGAAGCAAACATGTCACTGTTTCGTACTCGACAAGCTTGTGTAGCTCGGGACCTTGTCGAACTTGTAAATGGGCCAGTCGAAATCCTAGGGAGAAACTTCACGTGCGAACCTCAATATTTGACGGCGAACACGATGGTCACTTTGAAGAACTTGGAGAGTGTACAGGCCAGTACGCTTTATCCAACAGGTCGAACCTCGACGATGCGACGTCTACAGCCAATTAGACCGATGTAAGCCAGCACCTCTTGGCCGTTTAGAAATTCTGCGTGGAGAATCTAATCAATTCCTTCCGCCACTGTTTTTAATCAACCTCCAAGGTCCGACAGACACCACTAACGAAGCACCGAACTATAATTGCCGACGACCAACGACCACTATGTCAGCGTCCTTAAGGGGGTCTTCAAAAGAACATGATGCTATCCGTCACCAAGTAACAGAAATGCGCCAGGACGACGTCATACAACCGTCTAAGAGCCCCTGAACTTCGCCTGTTGTCCTCGTTACGAAGAAGGATGAAACCTTAAGGTTCTGCGTGGCTTACAGCTGCCTCAACAACGTCACGAAAAAAGATGTGCACCCCCTGCCGCCTCGCATTGACGACTCCCTCCACCGCCTTCACCATGCCACTTACTTGTCGTCACTGGACCTTCGCAGTGGGTATTGGCAATATAGGTTAAAGAACGACACCAAGAACACCACCTTTATTATGCCAGACGATTTGTATGAGTTTAAGGAGCTCCCGTTTGGCCTGTGCTCGGCCCCGGCCACATTCCAAAGAATGATAGACACCGTAATCTCTGGCCTGGAGTGACAGTCATTTCTCGTATATTTCGACGACGTTGACTTCTCGGAGACGTTCGACAAGCACCTAAAACGTTTGTGCGCTGTTTTCGAGGCCATCCAATCTTCCAGTCTCCCTCTCAAACCCGAAAAACGCCACTTTGCGTTTAATGAGCTGAAGGCTCTTGGCCACATTGTCAATGCTCGAGGCGTCAGCCTAGACCCAGAAAAGACGGCCGCTGTAGCTGTATTCCGCAAGCCAACGGATAAACGGAGCTCGCGTCGATTTCTCGGCCTCTGCGCGTACTATCGGAGGTTTGTTCACAAATTTTTCAAGATAACTGAGCTTCTGACCCTCCTGACAAAAAAACCCGAACCGTTCGTTTGAGGCCATGACAAGGAAAAAGCCTTCATGGTACTCAAGTCCCGTCTTCAATGTATGCCTGGACGAAGACAAAGAAGTCACACAAACGACAGGACTAGCGCTTATTATTAGTGTATTATTTTTATTCAGAATGTACTAACTAGCCCAAACGAGAGTTCTACTTGTATGTCTACGCTTGGTCACTTCAACGAAGAAGCCGACACAGAACTGCACAAGAATGCCAGTAACGTTGGCCTCGGTGCAGTCATTATTCAGTGGCAAGACGGTACATAACGCGTAATGACAGCCGCACTCTGTCCCGTTCTTGGAAGTTAGATATTCAACTAGGGAAAAGGAGTGCCTCGCTATTGTATGGGCAGTCATGAAGCTTCAACCGTACTTGTACGGCCGCCTGCTTCGCGTCGTGAGCGACCATCACTCACTGTTGGCTGGCAAACCTGAAGGATCCATCGGGACGGCTTGTTCGATGGAGCCTTTGGTTGCAAGAATTTGACATTGCTATCGTGCACAACTCGGCAAGAAATACAGCGATGCTGACTGTCAGTCCCGCGCCCCTGTCACATGAACGGCTCCGACGATGATTCCGCTTTCCTCGGCGTTATCCCGACGTCCACCCTAACGTGAAAGCAGTGGGCCGACTCCGAAATTCTTCCCCTCATCGAATACTTTGAAAAAACCGCGCCAGCTCCTCCTCGGCTGTTCAGGCTCGGACGGTCGTCATTTTGTTTGCGAGACAATGTGCTCTACAAGAACTACGATCCAACAGAAATTGCCTATCTGCTCGTAGTACCTACAACGCTTCATGACGAAGTTTTTGTACTAGCCACGACGACCTTTCATCCGACCATCTCGGTTTTTTTCCGCACATTGGCCCGAATACGTCGAAAATACTACTGGCCCAGGCTATCTGCCGTTGTCCACCGCTACGTTCGTAAATGCCGTGAGGGCCAGCGGCGGAAGACACTGCCGACTAAACCAGCTGGGCCCGGCAGCCTATCGATGTCCTGAAATTCCCATTTCAACAGGTCGGCATGGACTTACACGGCCCATTCCTGGAACCCTCTATGGGTAGCAGGTATAAAGCGGTTGCGACTGACCAGCTCAGCCGCTACTGCGAGACCAAGGCCATTCCCTGTGGTACCGCAGCCGAAGTTGCCAATTTCTTCATTCACAATATATTGTGCTTCGTCACGGTGTCCCGACATTAGTCTTCACTGAAAGAGAAACCTCGTTTACGTCAGCACTTACGAGCGATGTCCTTCGACTCAGTGGCACCACACATCGCAAGACAACAGCCTGCCACCCTCAAACCAATTAACTGATTGAGTGGCTTAACAAGACAATAGCCGATATGATTTCCATGTATGTAGACAGTGATCACGGCACTGGGAACGAATACTACCGTATATCGCGCTCGCATACAACACTGCGCTCCACGAAACTACACGCTTCACTGCATTTCATCTGGTTCATGGGCACGAAGCCTTGACTATCTAGATGTCATGCTTCTTCCGGATTCTGCTCTTTTCATTGTAGTGGGTGCTGATCAATTAATTCGCGACGTAGAAGCCGCACGCCAAATTTCCCGACAGCGAATTCGGCACCAACAAGAACACGACGCCCAGCGCTATAACCTGCGCCACAGAGAGATGACTTACACGCCAGCGAACAAGTCTCGGTATGGAACCCGATCCGTTTGCGAGGGCGCTCTGAAAAGCTTCTTCAGTGTTACTTTGGCCCCTACGGGGCGCTCCGCTGTCTCAGCGTGGTGAAATACGAGGTGCTCCAACAATGCTCCAAGGTGCTCCAGGTAATGTCCGCTCCTCTCGACAACCAAAGTCCGAAGTAGTTCACGTGGCCAGAGTGAAGCCGTATTAACCGTAAAATCATTTCTAAGGTCCAAACCGGAGTCAGAGCCTCATCCGTATAACTTTCCCCGCTTTTCCATCGTTCCTTTACGTATGCGGCATCGGGTCGATGCCTCTTAGAAGGGAAGAGGTAATGCCACACTGTTGTCCCTCTTCTAGCGCCACCATGTGGCTGAACCATATTTTGGCACTTTGCTGAGCGTCTTCTTCATATCTAGAGCTTTGCCTCATTAAAAGATGACCTGGGTTGCTCTCCTGCTTGTCACGTTATAGTCGGCGACAATATTGTCTACAGGAAGACGAAAAGTACTCAGAATGCGCGCAGAGTAACACATCACGGCTTCAGCTCGGCGCTCCCGGGAGCTGTAATGAAGGGCGGAGCTCAAGGGCCGCCATAGAAAAATCGAATGCGTGACTTGAGTCAACTAGTAGTCGAGCACCGTCCGGGGACTGAAAAGAGAATGCGACCATTGAAAAGAAAGGGATATTTAATCTGTGTGCGTCCAGAATCCTGTGTTCTCAAAAGAGGCGCATTCTGGTAGGATTACAGAAAACTTATGCTGCTCAAGACCAACCGCTTTTGGTGAAACGTTTCCGTCGTGCTTGTAACGTCTAGTGTGCATTCATCACTCGAATTTTCAATTTTTGCACAATGTGACGCAACAGCACAGTTAACTTCATGTCAGATGACTAGGTGGCTCACCGTAACTCCTGCTGGGCATGCAACCAGGTTTTGCGCACAGAAGCAGGTGTTGCTGGCTTTTTTTTCCCTAGACGAAACAGGCCTGCTTTCTACGCCTTCTATGTTGACATCATGGCGAGAGCACGAGGGGATGGGCAATGCATACTGCGCATCTTTCAGAAATTTGCTCACCGATAATGTAATAGTTATTGAGCTGCATTTTTGTGCTCCTGTAACGAATTGCACGTCCGTGATGGCCGGTACAAAAGTATTAGAAATTAGGCTTTCAATGAACTAGCATTTAAATGCCACTCGCGGAAAGCTGTTGTATACTGGTGAACCCTCTCCTAGTTAATAATTGTCACGAGCCATGACTGGACACTGATTGGACGGCTTTTACGGCGTCACGGGACCACACAAAAGGACTAAGTTGGCAAGAACTTCATGGAGGATGAGATTGGAATCAAACACTCCGGAACCCTTGGGACCCACCCCGAACGTACGAAATAGGTGCGCATGAGACAGACGCCTCAAGGAAGCCTCAAACGCCCGCGCTTGGTAGAGGTTCTTCACTGGCATCCTATACACATCTTTAGGCACGAACGCTGCGTGGCTGTCTAGCCGAGGTGCCTGCCCTGCGAAGAAGGCTTGGTAAGCAGCGAGCCGCGTGACGTGACCATGCGCTGCCTGCTCCGCAAAGAAGGCTTGGCAGGCAGCAGGGCGCCAGTCGTCACCATGCTGCATGCTCCGCGAAGAGGCTTGGTAGGCAGCACTGTCGCTATTCGCGCCTTGCTGCCTGCTCCGCGTAGAAGGAGGCTTGGAGGCATCAAGGCGCCAGTCATCAAAGTGCTCTGCCTACTCTGCGAAGAAGGCTTGGTAGGCAGCAGGGCGTCAGTCGTCACCATGCTGCCTGCTCCGTGAGGAGACTCGGTAGACAGCAAGGCACAAGTCATGACATTCTGTCTGACCCCGAAAAAGGCTTGCAGGTAGCAAGGCGGCAGTAGCGACCATGCTGCCTGGACAGTGTAGGCTAGGAGGCAGAGGCGTCATTCGTCACTGCACCCTGCCTGCTCCGCGAAGTAGTATTGGTAGACAGCAAGGCGTCAGTCGTGATAGTGCTCTCTCTGCTCCGCGAAGAAGGCTTTTTAGGCAGAGGGCGCTAGTCGTGACGATGCTGCCTGTTCCGGAAAGAAGGCTGAGTAGGCAGCAATGCGTCATTCATCACCGAGCTCTACCTGTCCGCGAAGAAGGCTTGGTAGGCAGCAAGGCGCCAGTAGTAACATTCTCTGTCTGACCCGAAGAAAGCTTGGCAGGCAGCAAGGTGCTAGTCGTGACCATGTTGCCTCTCTGTGAATGCTGGGTAGGCAGAGGCGTCAGTCGTTACCGTGCTCTTCCTGCTCCGCGAAGTAGTATTGGTAGCCAGCAGTGCGCCAGTCGTGACTGTGCTCTGTCTGCTTCGTGAAGAAGGCTTGGTAGGCAGAGGGCGCCAGTCATGTCCACGCTGCCTGCTCTGCCAAAAGGCTAGGTAGGCAGCAAGGCGCCAGTCGTGACATTTTTTGTCTGCTACACGAAGAAGGCATGGTAGGCGACAAGGCGCCAGTTGTGATCACGCTGCTTGCTCCGCGAAGGCGTGGTAGGCAGCAAGGCGCCAGTCGTCACCGTGGTCTGCCTGCTCCGCAAGAAGGCTTGCAGGCAGCAGGGCGCCAGTCTTCATGCTGTCTGCACCGCGAAGAAAGCTAGGCAGGCAGAAAGACGCCAGTCACGACAATGCTCTGTCTACTGCCCGAAGAGAGCTTGGCGGGAAGCAAGGTACCAGTCCTGAACATGCTGCCACATCCGCGAAGAAGGCTTGGTGGGCAGCAAGGCGTCAATATTGACAATGCTTCCTGCGCAGTGAAGAAGGCTTGCTAGGCAGCAAAGTGCCAGTCAGGACCATGCTGCCAGTTCCGCGAAGAAGGCTTGGTAGGCAGTAAGGCGCCAGTTGTCACCATGCTCTGCCTGCTGCGTGAAGAATGCTTGGTAGGCAGTAAGGCGCAAGTCGTGACCATGCTTTGCCTAATCAGCGAAGAAGGCTTGGTCAGAAGCAAGACGCCAGTCATGATGGAGCTCTGTTTGCTGCGCGGAGAAGTCTTGGTAGGCAGAAAAGCACCATTCGTGACCCGCCGAAGACGGCTTGGTAGGCAGCAAGACGCCAATTGTCACTGTGCTGTGCCTGCTCCGCGAAGAATTCTTAGTAGACACACTGTCTGCTCCGCGAATAAGGCTTGGTAGGCAGCAAGGCGCCAGTCGTGACAGAGTTCTGCTTTGCGAAGAATGTTTGAAGGCAGCAAGGCGCCAGTTGTGACATTCTTTGTCTGACCCCAGGCTTGGTAAACAGCAAGGCGCCAATCGTGATGCTGCCTGGTCCGCAAAAAAGGTTTGATAGGCAGCAAGGCGCCAGTCGTGACAGAGGTCTTTGTGCTCCGCGAAGAGGGCTTGGTAGGCAGTAAAGCGCCAGTCGTGACCATACTGCGTGGTCCGCGACGAAGGCTTGGTAGGCAGCAAGGCGCCAGTCGTGACCATGCTGCGTGGTCCGCGAAGAAGACTTGGTAGCCACCAAGGCGCGAGTCATGACCAGGTTCCAACTTCAGTTTCTAACGTTTTTTTAATGTTTTCGGGTTCAGTTCCTAATGGAGGCCTGTCCGGAGCCCCAAATTCTTACCATCCTCCGTTGCGTTGCAGGTCAGAACGGCGCCGTCTTCATTTGCAACGCAGCCGCTGGGGACTGAGGGCCGGGGGAGTACTGGAGCGTTTATATAGGAAGCGGTGGCCAAATACCACACTAGAGTGGTCAACACTGTTCTGGTGAGAGAGCTCTTATCCAGAGCTGGTCAGCGCGGTCAGGTTGCACCCCAGATATGGCTACAGAATTCCATCGACACACGGATGTGTGTTATTTTAGCGAGAGCTACATTCGGCTACCAGAGGAGGAGCAGGTGCGAGGTGCGTGACATCAGAGTTTCGCTGCCGGGTGCGGTCACCACTGTCGCGCACGCGGTCACGCGGATGTCACGTTCTAACTATGGGGACAACTGCGCATGCGCAACTGCATGTATAAACGGAGGCTAGACACGGCTGCCGCAGCACAGTCGCTTCGCATGGAGCGGCGGTGTCGACAGGAGAGGTTCAATTCCTCGAGTCCAATATTTGTCTCCTGGAAACTGGCCATCCAGCAGAGAAAGAATAGATACCGAACGGCCAAGCGAGCCGAGACATCTGAACAGAGATACGAACATTTCGCCAAGCGGAGACTTCAGGATGCAGAGCGCAACAGGCGGCGCATAGCAGTTCAGATGAAGCCTTCGTAATATCAAGGGGAACCGATGACAGCCACAGAAGAGGATGTAAAGGCCCGTCGTGCGACTTGGTTGCTGATGCCAGTCGTCTTGAACCAAATAAGAAAGCCGGAGTCTGCATCTACGCAAGACAAGTGTCGCTGCTGTCGGACTGCCTTCTATCGCAGAGAACAATGGAGCAGCCTGCTTTGTTAGACTTTTGGAGAGTGGAATTGTCATGCAAGGAGTTTACGTTGCGCCGCAAACATCTGTCGAACACACGATTAATATGGTTTCTGCCCGAGTGCCAGCTTACGGCACGTTTTCAGAGTTGTGCGTGATTTTGGGGCGACTTCAACAGAGTTGAGGACTTGGTTAGTCATCATATAAAACAGAAATTAGATTTTAATTTCGCATCAAACCACAACGTCCTAACCACACAGTGGCGGACTGCCATTGATCTCATATATCAAAGATGATCTGTAAGTTCGAAATTCTGCATACATTAAATCGAAACTGCCGCTTGCTACTATAATGATCACCGGGCCGTCTTTCTATGAATGAAATGGAAAAAATGATGTATGACGACCAATGTCTCTTCATTGCTAATCAATATAAGCTCAACAATAGTCTAGGCAACATGGAGAAACCAGAGGAAAGTAGCTCTCGCTACGTATATCCTGGCGTAGCCGAGCTAAGCCACTGTCATGTTTTGATTTTTTAATCCAGTGGGGAATTGCGCAGCACGGGGATTCGAATCGCAGTCATTTTGAATGCTTCAAGCAAAGCTGATGCTCAACCTCTACGCCACCGCTGCTTTGCTGAGGCACGCTAACTTGATCTCCCGCAGGGGAGATCAAGAGGCCGTGGCATGGTTTAACGTAGCTAAACGTAGTATAACTTGGGAAAGCACTAGTTTGGGGTAGTTGATCTTGGTAGCACACTTATGAAGAGGACCCTAATGGATGTTGCCCAATTAGTTGCCAGGACTGACATAAAGCGCCTGTTTATAACCTCGCCGTATGAATGTGCCTTCGCGGCCTAAGGGCTGAGTGTCTAACGCGGAATAAAAGTGTCCTGGAAGGCTGGATTCCGATCTCACCCTCTAATGAAGCCCAAGTTCACTTCGCCTGCAAAATTGGCAATGACGACGTCGGATATGGTGAGCCGGGAAGACCGTGCGAATTACTGATTTTTCACGAAAACTTAAAATGTCAAAATGGTCACGCCTGTGCAGTGTCAGCTGCCCTGCTTGCCGCCTTGCTGTGTCGGGGGAAGCGAGCGGTCACACTTGCTACAGCAGCTACTGCACCCTTGCGAAAGCTTTTTCGTGTGGCCTTGTAATTACTGAAACTTTCGCACGCGCCGAGAGTTAACGGCCTTGGGAAACTTTCGCACACTGTCTGGCTTTAACGGTCAGAGACGACTTCCAGGACAACTCGAAGTTGGTAAGAACGGCTTTCGAAGCTTTGAAATTCTATCAGCACACAAATGTCCATCAACGGTGTAGAAAGCAGCAAGAATAGTTGTGGTGTATCAAAGGTGCATCAAAAAATGAGCTTCTGCTGAAGATAAAAGTGCGTCGCCGGTGGGCAACACGAACCTCCAAGCATATCGCTTGTGGTGGTAACAAAATAAACGGACACTTAAGAACGACCGCCAGCATAGGCCTCAAGTTAAAAGATCGCTTTCTTTTACCGCAAGGGAAAGAAAGTTGAAGATGCGTCGCAATAATTCAAAACTACTTAGAGACGAAGAAAACCATTTCAAGAATGTTAAAATAAATAGCGAGGTACATACAGCTTCGCTGAAGTCAACTTCTCTTTTAATGTTTTCATCCTCGTTTCTTGTGATAATTCTCTTTGTTCGCATTTCTTAAGCTAAGTACTGCAACTACAATCTGACTAAAGTAAATGATCTCCATAGGTTTCTGCTCCGTTATAGGGAACGTTTCAGCGACCCCGTCATATGATTTACCCACATTTGTGAGTTTAGTCAAAGTGACATGTGCAAGAGCCTAAAAAGCGAATTAATGCGGGTTTTGTGGTCTGGAAACATGGGTTCTTCCAAATGTATATCAGTTTCTGTAGAGAGCAATCGTACATCTCCGCAAGAGTGCATTATGCAGGCAAGAAAAGTACTGTGATTTAAGTGAAGTAATGCCGCATTCGGTATCTGCGTTGCCAATGCGGAATGCAGTGAGCTGAACGAGGAAGAGACGAAACGATATACCCACATCGTGACCGTTACGTACGCATTTACACTAGAAAATATCTCGAAGACTCGTTTTACAATGGCTTTATATATTGGAAGGGAAAGAAAGCGAAGCGAATTTGAAGGAGGGAAGCTTAAATAGAAGTCCGATAAGAGCTTTCGCCATCCTCTCAAGGTATAATCAGAGAGTAGATGGGGCTGTCTCGCCTAGTATAGGGCCGGCCAGAGTATAATGCATTCATACGCCTTCATGCACATATCTCAAGCTCTTTTTAACGCATAAATGAAGAAAACTCCTTTGTCCGCATCACAAAGGCTGCCCTAAGCCGCGTCCAGTTATGCGGCCGCCAGAATTGCGTGGAACCTTTTTCTCTCTCTTTTTTTACGTGATACTCGAAATAAGAGGAAAAGAAAATGCTCGGTAAAAAAAAAATAATAAAGCAAGAACAACAGGCCTGTGCTCCTCTTTCATTAAGCGATCCTCAGGGCAAGATCGAAGCGGATTAAGCGAAACGAACGAGAGGAGAAACTAAACTCCTTTCTTATACCGTGATTTATGCTGTATCCTGGCAAAGCTGTACTGTTGGGCGTGGTTGAATGTAAGATACCTAGTATAATGGTATCACTCTTTGTTAGCTACCCAAACCGAAGGCTATCGTTGTAGCTTAAAACACGCACGCACGCATTTTTAGTTGCGAAAGGAGGGTCTACGTGACCATTATTATGTGGAAAATTAAGCAATGCATCTTAGAAGCGCGACCTATACTCCGTCTCACACCGATGTTTCCAGCACTATGGACGAAATAATTCCCTTGTCCAATCAGGGCTGCAGTCTTAAATGACATAAATAAATAAATAAATAAATAAATAAATAAATAAATAAATAAATAAATAAATAAATAAATAAATAAATAAATAAATAAATAAATAAATAAATAAATAAATAAATAAATAAATAAATAAATAAATAAATAAATAAATAAATAAATAAATAAATTAAAAGCCCACAAACGAAGACAAGATGAGCGAGAGGACACACACAAGCGCTAACAAGAAAGTTAGCTCTTGTCTGTGTCTTTTCGCTCGTGATGTCTTCGTTCGTGCTTGCGCTGCATTTCTATCCACTTAGGCATTGACCGCCAACGTGCCCAAACTTTTCTTCTTGACGGCTGCAGGAAAGCAAAAATAGTCCCTCAAATATTCCGTGAGTGGAAGTATATTTTCAAGAAAAACGCAGAAATTGAAAGCATAGTTTGGGACATTTAAAGTACTCAGAGCGTTCCAATCAATGGTGAAATCAAGAAAGCTTGTACGGGCCAAGCTTTGCGGAGGGATGCTGCGAGGCATACTAACGCGCCACAATTCGTCCGCAGACTGTCGGCCGAATCAGTCGTCTCGCCTGCAGCCGTCTGTGCAGGCTCTTTCGCACTTAGAGGGGAACTGGGAGTGCGTGGCGAACAATTTACAAACGAGGGTAAATTACACACAAAAGGCTGCAGCAAAGAAGCAAAATATATAATACAAGAAATAGCGTATTTATATACTTAATAAAAACGCATTTAATGTTGGGGTAGAAACGGAGTTACTCTTTAGCTGGTTCAAGTCGATGGCTTAACGCAATTCATCATCATCATCAGCCTGATTATACCCACTGCAGGGTGAAGGCCTCTCCCATATTTCTCCACCTAACCCAACATCTGCAACGAACGAGATCATCTGTACTAACACTTGGTACAGATAACGTACAACAGATATTTTCCCGTACTGCTGAGCGTAGAATCAACCACATTGGCGTACTAAACAGCACTACATTACATAGCCCTATAACTCATAATATATGACAAAGCTGAGTGACAAAATCTGTTTGCGAACTTGAGAAGATCAAAACATTTATACAGGATGAGTACAATATACAGAGCACAGGAAACTTACAACACTGTTATAATTTGAAGCACACCTAGGTAGATTTCAGCCTCGAAACTCCTGATTGTACCTCCTCGCACTCAGTACAAGCAAACAGGAAGCTATGACAGTGCATAAAGCCAATCAGACCTGCGTTTGCACACAATTCTTGGATCTTCAGCTTGCGAAGGCTCACCCTCTTTGGTTGAGTAGAAATAATTCCGTCATGCTCATTTTTGCTACGACCTCTCTTGGCAAGCTATATTAATTGTTTTTTTTTCTACCTCGGAACCCTGTCCCGCAAACTTAGTGACGCATTTCACTTGTCAGTGTCCAACCTACCCCGCTCTTCCCAATGCTCAATTCTTTAAAGCTTCTTTCTCCTACAGCATAATTGAGAAAAGCAACGACAGCACTGTCCCGGCCAACTCGGCGAAGGGCGTCTCTATAGGAGCCGACTTTAGCCCAGAAGCAACTTTGTACACATACAGCACCATTTTACGTGCCGCAAACTCCTCCGCTGCGCTTCGCAAGTGGACACGGCTTCCACGGAAAGTGTGACGCCAATTCCGTAACTGGCTCATATTTTGGCTGTGCAGAGAAGAAAGAGGCTTGTGCTAGCACTTCATCTTTTCTGGAACCCGCGTATACGCAGCTGGTTGAAGAGTTCTACAGTGTAACGTCGAGTGTGAAACCGCAGTTCCTTTTCACCATCGCATGGTAAGCATGTCTCCCGGAGTTGTTTTCTTTACCCGGTAACCGAAGTACGGACTTTTGTAGAAATGCTTGCTGATATCCACCGTTAACACGTCGCATCGGGAAGATGGCAAATATACTTTTGCAGCTGTCGACTTCACAAGCATCATCAGACCTGCGAACAATTTCATCGGGTCTTGTTCTCTGCTTGATGTTGACACGCTGAACTACCTTTAAAACTCAGTCCAGCAGCAGGACGTAGCACTTGTTTTTTGGATCGCTGTATATTTCGTAAAGCACCACTGCCGTGCAGCAATTTTTGTTTCTCTGTCATTTTTCAGCAAACTTCCTACAGTTCAGCTCAATGGGAAACTATCGTATTTGGTTGTCGTGTGTATTGACAACCAGCGTGTGTCACAGGCGAGCAGTCTAATAAGCGCGGTTTTTTTTTTGTTTCAAACCATTCGACCACAATCCTTCTAAAGCGATGAGGCGATGCCATCTGCATCACACTGTTCGTGCTCTTGCAGGGTAAGGAAAGATGAAAAGACCTCACTGTTTAACTGGGGAACCTATTTGATGATGATGCCAACCACCTTGACGATGACTAATATCAGTCGGCTCGTCGATCAGAACGCTGTTCGCTTCCCGCAACGATTTTTGAAAATGCTGTTCAAGAGCGTTCTTTATTAAATTAGTGCACTTTGTGCAGTGAAACGTGATCTTAGACGCGACCTGGAAATCTTAAAAAATCTGCTTGCAAGCTTCTCCCAAGTGGTCAATAGTGCTAATCGCAAAAAAATTCAGCCACAAAAAGAGCAATGGTGGTTTCTGCTTACAGCACACGACTTTGCTATACACGTGGCATGAAGCGAGTTGTAGCAGGCTGCTTAAGTCCTTTACGTAGCGCACATATAACGTGTCAGGTAGACATGACGTGCTTATCGATGCTCACTTTCTTCACCCTCGTAGAACATTTGCAAAATTTCAAAAAAAAAAAAAAACATTTATGGAGTCCTCGCATTTCACCTTGAGCCACTCCTTGTACTTATCCTCTTTAAGCCGCCGGCCTCTCAAGCCCTTTATTTTATGCATTTTGCTCTTGTCTGCCATGTTGTCTGAGTATCTAAAGAATCCTAGAACTGTATGTGCGGCGTGCTCTGAAATGACTTTTTTTTTTTGCAATCACAGCAATGATAAAGAGGCATGGCTAATCACGCTTAAAAAAACTAAGTACTCGACAAAGCACTGCAACACATACAAAACTACATCTGGCAAGAGCGACAGTACGGGAAGGTCTATTGCAGTAACTGTGATCTAGCAAGCGAGATAGGTAATTCCTAAAGAAGTAAATTTTTCACCAGCCACGCCTAATGTCCGATGATCGCCAGATCTTGTATGATATAGCAGTTTCGATTAATGGAGCACGGTCGATCCCCGCGGTGGCTCGGCATCAGCAGCGTCGAAACGCTGAACGTCGTACGGTAGCGCTTCTCTCGAACCAAGTTCCGAAGAATTAAGCGCACGCCTTGGGGTTTCTACGTGGACATAGGACACCAACCACCGCGGGTTCGAGCGTCGCGCGAGCCGAGGCCCCGATCAGCTTTCACCACGTACACACTGAAACACCGCAGCGCGCACTCAACCTCCGCAATGAAGAGAGCGCTTCGCTGCAAAAACACAAGCCTCCAAGTTCACTAAGGAGACGTTTATTGAAACGCCATCCTCCAGCGGTACACACACAAACACTCAGTCACCGCGTACCGGGAGGGCGCGAGGAGCAAGGCTCCCCTGCGCGCATGAAGTGCAAGCACGCAAGGGCGTGCTGTGATTCCTCTCGCAGTGGCAAGGCTTCTTTGAGAAAGAGTGGGCAACCACCGCAAGGTACGCCTGTCGCGGATTGTTGGATCACGATCTACAGGCTCGAGCTGCGCTCTCAGGTACGACCCGGAGCGTACGAGCTCGAGTACACACTGGTCTGCGCGGACAAAGGCAGGCAAGTGTACGCACCTTGCGATGTCTCGGAGGTGTCTTTCTCTCTGGGCTCCGCTCGGACGGTTGCGCGAGCGCGGCCGTCGAAGTGGTGCCGTGTTCCCGCCAAAAGGCGTTAATGAGAACAGCCACTGGAACGCCAGGGCGGAGCTGTGGCCGAATGACAGTGGCAAGTCGTCCGGACGTCTCTCCGCCGCCTAAGGCGGGAGAAAGGGAAAGCCCGCGAGAAGCCCGAATCCCACAACCTTCACTGCCTGGGTAGGAGTAGCTTAAGGCAATAAGGTATACTTAAGGATAATGTATGTATGTATGTATGTATGTATGTATGTATGTATGTATGTATGTATGTATGTATGTATGTATGTATGTATGTATGTATGTATGTATGTATGTATGTATGTATGTATGTATGTATGTATGTATGTATGTATGTATGTATGTGCGTGTGTGTGTGTACGTACATACGTACGCACTTACGTGTGGGTGTGTACAGGGTAACATGGTGTACTACAATGTCCTGATTACACAGAACCTAACAAGGTCCCGCTCAATTAATCGTTCGCGCACACGCACTGGCCTCCCAGCATTTAACGCTACGCACCGGATCTGGGTTACAAAAGGGTGTTCTAGTTTGTGCCAAAGTTGACACTCTTGCAGCCAAAAAAATAACACTAATACGCTCAGAAAACACACACAGAAGAGACAAACACGTGCAAACGTCTCTTTTCCTAGAAATGTTGGGGTGCGAGCCGTCCCGCTTCCGATCCTCGGTAGTTCGATCAAAAACGGGAGCATTGCTTCCAGGCACAGTGGCCCCACCGCAGCCCTTGCCCTGCACCCACTCTGCTTATTGCACACGAAATCAAAAACGCAGCATCAAAACAGACAATGCACCATAGATGGAATAACAAGTAACGTGCACTAACGCGAGTAAATAAACGCTAAATGCTTCAACCTTCCCTCGGTTTGTGCTGTAACGTAGTACTCACGAATTCATTTAATCCTTGGCATGAATTTCGGTCACGTGACTTCTGTGCGCACACGATCGCCCGTGATAGTGATGCAGTTGGATAGTTTGGATGGTACGTGAAATTAGTAGAAACACCAGCTCCCGTCCATGAAAGCGGCCTCAGCAAGCCGCTCTGTTGCTGCCGATAACGATGCTTTTTGTGCGTTTGAATAGATCGCATTGTATGAAAACCGGATTAAGGCAGATTACGCTGCTTGTGGTTGGAAGAGTTAGCACCCCACTCGGCCGGAATCGTTAGCACCCAGGTTGAAGAGTTAGCACCCCACTCCGGAATCGTTGCGGCCCGAGAAAGCGTACATCACGTGGTAAACCGAGCTAAAGTCACGTTCGCTCGCTTTCTTATCCTTCAGGCTCCATTATGACCTAGCTCGCGCGCAGACTCCGAAACCTCTCTGACCTATATATGCTCCCCTCTCTTTAAATTCTGCATGCTTCGTAGAACATGAAGGTTAGACTTCTCGGCATTCGTAGAGTAGCCGAGACGCTCCACAGACGCGGGCGACGCGAGACGTGCCAGCAACGTCTAGCCAAGCAACGTTCTGAAGGTTGACCGAACACCTCTGAAGTTTTAATATTAAAAAAAAAAAACTGAAGTTTACCTGTTCTTTTGTTGCTTCCTTCTTCCTTCCGCCGACAGGAGGTTGACGAGTGACCCTCTGCTCAGGCAGTGGGCTCGTTGTACCAGATGTGATCCTCCGTCAGGGATGTCTTAGGCGAGATACAAGAAGTCTAAACTAATGGGTTTTATATATTACCTTATTTACATTTCATATTTATACAAGATTCCAAGAACCATAACAAACACTTAAATGTCTGCACAGCCTTCCTGCGAGAGGCTTAAGTAGCCCTTTCGCCAGAGCCGATGGTACAGGGCCCTAAATTTGGACCAGGATCAGAGCCAGAACAACCAACTCTCCTTCGGCTCCTTCCGGTCAAACCTCGGTTGCCCACCCCTTGGCCTGTACCCTCCAGTCCCTGGACAAAAGTAGCATGATTGGGCCAAACAGGTTTTACCGTGCCCCATCGCAGCTATCGCCTGTGATTTCTCGCACTGAAAACAAAACAAAAATAAACGAGCGACCCAAAGCTATCCCTAGTGAGGCTGGGAACACTGATGATGCCCTCGCCTATTTTTCAAGATAGCGACTGCAGTGAAAACCGCTCCCGAAACCATCTCAGCTTTTACGGTACATGGTCATAAATGTCCGCATCGCAGCGCGCCCGCACACGCGGCCGAAAGATGCGTTCCACGCCGGAACTGCAGCCCCAGGCTCACAGAAGGTCAGCCTAAAATCACCGCAATAAAGGTGCCGCTTCTCGTACTATACCTGTGTCTGCAGAACTGCACTAACGCTTTGCGGTGCCCGGTGAGACAAATACCACACTTTCCCCTGTCCGACGGCTGCATCCTTAGGCTCCCTGTAGCCAGGGTACACACAGCACGTCTTTTCGGGATAACGAGCCCGCAGTCGCATAGGCCAACTTGCTTTGATGTCGTTAGCGGCCTCTTGGACGCGCAAGAGGGAATGCGAGGTGCGCTCGGAGAAGTCTCTCCAGGATGCATAAAAGAGGTTGCGGCAGCCAAGGCCGTCCCGTCTATCGGGCTACAACAGCTACAGCCACCGATACCAGCTGAAAGTCACAAAAGGCCTCCCTTAGGCGAACCGGCTAAAAAAAAAAAAAAAATAAAAAATAAAAAAAAAATTGCCGTTTGAGTTGCCTCCTCCTCAGCCTCAGCGGCTGATTTCTCGGTCTTTTGGCCGCTCAGATGGAGTCATGATTTACAGATTGCTTTAATTCTAGATCTGGCCCATACCCCATCAGAAATGACAGGCCAACGCCTGTAGTTGTTCCTGGTGCAGATCGCACGAAGCAACGGGACTCGGTGGCATATCCGCACGTTTTCAGCGTTGCTCGGTACCACAGCCTCGTCGGTTGGTCAAGGGAAGTACAGTTACGCTAGTATCTTGTTTCTAACACTAAGCAGCATGAAGTACGATGAAATAGTTAAGAAAATTCTTGTAACGAAGCGCAGTGGTGCGCTACTACACTGCGATACACATTTGCACTGCAAGAAGTGGCCTTCGAAAATCAACAATATCTAGCCACTGTGGCCTTAATTTGCCTTTACTGCCCTACGAAGCTTTTATTGGACTGCTATATGCGCTCAGGTACAGGCAAGGATCATACGAAGTGAGCGTCTGCGGGTTCTTCCGTTCTTCGCTTAAACCGGGCTAGGAAAACAAACTTCACTCTTAAAAAAAAAAAAAAATTAAGAGCGGAAGTTGAGTACCTCAAAGCCTTCTGCGATTCGCTGCCTCATGAGCTGCTTCCGGGCGATGGTCGAAATTTTCTAAAAACCCAGATCCTGAGCGAGGCAACGAGCAGCAATCCTTTAGCGGCCCACCGCGCGACGCTGTCGCTCGGCGTGTCGTCGCGAACTGTTGCCTCATGCGGTCAGCGCTTTAAAGAAGGCTCGGTAAAACAACGGTTAATCGTTTTCAGTGCACAGCGTTGCATAAAACAAACCTCCCCACTTGCAAAAATAATATTGTTTATCGCGTTCCGCTGCATGGTGGTCGAAACTACCACGTACAGATGGGCATAATGTGCGCCTGACGGAGCTAACTCTTTAAGGGGAAAGGTGAACTCTAATCCGGCTTTGTACATGCAATCTCGTGAATGCAAATCGGACGACGACCCGTCTCTTTGTACGCCTGATTTCAGCGACGCTTCTGTGGTTCATGAAAATGGTAAACAAATTTGTCGTGAGATAGCTGAGGCTTATTATACGTCGCTAAGGCTAAGGACAAGTGCGTGGCTAAGCCGTCGGTGAACCTTCACAGTAATGAATTTGCTTTTTTAGATAACTCACAAATACGATGATGACTTTCGATTGTTTTCTCCAATTTCACTGCTTCGGGTTTTGCTCTCGCGCATCTCAGGGCGAGTCTTCGTTTGCTTCTTTCTTTCAATAAAATTTCAGTTGTTGGTCCAGCCTCCATCTCGTGCTCTTCTCTTCACTGTGTTGTGTCTTTTTGGCTTCTTTTAAGATGAATCAGTACCAAGTCGTCCGTCCAGTCTAGTTTAGTTTAGTTTATGTAGTTTAACGTTCGTAAACGCCTCAGGCTATGAGAGAAGCCGTAATGGAGGGTAGTACATACATTTCGACCGCCTGGAGCTCTCTAACGTGCACTGACACGCACAGCATACGGGCGCCTAGCTTTTCACCTTCACCGAAAAGGTGCCACCGAGGCAAGGATTCGATCCCGCATCCTTGGGCTCAGTAGTCGGGCGCCCTAACCACTGCGCCACACCGGCGAGGGCAACTCACCCAGGTTTCAACCTCGTTGAATTCCGTGGGAAGTGTGGCATGCGCGTGAATGAATAAAATAATAATAAAAAAACATTTTATACCTTCAATAGGAACAGCAGTTTACATTAGGTAGCGAAATACTGGAAGTAGTAGGCGAATATGTCTACTTAGGACAGGTAGTAACCGCAGATCCGGACCATGAAAAGGAAATAACAAGACGAATAAGATTGGGATGGAGCGCATTTGGCAAGCACTCGCAGATTATGACTAGCAGCTTACCGGTATCGCTTAAGAGGAAAGTATACAACAGTTGCATCTTGCCTGTACTCACCTATGGGGCTGAAACGTGGAGGCTAACCACGAGAGTTCTACTTAAGTTGAGGACAACCCAGAGGGCTATGGAACGAAACATGGTAGGGGTAACATTAAGAGATAGAAAGCGTGGAGAGTGGGTCAGAGAAATAACTCAAGTTACCGACATTCTAGTAGAAATTAAGAAGAAGAAATAGACATGGGCAGGACATGTAGTGCGAAGAGAGGATAACCGATGGTCGCTGACGGTAACATACTGGATTCCAAGGAAAGGAAAGCGTAGCAGGGGGCGGCAGAAAGTTAGGTGGGCGGATGAGATTAAGAAGTTCGCAGGGGTCAAGCGGATGCAGCTAGCACAGAACCGGGTTAAGTGGAGAATTAAGGGGGAGGCCTTCGCCCTGCAGTGGGTATAGTCAGGCTGATGATGATGATGATTATTATTATGATGATGATGAAATAATGCCACCGGGAATCGAACCACAACCCATGCCCAACCGAGCATTTTAACCAACTGCGCCAAGCCCGGGTTTTTTTTTTCAGACATGGTATTTATTATACGCGGTTATGTACAGAATTAGGGCTATATACACAGACTATTTACAAAGCACTCCGCCATTGTTGAGCTGCACAACAACAACTAAAAGGCAGGTAAAGATAAACACTGTTCCACCAGCGTAAACCAGCCAGGTTGAAAGGCATTACTCCATTAATGTCCTTCAGTTGCAGCATCATTTTGCTAAAATGGATTCTAGGTGGAACAACAGGTACAGTGTTGCGATCCAACATGCGTTTCTTCCACAGGTTATCAAGTCCAAAGAGGAAAAACATGTCATATGGTTCGTGATCAGATTGTGTAACAGCAAGATACCGCACACTGTACGAATTTAGAACGAAGTCTTTTTTTAGAGTTATTTGCAGCACGGTCCCAAAAGAGAATTGCGTCTATGCAATTAATGAAACCGTGCACAATTGTTTCAGGCACATCACACAGGCGGCAGTTTACAGAAGATACAAAAATATTTTTCCTATGGAGTCACGTGTTAACAGATAGAGCTTCGGTGTGTAATTTAAAGAATAATGTTTTCGTGCAAGGACAAATCGGCATTTTGCGCACCCTCTTTAGCACATCATAACCCTTAGATCAAAGTATAAGGAAAGATACAATGGTGGTGGAAAAAACATTGTTATCAATTCCTTGTATAGACTCTTACACGAAGCAGAATATGAGTACTCATTCGAGAACAGTGCTGTCAAAAACCGCACTGAAGCATAAACTTTCTGCATAAATCCTAGTAAATATGGGCGGTCAGTAAAATCTGGAGAAACCACAAAGTTGGGAAGCAAATTCATGAAATTAACTTGTAGGAATGCCCTAATTATCGGATGTGAACAATCACGAAAGAAGAAGAAACGGGCAACTAACTGCCTCACATGCAGGTGCACAGCATTCCTGCACAAATAGGTCTGAGTAGGTTATCACGTCGAATCAGTCCCAAATTTGATGACGAAATAAACGTCGCAAATATTCGGTGAAAACGCTGGATGTAATGTCTAGCACAGTGGAGGACCTGAAGCACGCAATAAAGTTTTGTCGCCAGAAACATGTTGCAGGCCTTTGCCCGACCGAAGATTGAAAGCCGATAGGGTACAAACGTATTAGCATAACGCTTTACGACTGGAACTCGCTCTTTCCAGTAATGTGCACTTGACTTAACTGCATGCAGTCTAACGTCCAGATGTCTAGGGGGGACGCATGACCGTTCCACTTCCGCAGATAGGGGCGGTTTCGAGCCCCATGAACCCAGCCAAAGGCCAGAACTCGAGTGATTCATCTGAGCACCAGAGACGATGCCGAATTTTTTAATGCTGGATATTACTTTTTCTATGCTTGGTTTGTCAGTGGAGAAAAACGAAATATCATCCGTATATGCAAGCACTTTAATCTCATTACCAAGGAGAGGGAAGTCATGGATACTGCTGATACGTAAAACACTCAAAGTGCACGGCTCCAGGTAAAAGGCAAAAAGCAGCAGAGACATTGGACAGCCTTGCTTCACAGAAGAGTTTATTGGTACGGGGCTTGAGAGGTGGCCATTTACAATCAGTCGAGTCGAACAATTCCTATAGCAAAACCCCCTTTAGTACTACAGAACCAACACTCACTCGCTCCAGAAGAGAAAACAAGACTGAATAGCGAACTCGATCAAGTGCTTTTGCGAGGTCGACCTGAAATAACGCAACCTGATCATGAGAGCAGGAGCAGTGTTCGAGAATTGTGCGCGCAATGTGTATATTACTTTGAATGGTACGGACCCTCAAGCTGCATCTCTGATGAGGGCCAATGAGAACAAACATTGCGAACTGTAGGCGATTTGATGAAGTTTAGGCGAAAATCTTATAATCCACATTTTCCAATGTAATTGGTCCATAGCCTTCCATTAAGCGTAATTTTTCTTCATCAGTATTCTTTAGAATTAAGACTGTGCGACATTTTGTAAAGGTCTCGGGAAGGGCTTCTACATCAAAACTCATCGCGAAGACATCTAGCAGGATAGAAGCAAGAACAGTTTTAAACGCAAAATTTACAGGAAATGCCACCAGGATCAGGCGTTTTTGAAAGAGGTAACTGATTGATTGCCACTTCTATCTCCCGCTGCGTGAAAGATCTACTAATTACAGAACACTCATCTTCTAATGAAGGGGTCACCAGGGATGTGAAGCGCGAGATAATGTCAGAATGTCTTACAGGAGGAGTGGCACTAAACAACGTCGAGTAATAATCCACGAATACGGACGTAACCTCATTCGTACTCGTAACCAATGTGCCATCACGCATTAATCCTGGAATCATCTTTGCAGTCGCATGATGATATTCATCAAGCAAAGCTTGCCGCGTCGGGCGTTCGCAGTGCAAAGCACGCTTGACACGAGATGAAACTAAGGCACCCTTGTATCGGGCCGCATCATACCTTCGTAATTCACTTTTGACACTAGCAATTTCGTCTGTATAAGCCAGGGGATTCCCATTCTGGTTCATACAGGTTGCACAAGCTTTTGTTAAGTGCCTGCTGCTGATGTTTCCTGTAAAAAGATTTAATTGAGCCAAGTTCAATTACTATCACACGTACTGCCTGCTTGAACATTTCCCAAGCGGTAAATAAGAGTAGACTTCCGAAAAAAAAAAAAAAACATGATTGGAGCTGTGAGCGCACACGAATGACGCCCAGGACGTGAAACGGGCATCATTTTTCTCCTTGTCTACCGTGAGAATGGAAGTAGCGGTAACAATGACGCTGAAATTAGTGATAATGACATGATGACATTAGCAATGGTAATGACGGTGCATTTAGCTGATAATGATAAGAAAGCAAACATGATGCATCGTGTGAACCAGCAACGCTTAGGCTTTCTCTGCTCTGTAGATTCGACAGAGCTGTCGGAATTTTTTTAAGGGACTTCAAAATTTCAGCGAGGCTCAATAAGGCTCTACTGACGAAAGAGAATTTCAAAATGCTGTGTCTTAAGAGTCTCGCCTGGTGCCTCTTACAAAGATTGTTTTTGCACCCCAATGTCCTAGGCAGAGCTCCTTTGATCATCAAGGCTGAAGTGCAGCCCAAGAAGGTCTCGTAGCAACGCATCGGGCAAGCGAAAAGTTATCAGCTGACCCGGAAAACACAGTTTAGGTTCGGGTCAGAAAGAGGTACATCAGCGACATCAGCCTCAAAAGAGATACCAGGTCATCAAAGACGTCACACAGATTGGACAGAGAGTTTCCACTCGTCTGAGGCACTCGCTGCGAATATGAGTGGCCAGAAAGGAAAGAGGGTTGGAGCATTGGATGACACTGGAACCACAAAAGATAGTAAGACGAGCAGAATAAAGGATTTAGCAATGACTATGCGCAGCGAGATTATCGGCATGACGAGAACGGTTGAATTAGGTAAGCAGTCGCAAGAGGAGACCTGATCAGCAGGAAACAGGAATGGAGGCACCTGCGACAATGAGCATTTTTATGGAGCGGTGAAGGCTGTCGCACAAAGACGCAGCACACTTGGGCGACAGTTCAATACACTCGCGGGCGTAGTCATTAGGAGCATTGTGAGTTCTTACAAAGTCACGACTCAGGACAACGTCGGGAGAGCAACGAGACAGCACGAAATTCCTTTGTGCACAGAACATCCTGGATTACAAGACTCGCAGTCCACGTTGCAGCAGGGTAGATGCTTTGTTAGCTGGCAGCAGGATGTAAACACTAGAAACCGATGGCGTCACTTTTATGGCAAAGGACCCCATCAATTACATACAGACGCAGTGGCATCCATGGGAGAGAGACGACTGTGACAGGGTGGTGGTGCTCGTCAAGGTATGTTGCATTCTGCGATGGGGAGAAAGGCAGCGACGGGCCAGGAGAAGGAGTTGGTGAAGAAGACGGATCTCCGCACCGCCTTACACTTCAGCAGCGCAGACGCACTTCGTTACTTCTATATTTCTTCAAACTCTATCACAGCACTTCCACTTTTCGACTTCAACATATTCGCCCTGCATCATAAATCTCTCATCGCGCCGACCGTCTCTTCAAAGTATACCTACCGCATTGCAGGGCTAACATGTTTAAATTCTCATCTTTGGTTTTGGCAATAAAACTTTGGAACGAGATGCCTAGTGACGTTGCGTGTACTAACAATTACGATGCATTTTTGCGGCTGTTTGTTCTGTATAGGCCTGCTGTTTTTGTTTTTTGTTTTTGCATCCTGTATTATCTATGAGCGTGCAGTATTGTCCCCCCCTCCCCCACCCCTTATATAATACCCCTCTGCGGGTCTTTTATGGTATTGTAAACAAATAAAAATAAAATCTTCATAACAGTACGGGGATGCACCTTACCGCTCGCTGTCGACAAAGGCGCTCGATTTGACGCGGAAGACCGCAAGCACATCAGGTAAGATAGCTGTCCTGAGTCCGCTACGGATTCAGAGTCGGTCGCCGAGGAGTCGGGAAAGAATGAGACGGAGCCGGTGGTGACGCTTAGGGCACGAAGAATGAGATGTCGGTGAAAGGGACATCAGGATTCGTTATGGCGGCAGCTTAAGCACATAAAAACACCTAAAGGGGCGCATTCACGGGCGGTAGACAAGGGGTAGGATGCAATATCTCCGCTACCTGCTCCTGGATGACATCCAAAACGAGGAAGCAACAGATAGCGTAGATTCCTCAGAATCTTGGAAATAGCCACATCCGATGTGCTACATTTTCACGTTAACATGCAAAAGCATCGAGAATTGATCGCTGTTGAAAACAACAAAGGCCAAACAAAAAAGGACTTGTCAGGAACACATTTGCGGCAAGTAGAGGCCCACTGTTACTGGGGGCCATAGCAGCTTTGACAAAGCTTTATGATGCTAGCATTGTTTTTGGGCTAGTAACATCTCAAAGACGTCGTCTGAATGCTGTTCATCTTGTCGGCTTCTGGCTTCGATGGGTTGATGGGATTACACAAATCGATTACATCGATCGGGATTACACAATTTAGTGTTATATACAAACATCCGTAGCCTTTACCCAAAAAAAGATGAATTATGCGCGATGATAGAAGACTGTAATGCTGATATTATTGTGTTAACAGAAACGTGGCTAAATAGCAAAATAAGGAATAGTGAACTGTTTAATTGTGAAAAGAAATATGTTGTCTTCCGGAGTGACCGAACGGGCAGAGTTGGTGGTGGGGTCCTAATTGCTATTAGTGAATGCATCGATTGTTTTGTTGTGCTTATTATAACTAATTTGGAGCTAATATGGTGCTGTCTGAATCTGAAATTTAAAAAGGTAATACTAGGCGTGTGTTATCGATTCCCCTTGGCTGACTCGTCATTTTGCGATAACCTACACGATGCTCTAAATCATATTGTAACTCGTTTCCCTGGTGCTGATCTTTTACTTCTAGGTGACTTCAATTTTCCAAATAACGTCTGGTCCTTTGATAACTCATTTTCAAATCCCCCGTCCACCGAATCTAATCTGTTTCTTTCCGTTTGCTCAGACTTCAACCTATCACAGATTGTTAATCGTCCTACACGTGTAACACCAAGTACATCGTCAATTCTCGACCTTATTCTTTCAATATCAACAGACAACTTATCGATGATTTCACACCTGCCCGGGCTGAGCGATCATGATATCTTACACTTTACGGTGACTCAAACAAAAACAAGCAGACAATAAAGAAAATTTCGTGATTTTACCAAAGCTAACTACACCGCCATCAACAGCGAACTCTGCTTATTTCTAGACCTGTTTTTGCCATCCCTTTACAACCGGCCCATAGAAACTAACTGGGACATGTTCAAAAATAAAATTTCCGAATTAACCATCCGATACGTCCCCCTTAGAACCGCCTACGCTAACAGCAAAGCGCCTTGGTATAATACACATCTGGACAGATTATCAAACAAGAAAAAGCTTTTGTTCCGTGCAGCCAGACACTCTGTAAAACTAACTCATTGGCAATCGGACAGAAAGGCGGCAAAATGTTACATCACGTCTTTAAGGTCAGCTAAGTTTTCTTTTTTAAACACTACTCTTCCACGGTTACTAAAGGCTAATCCAAAGCGATTTTGGGTTGTCATACGAGGGAACACTAATAACAACACCTTATCATTACTCACTAATTCAGGGGACTCAGTGTCGTCTCACCTCTGTTCAAACGCACTTAACGACACATTCATTCAGTCATTTTCATCCCCTGTACCCACCACTGATTCCAGTTGTGAATGCTACCAATTATCACCTCATGGGCCCCATAATATTTGAATCAACAGGTATCAAAGCTTTAATAAATAAATTAAAACCCAAAATATTTTGTGGAACTGACGGGATAAATATTAAATATTTACAAAACACGGTAGAATACTGTTCAATAATACTAGAGTGTATTTTTTCGCAGTCATATAATCTTGGCATTTTACCTCATGAGTGGAAATGCGCTAAAGTAATCCCCATCCACAAGTCAGGTCCAGCACACGATCCCCTCAATTACAGGCCTATTTCCCTAACATCCGTACCTTGTAAAATTATGGAGCACATTATATACACACATCTTGTTAACTTTCTCGAAACAAACAACTTTTTTTCAAGTGCACTGCATGGATTCCATAAACTATTCTCTTGTGAAGCTCAGCTTGTCTTCTTTACTAATGATTTGCATGCCTATTTAGATTCTGGCTTTACAACTGACTGCATATTTCTTGATTTCTCTAAAGCTTTTGATAAGGTAACCACGCACTACGCCTTCATAAACTAAGCTTTCTAAACATCGACCCTGCTGTTTTTAATTGGATCCGCGCTTTCCTTCCGTCCCGCGTAGAATTTGTAAATGCTAATGAAATCAACTCACCTTCTGTCCCAGTCCAGTCTGGCGTTCCGCAAGAGTCGGTTCTGGGACCGCTCTTATTTTTGATTAACATAAATGACTTGCCTCCTGTGTTTCTTCGAAAATTTGCCTTTTTTCTGATGACTGTGTCTTGTACCATAAACTTGCTGATCATTCCGATGTCCTATTAATCCAGAGCTCAGCTACTTTGGTCATCTGATGAGAAGAGAGCAGTCGCTGGGAAGGATTTGATGTTGGGAAAGGTTGAGGGTCACCGGAGAAGGGGTAGGCAGCGAACGCAATGGTTAAATGGCATCCTCGAGGCGCTGCAGATGAAGTTATGAGAGACCGGAAAGCGTGGCGTGATACGGTCCATAGGGTCACGAAGAGTCGGACACGACTGAACTGAACTGAACTGATTAATCCAGAATGACCTTAATAATATTAGGGAATGGTGCGGTAAATGGTGCGGTAAATGGTGCATGCAATTAAACATTAACAAATGCAAATCAATTAGGGTATCTCGAACTAATGTAACAAGTCCTATGTATACGCTTAATAACGTCCTATTAGAATCTGTAAAGTGATACCGTTACCTTGGTGTAATCGTTACTAGTGATCTAACCTGGAAATCGCATGTCAACTCCATCCTCCCTAAAGCCAATCGTACTCTCGGATACATTCGCCGTAATTTCTCCCTTGCACCGTCATCATTAAAATTAATAATGTATACAACATACATTCGTTCACAACTCGAATATGCCTCATCTGTTTGGGATCCCGGTCAAGCAACACTCATACACTCCTTTGAGGCAGTACAAAATCGCTCAGCCCGGTTCATTTTAAATAACTATCAAAGGACAGCAAACGTTACTAATATGAAAGCATACTTACATCCCCCGCTGTTATCGACTCGAAGAAAACTATCCCGCTTCTCACTTTTTCATAAAATATACTACAATAACTCAACATTGCACTCCTTATGGGTTCAACCACCATCCTACACTTTATTTCGCCGTAACCACAGTCAAAAGGTAAACATTCCGCCCTCAAACACAGTTGCCTATTCTAACTCGTTTCTTCCCCGCACCTGTAATGATTGCAATAACCTGTCTGCATCCCTAACAAGTATAACTGAAGAAGAAAAATTTAAATCCGCGCTACAAACTTTCTTTCTTGCCTAATATTAAAACTTATTGTATGGTTATTTGCTTATCTTCATTGTATACCGTTTTGCTTATTATATTTTTATATTATGTTATTTTTTACACCTACACCGTCTTCCTAAATTACCCATGTACCTCGTTGTACTTTTTTTATGTGCCTTGTTTTTTTCAGAGATTTGTAAGCTTATTGTGCTAACCTTCTGGTATATATATATATATATATATATATATATATATATATATATATATATATATATATATATATATATATATATATATATATATATATATATATATATATATATATATATATATATATATATATATACATATGAAGATAAGCATTGATAAGAAGATAAGCATATTGATTATCAAAGTAAAAATTAAAAAAAAAAACAAAGTACAATCCCCAATGCTTTCCTTGGCCTCGCCGACTGTTGGCTTCTTTCCTTCATGTATTATAACGAGCACCCTCATTTCCCCTGCATTTATCTGCTTATATATATATATATATATATATATATATATATATATATATATATATATATATATATATATATATATATATATATTCCGTATACGCCCCTCCCCTCTCTAACGTACATCTGTAACCTGAGGGTATTTTAAATAAATAAATAAATAAAATAAAGTTTTTGATGTATTTGCTAAACTAAATCACTGGGTGCTGAGCGAGAGCACTGAGGCGTTGTTGGGCGCGTAGCTTACGAACGGTATAGTACTGTCAAAGACGTGCGGGGAACTGGTTTTGAAAAAAAAAAACGCGTAGGTAGGTTGGCCGGAGCCACAAGTAAGCAGTATCGGCAAGGCAAAGGGGACATTGCTGATCTTGTGGTGCAGTCGTTCCAATTATTTTAGACGCTCATTCGTTCATAGCACGAAAGCCAGCCGTTGACGCCATGCTTGTCAGCCCACTGAAGATGTTGGGGTTGGGCCCGGAGCGCACAAGAATATAGCCGGGTTGGTGTTCTTGGGAACGACTGATGTCGCTGGCGGCTTGGAGGCTCCATGTGAGAGGGAGGAAACGCCTGGATCTCCATCAAATGTAAGGGGGAGTTTGATGCATGTAGTCGCAGATACCTGCAAACGCAATCGTGTGCTTCCATTTGTGGAACACGCCTATAACATTGTCCCTCAGAACATACTAACGCACAACCTGTGGTGATTTGATTTCCCGTCAATAAGATGTTTTTAGGGATACCACTCAGATCTCCACATTTCTTTCCGGTGCTGACGGCTCGCCGGCCTCTCGGGCACCCCCCGTTCGCCCCCCCCATGTCGTGCGCCTCCGACGGGACACCCCGCGGTGTCGACGGTTAGGTGACGACGGTTAGCCGGCCGAGCAAGTCCTCCAGATTCTGAGAAGGGTCGCGGTTTAGGACCGTTCGAAGATGCGCCGCGTGAAGAACAGATTCGTCCCCAGAAACCGAGAGGGAATAATGGGGACCGCTGCTGCTACTGCACGTGTAGCTGCGGCTTCGCGCTTGTTCTGGCACGAAAAGAGCACGCGCCGATTTTCGGCCGCGTCTGTTCGGCCTTTACAACTGCAAACAGCCTTGTGGAAGGAAGCTGTTTCCAACCAGCAACGTATCGCTGGACGATCGGCCGAAGGAGCTTAACGTTCTTCCACCGACGCCATGTACGATTCATCATTATCACCACCGGTCACATCTTGTATTTTAATTTAACTGCCAACCTGCATGGAGGATACCATTTTCCTCTATGGCTCTGATCGCTGCGTATCTACTTCTCTTTCGTAAGCCGTCACTATACTAAAGAATGTCGCAACCTGCACGATCTTTTGCGACACAGGACCATTGTCGATCGAGACACCTTTGTGCCGTTGCCGACCATGTTTCATCCAATTTGCTCGCTTCTCTAATGTGGCTCTAGGCCCTTCCCAAAAACCCGGTTTTCTCTACAAAAACTATTCGCCAAGTAGCACGACCCATACCATTATCTTCGGTATGCCTCTCCTCTGATCTACATTACTGAACCTGTTGCAGTCCCAGGATCTGCATTTTCGAAGCTGCAACACTATGCCCGATGACCTTTTCAAACCTCATTACGCTGGACTGCATGGCGCTGTTGCCTAAGTAGGCGGGGACGCCTCCTTTATTGCTGGAAGGTAATTGTACAGTGGCAAAAGAAACGCACGTGTTGGATCTGCAGAAGTCGGCGGCGACCTCAAAGTGCAAGTCTCTCTAGGTGAAAGACCGCTAGGATTGGACCGCGTGCGCTTCTTGATTCCTTCGAATACCTGTATTACACTCCTTCTTACGTGCATTGACTCAAAAGAAAGACTCCGAATACCATGCTCTTTCAGTTTATAAATTTAAAAAACTGTGACTGACGAGATCAAAGGACCGAGTAAAATCAATAAAAATATCAAGAAACAAAACTTTATGCTTGAGATTTTGTACAACATCCTCTTTTGATATAAGGAAGTTAGCTCTGTATATTTATTTTTCTGGAATTTGTGCCCTGAACTGCTTATAAGGTGAACTTATAAGGCCCCATGCGCATCGCTCCTTGTATTCTTCCTCCCGCGCGCATATCTCATAGCATCAGCCATTAGCTACAAGTTGCCCGTCCTCGCTCACGGACCGCCACGTTCTCAAATATTCTTTTTTTCTCGCACAGCTGCAGACTAGAACGGCCTTCCAGACAACATTGCTACCATCATTTGCTTACATCAGTTCGTTGAAAATGTAATAGCTTTCCAGTATTGTGAATATGTACTTTTCAATTTTACCACCCCTTATGTAACACCCCTTTTAGGGGCCTTTAAGGTAATGAATATGAAATGAAATGAAGAAACATGGTTTAATATAGGATTCTCAAGGCCTTTCAAAGAGGTGGATATACAATAGATAGCTCAATAGTTGCTACTTTTACCGGGAATAACTTCGTTTTAAAAATTTAATCATGGCTGTTCTTAATTCATTAGGTACAAGAACGCAAAAATGGAGAACTTTTAAATATGGGTCAAGCAATAGTTTTCCTATGAATGACATATTTGATTAAACCTGCATTCTACTAGCATCGCAACTACTATAATCTTAGTGTTTGAAGTAATGGCACACCTAACATCAAGTTCGAATTCAATAGAAGAATTATTTATATTTTATCGGCTAGAAATGGCATTAACATCCGTGGATACAAAATGCCTATTAAAAAGTACTTTCAACGCAAAGCCAATCAATTAATTACTCTTCATTGAAGCATTTTTTCTAGCGGTTAAGTGCGGCGTCAACGTTTTAAAATATTGTTACGAAGCGGCAGGCCGGTGAACAAAGGAGAACAGGGAACAGAGAGATGTTCGATGACAGTGAGATGGCGTTTAATAGAGAGTTTTAGCACTGCGTACGTAAGCATACGCAGGCTGCCTGCGTGCTGCTTACTGCGCATGCGTCATACGCATCGCGATTCTTGCGTACTGCGTATACGTTGCTCGCGTACGCAGAAATCCCTACCTCTGCGTGCGTTCGCTGAACCGTCTGCGTGTTGCTCTCGCGTATGAGAAAGTTCGACAGACACGTTTGGCTATGTGGCCGCGCATGATAAGCAGCAAACACGCAGCGCGTGTTCGTTTCTTTTCTTATGATTGCAGGCGATTTGACGTTTCGCAAGAAGTAGAAACTTCTAATTCATTTGTTGCTCCGCAGTAGAGGGCGCGGACTGCCTTATGCGACGCACAAATTATTTTCTATGAATGCGCTGCGCGAACGTTCGAGTTTCTAGCTGGTGTATTTCGTCGCCAGGATCTCTGAATCTTGAAGCAATAAGTTTCCCATGGGCTTTACACCTATAGACAAACGCCGTACTCACAAACAAATGGAGCGCTAGCGACCCCGCCGCAGACTGGGGGTGAAATGTATAGGATTACCACCTATGAGAATATGTGGAAGCGAAAGATTTCAAAGCCATTTTATGTCTTCACGGGGGCAGCTATGATTTTGTTTTTGGTATAGAGCAACTACAAACATCCTAGAACAGACTGTGAAAATATGAAATGCCATTTCAAACGCGGAGTATCTATATAACGCTGCGTGACTTATAGGGGTACGAGCTGGTAGGGATCTTAGAAAACATGTAAACACTACTTACCGTAGTATCTTTCTTGTTCAGTACAATACCAATGGAGGCTGCTTATCATTAAATGTTGGCGAGTGCTTTGAATAAATGTGTGACTGAGTATGCTGAGTCCTTCCGCGGGCAATCTATTTATAAACTGCGCTAAAATATGTGTTGTGAAGCCGTACATACCGCACACACGCTCGCTATGCGCTGGGTGCTTCTCCCAATCGCGGAAGCTTCTCGTGTACAGCTGCCGTATGTACTAAATTTTCCTAATACCTTTCATTCAAAGTAAGCAGCCCATAGACAAAACTACATTCAAAAGGCATTTTTAAACTTCGGTGGGGAACGGTCCATTGTAGCAGACGGCGGCGCAGCCGACGCTCTATTCGATCGCAGACGACGCCGGCGACCGCGAATGACATTCGTGTGAGCAGAAGGACTGTTGGTCGTCTGCTGTTGAGCACGGTTCGTTTTTCGTGCTGAGCGATGACTGCTTTCACCTTAAAAGCTTGTATCATTTGAGCGGCCGCCTTTAAGAGGGAACGTTGAAACTTTTGGAAGAGCAGACAGCTAAATTTCAGGCGTATGCAGGTTTTTACAACGCAGATTCATTGACGCGCGTTAAATATTATTTGGCTCCAAAAAAGCTGTAGCATATTTTGTCATACTTTTTCTTCAAAACATTCGCTAACTTTTAACCATCTGCCGTGTTCATTGGGGCTGGCCTAAACCGGAAAATTATTTTGGTAAGTTTTCTTTGCCTATGGGCCATGGTGTAGACTTTTATGGCATACGTTTCGTGGCATTTTAAATATACTCCGCCTCTCTAATAAGACTTCGTATAGTTTCACAGTGTATTCTCCGAGGTTCATAGTTACTTTGCACTGAATGATGACATCATAGGTGCATTGTTAACTCGGAAAACTGCTTTGGCATGACATTGTTTCTTTCGTAAAAACGGTTTGCTTCTTCGAATTTAAAATTTGCACGGGGTTGTATTGTTAATTTTCATTTTCTACTACGTTTGCTGGGAGTAGCTCCGATTCGGTTAAAGTTATTAATTATATCCTCATCCTCTGTAACAACGGCGAACCAAATCAGCACCTTTGCAGCATCAGTTCCATCTCTCGCCTGTCGGAAAAACAAAGAAGCAGGAGTTCCTGCGCTGGAAAATTCAGTTCTTGAATGGCTGCGAGATGACACTGCATAGGCCACTGCGCTTGCCGCGTTAGCTTTCAGACCCCTGCGTACGTATACGCTTCCGCCCTACTAAAAGTCTTTCTGTGACATGTACGCGACCGTGGCGTAGCGTTCCGCAAAGTACGTGGGCTGTGCGTACGTAGCGCTCACTACGCAGTACTAAAACTCTCTAATGAAATGTTGCGGGCCTAGCGTGAGCGGTCCTGCCCGCTCCACTGCCCGCTTCTTCTTCCTTGCTCGTCCGTAACATGACCCGCGGCCACCAAGCGATCGTCCCGATCGTGGACGAGGAAGTTTACTGATGTTGATGAGTCCATGGCATGATGATGGGCGTGTCTGGATGCATGAAGGAGAAGAGGAAGAAGGAAGAATGGAACGGTTTGCCGGCGCGATGATTCCCGCTGTACCTTGGCCGAGGACACTCTCGGGCCACACGTTGCCAGGACCCGATGGCGGAGGCCACGGCACGCACCGCATGGCACAGGCAGGGGAGGATGTCTTGAAGACTAGCGGTCGTGGGGTCTTTGATAGGCACATCTGGTCAGTGGGGTCACATATGGTCATTCAGGTCTCTCTTTGTGTCTTGTGGTCATGTGGTCATGTGTGGCGTCTCGGGTCAGTCTCTCCTTCGTCGTGTATTTGGTCGGGGTGGAGAGACGGAGGAACGACAAGGTCTTGCTGGGTCCGGCAGGCTGGGGAACAGCCATGCGATGCCTCCTAATCTTTCGCTGACGACACAAGAAGACACAGGGCGCCGAAGCTCCGGACTAGGATCAGGGGGTGATTATGAAGTACTCGCACCTCGAACCAAATGTTACGAAGGGGCAGGCCGGTGAACACAGGAGGACAGGGAACAGAGAGAAGGTGTTCGATGACAGTGAAATGACGTTTAATGAAATGTTGCGGGCCAGGCGCGAACGCTCCTGCACGCTTCTTCCTTCCTTGCTCGTCCGTAACAATATCATTAAGCTTGTCCCATAATTTGCCTGTTTTCTGTAAGAGAAGTAAGCATTTGCACTAAACTTGTGGTTCGAGTGCGCTCTAGAAATATTCCCAAGTCATCTTCTCATGGGTGTGGCAATGCACAGGAAACGCAAAGCACCCCCTTTTCTCTCTCTCTCGAAAGCGCCTCTAGTTCTACACAATTTCTTCCACTACACTGGGACGCTGTGTATATTTGGAAGTCTCGGTTACATTAAGCTGGAACGCCTGTAAACCTGAAAGCCTTTAACGGTGTACATTTGTGATAAACATTTCATTGACTACATAACAGACAATGCAAATCGCACGCTAGGCTACTTACGCCGATATTTCTCTATTTTCGTTACCATTTGAAGTTGATGTTTTATAAATCGCTAGTCCGATCAAAACTCGAATACATGGTATAAATTTGAGGTCCACATTAAAAAAAAAAAAAATTACAGGACCGCGCTTAAGTCTGCTAAATGGCGCAAATGGCGAAAGCCACTTTACAGGACTGTTTTTATTAACTGAATCGTCAGTGTCACCTTTACTTTATCATCATCACTATCGCTACTGCTATTAACTAAATGCACTGTTATTGTCATCGTTACTATTATTATCACTGTCACTGACTGCATCGTCGTTGTCATCGCTGCTATTATCCTCAGACTAGACAAGGAAAATTATGATCGGTTTCTCAAGGCGGACATTTCCTGCGAACATTTACTCTGCCGGCCATCAGCCTGGAAATAATTTCGATTTAATACGCTTAAATTATTCTCGAAGCCATCCAGAGATGGTCTGCACGTTTTAAACTATGTATGAACGCACTGCGGGTGTCTCCATAAAGAAGTGTAATCTAAACTTTTCCGTCTATTTCTGCACCAAAAAATATCATGCCTGTGCCTATATTTCATAAAATTACCCATTTTAGCTCGGTCTTAGTGCTTCCCTAATGCAGCCACCATCACACATTTCATTCCACAGCGACCACAAATTGTGGCGTGTTGAGGGGGACGGTCTTTCGACCCGCTCCTACTCCACTCCGCGGATGCAGCGTTCTCGCTGGCGACTTGCGCAGGGAATAAAGGGACGGGGATGACACAGCGTTACTACACAAATGCTATTTATTGCACTTGCAAATAATACAGAGCATGCCGGCTAGATATACATCAACAAGGTTTTCCTTGGAAGGGCAAGGCTACGTAAGGAGGGCTTTTGACTCACCGGCTGGGGAATGGAGGTGCGACTTCGGCGGCGGAAATTTGCACGCGCCGTGAATATGACGGTCGGGATCTCCCGTGCGCGCCGCATTCATCGTACAAAGCCATACCACCACGGCATCTGCTGCGGGAGGCGGAGAGAGAGTACGGTATTTATCGGTAGCTTCGCCGTTGCGCTGCCACGAAGCTCGTTGGGGTGGTGGTGATCGGTCGCGGCGAAAGGTGAGGCCACTGGTTTTCCACAAAGTTCAAAGTGTCTCCACCCAATGGCCGACTGATTTACATTTTACTTCTTTCTTTCCAAAGATTAGTCAAGACTGGAGCCATTTCCCTGCCTTTGTTGCCTCAATTACTGACGCCGGTGTCTTTGAAACGATCATTGATAATATATATATATATATATATATATATATATATATATATATATATATATATATATATATATATATATATATATATATATATATATATATATATATATATATATATATATATATATATATATATATATATATGTATATATATATATATATATATATATATATATATATATATATATATATATATATATATACGCGAAGGTCGGACTTGGGGAACCAGGTTTTATTGCAGACCTGAAGCCTTGGTCGCACGCTGCAGCCAACCACACTCCGTGATGACGATGGGTATCTACAAGAGGGAGCAGGATGAAGATGAAGCATGAAGCAGCACGTTCAGCCGTGTGGAAGATGAAGCGCCACACAGTGCTCACACTATTTCGCCCGCGCAGTTGAAGCGGCTAGCCTGGCCGCAATTAGTCCGCAGGATTGCGCCGAATAAAAGGCTCCATGCGTGAAACGTGGATAACTTCAGTGTCACGTTAACGACTGTCCGGAGAAGGGTAAACAAGGGAGACGCGATAGTTGACCGGGAAGGTTTTTTGCAAGAACTGTGTAAGGACCAATGTAACGGTGCTGGAACTTGTCACAGAGGCCAGGAGTGCGTAATGGGGTCCAAAGTAACACCTCGTCACAGGGAAGGAACGAAACTTGGCGATGGGTTGCATCATAGCGGCACTTGTGGTCTTCCTGGCTAACTTCCGTGTTGACGCGAGCAAGCCGGCGAAATTTGGCCACTCGGGAAAGGACCTGGTCAGGAAGAGAGGATGAGGAACTGGCAGGTGTATAAAGGAAAGAGGCATCAGAAAAGGTAGCGGTAGAACGGCCGTAAACGAGGAAAAACGGGGTGTAACCTGTGGTCCACTGTACAGCCGTATTAGCCCGTTATACTTTGTGGCACGGGCAGATGCTCTTTACTTTTCTTTCTTTTTGCATGCCTCAGCATAATATATGTACAGCCGTATTGTAGGCTAACGTAACAAAAGGAAGTATTGTGTCCCAGTTTCGGTGGTCCTGGTCGACGTACATAGACAACATGTCAGAAAGCGTCCGGTGGAACCGCTCAGTCAACCCATTGGTCTGCGGGTGATGGCTGGAGGTCAATTTGTGATGTGCAGTTGAGGCCTCAAGAACTTCGGTTACAATCGTCGACAGAAATGTCCGACCACGATCGCTGAGAAGCACTTGAGGGGCCCCATGGCGCAGTACGAGCGATTCCAAAAAGAAGGTCGCGACCTCATGTGCTGAGCCATTAGGCAGGGCAGCGGTCTCAGCGTAGCGTGTTAGGTGGTCGACGGCGGTGATGATCCAGCGATTACCTCGTGCGGACAATGGAAATGGCCCGTATAAGTCTATGCCAACAACGGCGAACGGAGTAGCAGGGCAAGATAGCGGCTGTAGTAGGCCAGCAGGAGGAGAAGTGGGCCGTTTGCTGCGCTGGCATGGCAGACAAGAGGCGACGTATTTTGCCATGCTTGAGGCGAGGCCCGGCCAGAAGAAACGGGCTTTCACGCGGTGGTAAGTTTTCTGAAAGCCTAAGTGACCGGCTGTAGCATCATCGTGGAAAGCCGCCAGGATACGGGTGTGAAGCGCTCTCGGAATAACGGGGACCCAACGGGTGCCTTCAGAGCAATAAATATAACGGGAGAGCACGCCGTTGTGAAGTTTGAACTTTTGCAGTTGCCATGCGCATCCTAGTGGTAGGAGGGTGAGAGGCACCGGTGAGAAGGTCGATTAGGGAAAGACAGTAGGGATCTGCTCGCCGGTATGAAATAATGGCGTAGCGATCTGGAGCGGCGGCAGGAGTAGCACAGGTGATGTTTGGAGCTCTGGACGACATTGGGACGTCGAGGGTCACGCAGGAAGGCGCGAAGAAGCACTAGGTGGTGATTCTGGGAGCGGGTAACGGGAAAGAGCATCGGCATCTCGATGTTTGCGACCCGATTTGTATGTAACATCGAAGTGGTATTCCTGAAAACGCAGAACCCAACGACCCAGGCGTCCAGTAAAATTTTTGAGGGTTGATAACCAACACAGAGCGTGGTGATCGGTAACGATCGTGAAATGGCGGCCGTAGAGGTAGGGGCGAAATTTCTGAACTGCCCAAACGACGGCGAGGCACTCTTGCTCAGTGATGGCGTAGTTGCGTTCCGCTGGTGTTAGAGTTCGACTGACAAACGCAATTACCTTTTCCCAAGAAGCGGTATCACGTTGAAGTAGTACGGCGCCAATACCGAGGCTGCTGGCATCGGTGTCGAGAATGGAGGGAGCAGTGTCATCGAAGTGAGCGAGAACAGTGACCGAAGTGAGGGATGTCTTCAGGGTTTGAAAAACTTTTTCGCATTCTTCGGACCAATTGAAAGTCGTACGGTCGGTAAGGAGGTAGTGGAGCGGTGCAGCAAGGGTAGCGAAATTGCGAATGAAACGGCGAAAGTATGAAAATAGGCCAAGGAAACTGCGTAGATCATTTAGTCCGCTGAGGGCGTGCAAAGTTCAAAACTGCAGCAAGCTTGTCAGGGTCGGGTCGAATGCCATCGCGGCTGACGAGGTGGCCCATGATCTTGATTTCTTTCTTGGCGAAATTACACTTTTTTGTATTCAGCTGGAGACCGGCGGATGCCTAGGCACGTTAATACTAGATTAAGGCGGCATAACTGATCAGAAAAAGTCGCAGAGAAAATAATTATGTCGTCCAGGTAGCACAAGCATGTTTTCCACTCAAGTTCTCTAAGAACGGTGTCAATCATGCGCTCAAACGTAGCGGGGGCATTACAAAGTCCAAAAGGCATGACATTGAATTCGTAAAGCCCATCGGGAGTAGCGAATGCGGTTTTTTTCTTTGTCGGCTTCGTGCATCGGTATCTGCCAGTAACCGGAACGCAAATCCAAAGTGGAAAAATATTCGGCGCACCGAAGACAGTCGAGGGAGTCGTCAATTCGTGGAATAGGGTAAACATCTTTGCGAGTGACTTTGTTAAGTGCGCGGTAATCAACGCAAAAACATACGAACCCATCCTTTTTTTTTTCTTTTTTTTTTGACCAAGACGACCGGAGATGACCAGGGGCTAGCTGAGGGCCGAATAATGTCTCGTCGGAGCATATCATTCACATTATCTTCTATGATTTTACGTTCTGATAAGGAAACACGGTAAGGGCGGCGGCTAACAATAGAAGTACCTTATGTAATAATGCGGTGCTGGGCAGAAGAAGTTCGGCCCAAGGTCGGAGAAGTGACATCAAAGGAGGCTTGGTGTTTTCGAAGTAATTCCTGCAAAGCTTGGCGGTGAGTCGCAGGAAGGTGCTGGTGAGGAAGAGGGGGCGGTAAGGGTGGTGAGGGACACCGGGTGAATGTCCAGGGCACAAGGAAAACATGTCCCTTTAGTCAGCACAATGGGCTCTGGGGAAGTGTTCGAAGCAGCGACAAGCGCTGTGCCATGCTCAAACCGAACAAGACTTGGTGGTAGCGCGATTCCACGGGTCAGATGGCGATCTGAAGGCACGATTAGCACATCTCCGTTATCAATGTCAGTAGCAGTAAGCGCGACAAGTTGTTCGCATCCAGGGGGCAACACTGAGTTAGTAGCGGCAAGCAGGCGATGACGGGGCTCGGGAGGTTCAGAAGACGGATCGCTCTCGTTCATGTAAATGACCCTGTCACGACACGAAATGCTGGCTGATGCGGCAGACAAAAAATCCCAGCCTAAACTAATTGGGTGAGCGCACGGTGATATCACGGTAAATTGTAGATGGTGGCGGACACCGTCAACAAAAACTCGCACAGTACACTTAGCAAAAGGCCGAATTATTGCACCATTAGCTCAACAGAGTTCAGGTCCATCGTAAGGCGTTTTCACTTTTCGCAAGCGGGAGCACAAGTCAGTGTGTATTACAGAAAAGCGGCGAACGTGTCAACCAAAGTCTCAACAGGTAAACCTTCAACCCAAGCTAAAATCATATTGGAGGGACATTCCGGGGGATTTTTGGGATGGCCGAAGAGTGCAGTTTTCCTTCCTAAAACTTCAGTGGTCAGTTTTCCGATAGGCGGGGGGTCGTCAGAGAAGCTTGGCGGAGAGGCGAGGTTGAGCGGCGAAAAGGCGAAGGAGAACGGCGTCTTGAAGGCCTGTAACCACCAGGCGGAGCGGGGCTTTCTGGCGGGGGTGATGAACGTCGGGGATAATCAGGGAATGAACGGTGGTTAGAGCCGGAGAAGCGAGGAGGGTAGTCTGCTTCAGATGGGTCATAGCCGCGGCGTTCATTCTGGAGCCTGTGACGACAGAAGCGGGAAATATGGCCTCGGTACCCGCAGTAATAACAAACAGGGCGGGCTGGGCGCCAGGTGGGGTTGTATGTCGGCTCTGCGGCAGGCAGTGCCAATGCGGCAACATGAGCAGTGGTAGGCGCCGGTGGCGTAGGCGCTGCAACTGCAGGTGGCAAGGACGTGACCTGGGCGTACGTTGGCACATGACAGATGGTAGGAGCGACCGGTGTTGGGGGGGAAAAGGTCATTGAGGCCAGCTCTTCTTTGACAATGCTACGCAGGCCGGCAGTTGAAGGATGTGGCTCAGATGCTGGGCGGCACAAATTACCTTGAGCCGAGAGCTCTTCACAAATTAATCCGCGAATAAGCGCACGGAGGTCAGCGTCGGCAGTGAAACCAAAGGAAGTCGGATCAGGCTGCAGGCGTATTGACTGTAGTTCGTCAAGCCGTTGACAAGTCTATATGATGGCGTCGATCGTGGTAGGGGCCAGGGCGTTATAAGCGAGTGGCCCAATACCTTTAAGGACGTGCCGATCCCGCTCGGCCTCTGGCATGGTGTCATTTAGGCGCCGACAAAGTGCAAGAACATTTTCTATATATGAGGTATAGGTCTAATTGGACCGCTGAAGTCGGGCTTCTAGCTTCTTCTTGGCGGACTCCGTGCGAACAGTAGGAGCGCAGAAAATCTGGCGTAACTTTTGCTTGAGGTAGCCCAGTCCGGAATCGTCGATTCATGATTTAGGAACCACGTTTTGGCCACATCCGTCAAATAAAAGCCCACATTAATTAGTTTAAGAGAATCGTCCCACCGGTTGAAAGCACTGACCCGGTCGTAGCTGTCGAGCCAGTCATTAGCGTCGTCGCCGCGGAGGCCGGCGAACATCTGCGGGTCGAGTTGACGGCTACTGACAGTTCAAGTGGCAAGGGCAGCTTGAGTCGAGTTGGTAGAAGCCGGATTAGCGGAGTGGCCTCTTGAGTCATGACGATGGTGGTCGGGGTCAAACGGCGGCCAGAACGGAGCTCCAGGTGGATGCAGGTGACGAAGCAGCGGGGAAATCAAGGCGCACCTCCACCACGTGTAAGGTAACACGAAGGTCGGACTTGGGGAACCAGGTTTTATTGCAGACCTGTAGCCTTGATCCCACGCTGCAGCCAACCACACTCCGCGATGACGATGGGTATTTACAAGAGGGAGAAGGATGAAGATGAAGTAGCACGTTCAGCCGTGTGGAAGATGAAGCGCCACACAGTGTTCACACTATATATATATATATATATATATATATATATATATATATATATATATATATATATATATATATATATATATATATATATTTAAGTTCCATATGTAGCTCATATTGTATAATCTACTGTACCGCCACTCTTAATTTACTATTATAGTAGTTTTACACTAACTCTTATTTGCTATGCCTTGGCTTCTTAATTTATTATAATACTGCCTACCTCATGTGGTCCAACCAGGAAGGGCAGATTACAGGTCACATTTTTAAAAGGCCATAAAGTCGGGGCATAGGCAAATGCTTCAACAAGTGACAAAAATGAGCAAAACGTCAAGGAAAATATATTGCACTATACATTACACTCACGGTACTTTCGAAGCTTTCGCTGGAGACAATGTCTTCAGTTAATACATTCCACTCTTTAATTGCACGCGGAAAGTATGAGTATTTCGTTTTGGGGAAATGTGGTGTTATTGGCATGCTTATGTTGGTGACGAGTTTTTCGTATCGTTGATGGTGTAACATATAGCTGATGTAAATAAAAAGGTAAACAAAGCAATAATCCGTTGCATGAACTGCTGAGAAGAAAATAAAAAGTTGAAGGCTCGTTCTTATCCACTAAAAGTAGAGCCTTTTGTCTATCAGTTACTGCAACTAAAACAAGTGCACGGCAGCATTGCAGCCGGAAGTCAAGAGGCGTACCGCAGCATCTCAGAGCTGTTGGCTTGATATATTAGCGTCCTTTCAAAGTGGTGCAGCCGCGGAAACACACGCGCTCTAAAATATTCCTAAGTGACCACGACAGGGAACTCACGATTAGATTTAAGAGCGTTGATCGGAGTTCCTGTAAAGGATATTCTGACGCTCTAAAACACTGATATTACCCTTAGAGGACATCGATTGCTCTTCATAACCTTAGCACGCATTTCACTGAAGCGTAAAATGAATTTGGAGGCTAAGGTAAGCTGAGCTGTAGTGTATGCCAGTTTGCAACGCGAGCTCTACATGTGCCACATAACGCTCGCAAGCGAGAATTACCATTATTCGGTCCTGTCTAGGCCAAGGAATGAGTATCAATTCGCAGACTGGACTCGTGCCAGGGTGTACGCCGCCTGCTGGAGCGATGTCGAGCGCGAAGCAAGATGCGCGCACGCCCTGCGCCGATCTTGCTGCTCTGCGATGAAACTCCGCTGCGCTGGTAACCAAATGGAAACGCACCTAATCACAAGATACGAGGTGTCCAAAATTGCGCGCGCTGAATATAGGTCTGAAAAGCATGCAACCCCGTTGAAAGCGAGCCATTTTTGTCTAACGTCTGTGATGCGCTCCTTTTCATCACATTACCTTATTAGTCCTTTTTTGCACAAACTCCGGTTAATTGACGGCACAGACAAATGGCACCTGCTGAACTGCGCAAGTGCTGCGAGAGCCTTCGGGAACAGCTCAACGACGATGCTTGTGTAAGCTGCCCATACAAGCGTCGCCATTTGCTTGCGCGTAGTGTAGTTCTGCGCTACGCAGTGGAAAGCCGTCTTGTCTAGGGCCAAGCAGTAGCCGTCATGAATGGCCGGCTTTACCCGTAGTGGTGGGGCGAACCACTCGCACAACCTGGAGAAAATCGTCGCCCTTTGCGCCTGCAGCTCTGCTGAGAAGAAAAAGGAAATGATCCTGTGCAGATGCTCTATTAATGTAAGCGCGAGCGATAGCGCGAGCAATATGAAATGAGTGAAATGAGATTATGCTCTGCGGAAGCACCCTCATGCGCAGTGCGGCGCGGTGTATATATATATATATATATATATATATATATATATATATATATTACGTGACGCTGCAGCGGTAACACAGGACGGTCCACGTCCACCGATATGGTTGAGGATGGCGCTGGTGAACACTGGTGAACGAGCAGCAGTACTAATTCCCAAGAAAGTAGCAGGTGGGACAGCGGCAGATGTATTTCAGTTGGAAGAGCACCGGAAGCGACAATCGGAGGTCGTGGGTTCGGTTCCCACCATCGGCACATTTTCCCTCCTCCTCCTCCTCCTCCTCCTCCTCCTCCTCCTCCTCCTCCTCCTCCTCCTCCTCCTCCTCCTCCTCCTCCTCCTCCTCCTCCTCCTCATCATCATCATCATCATCATCATCATCATCATCATCATCATCAGCCTGACTATACCCACTGCAGGGTGAAGGCCTCTCCCATATTTCTCCACTTAACCCGGTTCTGTGCTAGCTGCATCCACTTGACCCCTGCGAACTTAACCTCATCCGCCCACCTAACTTTCTGCCTCCCCCTGCTATGCTTTCCTTCGCTTGGAATCCAGTTTGTTGCCCTAAGCGACCATCGGTTATCTTCTCTTCGCATTACATGTCCTGCCCATGCCCATTTCTTCTTCTTAATTTCCACTGGAATGTCAGTAACTTGAGTTATTTATCTGACCCACTCTGCACGCTTCCTATCTCTTAATGTTACCCCTACCATTTTTCGTTCCATAGCCCTCTGAGTTGTCCTCAACTTAAGTAGAACCCTTTTAGTTAGCCTCCACGTTTCAGCCCCATAGGTGAGTACAGGTAAGATGCAACTGTTGTATACTTTCCTCTTGAGCGATACCGGTAAGCTGCTAGTCATAATCTGCGAGTGCTTTCCAAATGCGCTCCATCCCACTCTTATTTTTCTTGTTATTTCCTTTTCATGGTCCGGATCTGCGGTTACTACCTGTCCTAAGAAGACATATTCGCCTACTACTTCCAGTACTTCGCTACCTAATGTAAACTGCCGTTCCTTCCCGAGGCTGTTGAACATTACCTTAGTCTTCTGCATATTGATTTTCAAGCCTACCATTCTACTTTTCCTGTCTAGGTCATCAATCATTATTTGCAGTTCATCCCCCGAGTTGCTTAGCAAGGCAATGTCATCAGCAAATCGCAGATTATTGAGGTACTCTCCATCTACCCTTATCCCTAACTGCTCCCCTTCCAAGTCTCTGAATACTTCCTCTAAGCAAGCTGTGAATAATACTGGGGAGATTGTGTCTCCTTGCCTAACACCTTTCATTATGGGAATGCAAAACTAAGGTTGCTGTGCAGCCACTATATATATCTTCCAGCACTTTCACTTGTTAAGCTCTCATGTTAAGCTCCATAAAACCCCGGCCCTCAGTCACCAGCGGCTGCGGAACAACTGGCCACGGCGGCGGTCAGACCTGTGACGCAGCAGGGGGTGCTAAGAATTCCTGGCTCCGCTGGACAGGCCGCCATTGGAAACTGACCCTGTCAACGTTTAACGCTAGAACCCTAGCTAGTGAAGCTAGTTTAGCAGTGCTGTTAGAGGAACTAGAGGGTATGAAAAGGGATGTCATAGGGCTTGAGGTTATGAGGCCGATCATGAGGCATATACTGTACTGAAGGATGGACATGTACTGTGTTATCGAGGTTTACCAGAGAGGCGACAACTAGGAGTAGGTTTCCTTGTCAATAAGTATATAGCTGGTAATATAGATGAATTCTAGAGTATTAATGAGAGGGTGGCAGGCATCGTAATTAGGCTTAATAAGCGGTATAAACTGAAGGTTGTAAAGGCCTATGCACCTACATGTAGTTACGATGACCAGGCAGTTGAAAGCCTTTACGAAGATGTAGAATCGGCAATGCGAAAAGTAAAGACGCAGTATACTGTACTATTGGAAGACTTCAATGGCAAGGTAGGGAAAAAGCAGGCAGGAGACCAGGCAAGTAGGTGGCTATAGCATTGGTTCTAGGAATAGCAGGGGGGAGTTACTAGTTGAGTTTGCAGAGCGCAATAACTTAAGAATCATGAATACCTTCTTCAGCAAACGGAAGAACCGGAAATTGACATGGAAAAGTCCTAACGGGGAGACTAAAAATGAAATAGACCTCATAATGTGTTCAACCCCCGCCATTAAGCAAGCTGTAGAGGTAATCGGGAAAGTGCGATGTAGTGACCACAGGATGGTGAGGTCCCGAATTAGCCTATAGATCTGAAGAAGGAACGCAACAGATTAACAAGAAAGAAACCAATCAACGAATTAGCGGCGAGGGGGAGGGCAGAAGAGTTCAGGATCTCGCTACAGAATAGATATTCAACTCTAACCGAGGATGGCGACATTACCCTAGAAGCAATGAACAATAATTTCAGAGATATCATTACTGAGTGCGCGGTAGAAGTAGGCGGTAGGATAGTTAGAGATGATACCGGTAAGCTGTCTAAGGAGACGAAAGATTTGATTAAGAAACGCCAGAGTATGAAAGCTTCCAATCGAACAGACCAGATCGAATTGGCCGAGATATCAAAGCTAATCAATAAGCGCAAGGTGGCCTATATAAGGAAGTATAGCATGGAGAAAATTGAGCATGCTGTAAAGAACGGGGGAAGCCGTAAAGCGGTAAAGAAGAAATAGGGCTAGGAAAAAACCAGATGTATGCGATAAGGGACAAGGCGGGCAACGTCATCACGAATATGGACAAGATAGTCAAAGTAGCCGATGAGTTCTATACAGATCTCTACAGTAGCCAAAGTAGTCAGGACCGTAATGAGACTGGCGGTAGGGAGAAACAGTCAGACGTTCCACCAGTGACGAAGGACGAGGTCAAGAAAGCATTAGAAACTATGAAAAGGGTTAAATCAGCTGGAGAGGATCAGATAACTACAGATTTGCTGAAGGACGGGGGGGATATCGTGCTAGAAAAACTGGCCACCGTGTATACGCAGTGCCTGGTGTCATCGACGGTACCGGAACCTTGGAAGAATGCAAACATTATCCTCATTCATAAGAAAGGGGACTCTAAGGACCTTAAAAATTACAGACCAATCAGCTTACTGTCACGTATAAGGTATTTACTAAGGTAATCGCTAATAGAATCAGGACAACCTTAGACTTCAATCAAGAAAAGGATCAAGCAGGGTTTCGGAAACGGTACTCTACTATCGATCCCATCCATACCATCAACCAGGTGATAGAAAATGCTCGGAATATAACCAGCCCTTATAAATAGCATTCATTGATTACGAAAAACCATTTGACTCAGATGAAACCTCGGCAGTGATGCAGGCATTGCGAAATCAGGGGGTAGACGAGCCGTACGTTTTTTCTTCTACTTTGTGTTTAATTATCTTTCCCCTAAACAGATTACATTACTAATTTATGTGATTACCGAAGTAAAAATAAAAAAAGGACATAAAGTACAATCCCCAATTCTTTCTTTGTCCTCGCCGAGTGTTGGTTTCTTTCCTTCACACACACATATATATAAAGATATATATATATATATATATATATATATATATATATATATATATATATATATATATATATATATATATATATATATATGTATATATAAACTCGCAAACATCATCCTATGGCCTTTAGGTTTCCCGCTTTTTGTAGCAAGTCAGAGCCCAAACACAACGCCAATGACAGTGGAGGGTCCTTTGCGAGGCATTTTGTGCCCTTACTCTGTTATTAGGCAACAAATACACGATACACCACGTGCTGAATATGTCGCAGAAAATCTTCGCATTGCGAGCACTGACGCAGAACAATACGAAGGTTGCGCTATCAAAAAAATAAAAACCGATAAAAGCGTCTCATCGTCCCCAGGAGTGTTAACAGCGTCGGCTCACGGAAATGCAGCTCATGCCTGCAGAATGCTGGCGCAAGTAATCCCGTGAACTGCTTCTGGTTGCTGCGGAACCTTGCACCCGTCAACAACGGACGCTCGTCTTCTTGCAACGTCCGCTCCGTTTTTGTTTTTCCGGCATTCTCATCGCTTACGCCTGGTTAACTCGTCTGCTGGATGTGCGAAACATGTTTCTTTCCTAACCTTATGCTCCCGTTTCCGGCAACGATGTACACATTTTCACTTCTAAGCGCAAAACAATATCGCTGTCGCCGCGAGCATCTTCTTAACCGCTCTTCTTCCTTACGCACTCCGCTTGGTGTTTCCAGAGAGGAAGTCGAGAGTGATAAACGAAGAAACGGGAACATTTCCTCGCTGTCCCGCTGCGATGAGCTGAAACTGCGACTGTGGTCGACGGCGCCAGCGCTCGAAACAGTTCGCTCGAAAAAACACGCACGCACGCACGCACGCACGCACGCACAGCCACGAGCTACCCGCATGCACCCGGTGAGGCTGCGCCGGAGTTGCCGGATTTAGTGAACCTCGCGACGTATAAGCTAGGCTCGCGCGTTTGCGGTCTCCATTCTCCGGCCGATTTCGGGCTCAGTCGTCCGAGCGCGCGTAATTTTCTCGGCCTCACTTCTCAGCCCTAATGCGAGAAAAATTCTGGCCACGCTGCACCGAATCTATCGCGCCTGGCCGCTCCTAAACGCCATGTCATCGAGCTGGGGCCGTGCTTGCGTCCTGTGCGAAGAAAGCGAACTCGCTGCCAACGCAGCGGCGCTTGCCTGACGCCAGTCTGTAACATACCCCCCCCCCCCCCCCCCTCTTTTTTTTTCTTTTCCGAAGCATGACGGACGCTCGCAGTCGCCTGCACTGCATCGCGCGCTACTTACGCTGTTCGCTGTGAACGGTAGTCACGCGATGAGCCATTCAGAAGAAAAACGACACTATGCGCTCGGCATTGGTAATTTGCCGATGCGTTGGCGAATGCCGAAGAGCATGGAGTGTTGCAGACATGTGAGCTCACTCCTGCTGCTCGTGATACAGCGTAGCTTTGTGCACAACACGCTAAAGAAAATTGAGTACGTATCCATTGCTAACACGATAACGGTAAGCGGAGTATACGCTTACTCACGCACTGGGGAAACTCCTATGAATGCATAACTCGCCTCAATTTCCTCACTACGCGGAAAGTTAATATTTTTTGTTGGATACCGAGGTTCAGAGTACGCATGAAAAACAGTGATAAAACAAGTCGATTAAGGTAAACGTTACAACGCAAGTTCCGATCTGCTCGAGCGATGACTAGCTGCGAGACTAGTTTCGTGCGCCATAGTACACATAGCCTGTAACTTATAGGCAGACTGCTTACCGGTACAATGTGTGTTTATATTCGCGTTAGGGAAAAGCGCAGAAACTGCAGTATGCGACAAGGTAACTTAGAACGGCTGAGATGGATTCATGGGGGATGTCGAAGAGGCAGTATATATCCCTCAGAATACAAAATTTCATACACACACACACAAAAAAGAAAATTGACCCCCCCCCCCCCTTTTTTTTTTCTTTCACGAAAAAAAGAAAACGTCTAACAAATGCACGATTCAAGAACGCTTTCCACAACTGCCTTTCTCAAGATTAACCCTTAAATCAGCCCCTGTTGAAATTGCTTTCGTTCTCTCTATAAGCCAGATTTTTGTTTCCTTGAAACGGCGCAGCAAACTAGTTCTGCCAACACTCCGCAAGCTCACGGAAGTTGTACAGACATAGGCTCGGAACAACTGTGCGCGTTGACAAGGCAGCGCAGAAATGTACGAGCTGCGTACCCCGGAGGAAGCTGCGTGTACGCCTACCCTCGTTCTCCACCTCTGAAACCATTTCCGCGTAATTTGTGCGTGCTACATTGATCAATCACTTACGCACGACACACGCCGGTGAAAAAAGAAAGTGAAAACATTCTCCTTAAAATGGTGTAACTGCAAACCAGGAGGACCATCTTGTTCTCAGGGGTGATGGTCCGCAAAGTGCCGACTTGGCGTACGGTACATGCCGCCGTCATTCGCACACAGGCTCGAGCGCGCCAAATAATGTCGGCTGGCGCAGTCACGAACGTATACGTGGTGTGGGTTGGCGTGCCTGGGAGCATTTGGGGCCGTCAATACGCGGCGGGGGAGAGTGTGGTTTCGGACGAGCCAGTTCCTCGGAGCCGTGTCCCTGCGGCCTGGCGCAAGAGGGCCGCCACCGCCCAACGTCGGTCGTGGGGTCGAATGACCGCGGGGCCCATCAATCAGGCACCATTACGCCGGTGGGGCTGACCGCCGCCTCGGACTGCTGGCAGTTCGCGTTTGGGAGTCGAAACTACGAGCCCGTTTGACGACGAGAGTGCCACGACCTAAATAAGGAGACCGCCCATGGCAGCACATCACCGAGTACAGTGTCTGGCTTTGCTCGGAACGGAACGCACTACGGGTACGCCCCACCCGCTGCCGAGGGCTTCAAAAAGGTGGGCTTTCTCGCCCCCTGGTTATTGGTGCGCTTAAGCACTGCATATAACACTCTTCTAGAAAGGACTGCCAAGCAACTGGTACTTTAGGCTTTTCTCAGTTTATCTCTGTTTTAACTTCGATTCCTTCGGAATAACGAAATCTCCGCGTGCCACTTAAAACAATTGTGGGGGTTTAAGGATGGCTTGAACTTAGTGACAGAACGAAAGCTATGAGTGCTGCAGCGATAGCCTCTGCTAACACCGCCTTTTCAGTCCGCGTTTTTTTTTTCTATAATATTTATTTAAATTATATTTTGGAAAAAGCAAGGAGCCATATACATTTGAGGGAACACTACGGAATATTGGACATCTACATCTAACCAGGTCGAGATCATGTTTTAATATTTTTTCTTGTATATTTTACATTGGTTTATAAGAAAGGAAAGGCGCAGTATCTGTCAGACTTCAGAGAATGGAGGAATATGGAAGTGGAAGCGGAGCAAAAAGAGGTCCCGTAGGAGAAGGCTACGAAGTAATTTGGCCACTTCTGGGTCTTTAACGTGCGCGGACATCGCGCCAGCCCAGGGCTGTCTCTTCGTTTAATTTAGGTTTTTGGGAAAGGAGGGCGCAATATACTTTTGGGTGAACAGCCCGAAATCGGAGACACCCACACTTAGTTTGGTAAAAGTCACCTGAAGGCCAAACTTAGTGTTACACGAAGACCTTCTATACCTGCTATACAAAGGAATCGAAAGCTTCACTACGCTATAGTGTAATGAAGCTTTCGATTTCTTTGTAAATTGGTTTATGAGAAAGGAAAGGCGTAGTATCTGTCAAGGTCACTTGAAGGTGAAAACTTCAAGGTCTGCGACGTCTGCCTGAGGTAACGTAATGAAGCTTTCGCCTCAAAACGCGCGAACTCGAGGACGTTTACCTTCAACTGTGCACGTGCATTAGGAATGTTCTTGCGTATAGTCTGTGCTTCGAAGTAGGTGAGGCTGAGGCACAAGCACAGCTTCCCTCCCGCCCTTCTAGTATCTGTCTTGGTACTTTTAGAACGCCTGGCTTTTTTTGAGACCATCTTGGCTAGCAGTTCAAGGTAAAGGGGGCGGGGTTGACAGTACAGGAAAATTTCAAAGCGTAGGGATTGTGATCAGAAGAATATATTTTATTCCCCTCCTCGCTTCACTCGCATGTCTCACTGCTCCTGTTTCGGATTTTCTAACCGCGCAAGCTGTAAGATCGTCTCTGTGCTACTCCTTTTTTTTTTTTTTTTTTTTTTTTTGCTGAGCTTGTCCAGTTCAGCCATTTGCTCGTTCTGTCCGGATCAAATTCAATCCCCTTATGTTGTGATATTTTCCATCGTCCTGCTCTGTCGTGCAGTTTCTATTGAGGATCGCAATATTTTCGTCGTACATCATATCCATTGTTTCACACAGCATTTTTTAAGACGCAGAATTTCGCTCTGCCCTTAACCCTATACCAGGTGATTCAGCTAATTGTAACTAATTTAAAAAGAAAAGGTGGAGGGTCCTAGCAGTGCGAGTAACTTAAATCTGAGTCGCATGACCTAATCTGCAGTAATGTTTTCGTTCTCCAAATTTCATTACTACGAAAGCACTAATTCTACCCCGTGCAAACTGCAACTGCATAGCAGCTATGTAGCAACGCGTTGCCGAAACAACGACAAGTCCCGCAATATGGCGCTGCAGTCACGCAGCCAATCTATAAAAGAAGGGATTTAATCAGTGACAAATGTATGGCTCATTTCAGCTAACTACCCAATGGTAGGTGACAGAAGAGCAAAACATGTGCGACGCTTTTTTCGCAGACTATTAAAATTTTAGCCGTACATCTCCGCATTTTTTATTCAGAAAATGATACTAACTTTGAAATTATTTGCCTTACGAACAAAATATGGATTGAGAAACTGTAGACAGTCTTGGTTTGGTTTGTGGGGTTTAACGTCCTAAAGCGACTTAGGCTACGAGAGACGCCGTGGTGGAGGACTCCGGAAGTTTCGACCAACTGGGGTTGTTTAGATTGCATTGACATCGCACAGCATACGGGCGCCTTGGTTTTCACCTCCACCGAAAAGTGACCGCCGAGGCAGGGATTCAATCCCGCGTCCCTGGGAACAGTAGTCGGGCGCCTTAACCACTGCCCCACCCCGGCAGGGCAGACTGTCTTGTAAAACAATTATTCGCAATGTTTCCAGCCAGGTATCGTTTACCGGCCTCCAGAAAAATGAAGAGAAACATACTTATGAATGCAGTATTACTCTCTGTTTTCTATAATATGTGTAAAAACAGTGACACGAATATTTTCATGTCACTCTTCTTTAATCGGACTTCCCGAACATCTATTTCAGGAAACAAAGAGAATCATGTTTCAATCTTAAGTTCGGCACATCCGGCCATGGCATCAACGCTATTCCTGTGAGATTTTCCTGCTGAAAGAAAACAACTTTGAAAATCCCATAAGAACGCGAAAACGCTGAGAGTTGTCCTTAGAAACTTCAGGCACGCATTCGCACTACTTGGACGCCACCCGCTGTTTTTTCCAGTCGCTTCCTGTGGCTATCCTCAGGGTCCACGATCTTTCTTAGCAAGACATTAGTCACCTTTCAATCCCGTAGAGCAAACGGACCATGGTAAAGCTCAGCAGGCCGCAAACCTTGTCAGCGTTAAACTTTCCTCTTTTTATTTACATTTCACATTCTGTACTTTTATCTATTTTTAAATCTTAATCTTTTTCATCCCCATTAGTTTCGCTTTCCTCTATCGTTTTCTTCATTTTCACTAACATATGCCACAAATGCAAAATACGTGCCCATGACGGTCGCAAGATATTTTTACTGTGCTAAGCCTTTCCAAACATTGTGAACCTTTTTTTTTTTTGTTTGGTGCCATGGTTTTCTTTTATAACATTACGGTGGTTCTTTTGTGCCCCTCTCTCCCCGCTTTTCTTTTCATCTGTTTTGCTTTCATGGTTATGTTCTTTTTGTTTTTCGGAGCCGCCAATTTTCTGCGCAAAGGGAAACAGTGGAGCAGTTACACTTTGAAATGCCTCTGGGATGTTTATGCATACTGCCTGGAAGCAAGTTTACGCAAAAACAAAGGGAGGAATGTAACGAAAGTGCGCAGAGGCACTGTTGCCAGCGGCCATTGCGGCTTCTAACGATTGTTGGTTGTGGCCCTAAACACCTTCCCGCAAGCTCGCGTACGGATTCCTGACATGGACCATCCGCTCATGCCCGGCGGATTTGGGTTGGTGGCTGCCTCCGGCCGTGTCGAGCTCCGCGCTCAACGTTTCTTTTTGTCTCCTCCCCTCACTGCTCTTCTTTTCCTCCTTCCCCTCCCCCCGCCCTCTTTTTCTTCTTTCAATCTTCCTTCTTGTCTCATTCTGCATGCCTCATGGCTTGCACCATGACTTGCACCACTAAAATGTCCGCTGTTCCTGTTTTGTTTTTCAGCGCAGCGGCACCCTTGAGTGCGGCATACTACGCGGTCTTGCCCTCACTCTCGAGTGGACTAGGGGGGCAGTGTCATACCTCCTCGTTTGTTCTTCAAGCCGATAATAATGAAACTTCATTATTGTAAAGTTGCCCTGGCGAAGGGCATAGAGGGAGAGAGAGAAAGTAACGCCATCCACAGCTGACAGATGAGCCATGTACAAAATAGAAAAGCGCTTATCGCAATTCGGTATCGTGGAAAACGGGAAACATTTTGGAGATACTTAAGCTCGGTCATTGAGGGTTGGACATAGCAACGTTAAAGGCTTCCGTCTGAGGCTTCCCATGTAACTTCTTCGTGCGCCTGCATCAGACACTTTGCAAATGGTTTAATCACTTACCCAATAATCACTTACCCACGTTATCTTACACATACTCGTAAGTTACTAAATTATTTCAAAGATCACCCGACACAGATATTGTGTGAGCCTTCCGTGAATGTTCTTTAATTTGTACATGCCATGATCTTCCTCTTTCATTTGTACATACCATCATCATCGTCCCGCGGCACCGGCTCCGGCACGCGCCTGGGTTTTGTCATCGGATGAAAACGCTAGACAAGGCACCGCTGGCCCTGCCGTCACGACCTTGCCGTCTCAACCTAGCCTTCTTTCACAAGTGGTGGAGGTCAAATTTGATCCCCTTGCCGCCTTGGGCCCTGCCTCTCGCTGGAGCTACGTTCCGGTCGCCGTTTGGCAACTGCCACCATAATCATGTCCACCAAGAGCAATCCCGACCCGGCCGGACCCTCTACCTCGGCTGCACCGACGCCTCCGACTCTGCCCACACGTCAACGCGACCCGCCGCTGTTCGCTGGTCGTCGCGACGAAGACGTCGATGACTGGCTCGACACATATGAACGCTGCAGTGCCTATAACCGGTGGGACGATGCTTTAAAATTCCTCAACGTTTCTTTCTATCTCATTGAGGTCGCCAGAAACTGGTTCATTAATCGCGAACCCCACACTACTAACTGGACCACTTTCAAACAGCAGTTCCGACAATACTTCGCCGACCCGGCAGTTCGGACTGAGATCGCGAGAAACAAGCTCGCTTCCCGCCTTCAAGGTCCCGATGAATCATATGCGTCTTACATAGAAGCTGTTCTTGCACTTTGTCGGCGCATTAGTCCCACCATGACAGAACCTGAACGTGTGCACTACGTCTTAAAAGGGATCAATTCTATGGCTTATCACACCTTAGTTGCGCAGAATCCTTCAAGTGTTGATTCAATTATTACGACCTGTCAACGCCTCGACCAGCTGCAGTCCTCTCGATTACAGCCCGGCTTCGCAACTGGTCCGACCTCTGCTGACGGCAATGATTCGAGCAATCATCCGCGAGGAGCTCCAACCCCTCAATCCTTTCTGTCGACATGGGTGCGATCATTCTTCCGCACCTTCTAATGACGCCGTTCTCCGCAACATGATTAAAGAAGAGTTAGCAACTATCAGCTACCCTGTGACATCCGAACCTTCTGCAATCCGCCCAGCGCCGACCTACGCGCACGTCGCTGCATCCCCCCCTTCTTTGGTTCCCCCGCCCCGACCGGCACTAACCTACAATCACGTCAATGCAATGGCGATGGCTCAACCTACACCACCCTATTACGCACCTTGGCGTCCCTCCCGACCAGCCTGCTATTACTGTGGTATTAGAGGACATATATCCCGCTTCTGTCGTCGCCGCCTTCAGAACGAGCGCCGTGGTTACGACACCTTCGAATGCGACATGCCTTCAACCTCATATTATCAACGCTGGTCTATTCCAAGCCCACCTCGACGATCCTCTCCACCTCCAGTATCTTCCTCTGAGCCTGGTGGTAACCATGTATCCCGACGCCGGTCCACATCACCATACCACCGCTCGTTTCCCCTCTCCGCCCCGCAACCGCTCTCCCTGTCTGCCATGTGGAAAACTAAGTGTTGCAGTTTCCAGAGGTCAAACTGCACTCTGCGAACTTACTAAAAGTCCTCCTGATCGCCCGTAAAACGTGATTACTGTTATCGCTGAAGGTTTACCGGTCGAAGGTTTGATTGATACAGGGGCTGCAATTTCTGTCATTCACGCTGATTTGTGCTATCGTTTGCGAAAAGTGACAACACCATATGATGGGCCTGAACTCCGTGGAGCCAATGACGTCCCTTTGCGCCCTTCAGCGATGTGCACCGTACGAGTTGTTATCGACGGCATCCGCCATCATGTGCAGTTTGCTGTGCTCTCACCTTGTGCGCATCTGATGATTTTTGGATGGGATTTTTTGTCAACCGCTTCAGCGTTAATTTCTTGTGGTGACCGTGTTATCCATATGACAGACAGCGATTTTTCATCTGACTTTTCTGAACGACATCATCCCCTCGTTGCCGCCGCTGATGCTGTTTTGCCTCCTCAGTGCGAAAAACTGCTTACTGTTGTTTCTGACCACATCACCGACGGGGACGTACTCATAGCACCATCATATAGTCATCTTACACACGGCATCGCCTTCCCGTCAAGTCTGGGTTTTGTCATCGGATTAAAACGCTAGACAAGGCATCGCTGGCCTTGCCGTCACGACCTTGCCGTCTCAACCTAGCCTTCTTTCACAATATAAACCCCACATTAACCACGCTATACAAACGCGCCTGCGTGGCCTAGGGGTAGGGCGACGGACGAGTTGGCAGCTCCTGCCTACTCGGTCGTCTTACGTTTCGTGACATCACACAACCTGCCGGCGAATCCGTGCCAGGTTACGTCGCCAGCTAGCTACCACCTGCCAGAGGCATGCTATCGATTGTTTGCTCACAACGTCTACAACCATAACGCCAACAACGCCGACGCCGCATTTTCTACACGGCGGGGCCTTTAACGGTGTTGCATTAAAGCGCAGTGTTTGTCGATTTCTGAAGAATTTCGAGATAGTGACTTGATCGCCAGACATTTCGCAAACTATTCTCTGCCGATCAGTGATGGAGTAACGACAGTGTCCTGCTCGTCTGCAGTTATACATATGGTGTACGACCAAACCAGAACTTTGTAAGCACGCCTCTTGTCGAGTTGAAGGCTGTATAGGTTTTGTTTATGCGCCGCGCTTGCTGAGTAGCTATCGCGTTTTGTTACTTCGATTTCGGCTGCGGCGGCTGCGACGTGGTCTTATCGAGATGCGATATACACGCACTGTCGGGTATTCACGTTATAGCGTGAAGGGCACGCGTACGGGGTCTCGTGTCGCAGAAAATTCCAACTGAGCTGAGAGAATTCCAACTGAGAGAATTCCAACTGAGCTACATCGGCCGCTGTAGCGGCCGATGTAGCTCAGTTGGAAGAGCACCGGACGCGATATTCGGAGGTAGTGGGTTCGGTTCCCACCATCGGCACCTTTTTTTTTTTTCTTCTACTTTGTGTTTAATTATCTTTCCCCTAAACATATTACATTAGTAATTTCTGTGATTATCCAAGTAAACATTAAAAAAAAGACAAAGTACCATCCCCAATGCTATAATATATATATATATATATATATATATATATATATATATATATATATATATATATATATATATATATATATATATATATATATATATATATATATATATATATATATATACCCGAAAGTCGCCAATACAGAGAGCGCTGCCTTTCTTTCATGACAGTGCCCCGCGGTGCACGGCGCATGCATCGCCAGCTGCTCGGCCACGTGTAACAAGCCCCTTCAAGGCTCTGTAATTGAGTCGGGCATGCACAGTCACGTAGTGAAAGGCAACAAGCCGTTCGCGCTGACCAACCTCTGCGCTTTCACAAAGGATCGTTTCAGTGCGTGTAATTAATATTCTGCGTTGTTGGCCTTTCTTTATATACTTTAAGAAAACAAAAGCGACTCCAAAACTACATTTCTATTCTTTTCTTTTTTTCAGGGTTTTGAAATCTACTTATGCAACAAGGCTGCACAAACAAACTTTCCTCTTCGGTGACTTTTTCATAAACTTGGCCCGAAGGCATTCTCCTTTTTTGCTGGCTTCTTTGGTCGTATAGGCTCTGCCCTCAATCTCGAGACTGTATTTCACACTTTTCGCGCCGCGTGGAGAGGATGTGAGGGTCAAATGTTAAAGACAGGTAGCTGGAGGTATTTACTGAGACCAAAGATGAAGAATCTCTATAATGGCGCAGCCTACCACTTGAATACAATATTGAAGGCAGCGATGTGTTTCTGCTATATTCTGACTGCTAGAGGCGTTTTGCTTATATCTATGCTTAAGCGGTGCGCAAAAGTCGAGTGCCACACGCCCGACTATATAGTGTCTCGACGGACATTTCCCCGATAAAAAATAATAATAAAAAAAAACCTAAACGGTAGCGACGTCGGCTGGCCCTAGGGAACGCTCTCAAACTAAGCGGTGACGAGCAGCAGATGCATAGGAATGCAAAGAACTCACCTCATCGTCTTTCCCACTTATGTTGCAAGGGTTCAGAGTAGGAGTGCTTCACCGTTTCAACAGCGGGCCGTTCGTTCAGTTATCCTCATTCTCCCGCTCACAGTGAGGCGTAAGTTGATCTGCGAAATTTCACAACAGACAATCTGTGATGTTTTACTGGCTGCTTATGAAAAGAGGCGTGCATGCAAGGAAGTGTTGCGTAGTGTAATTACATGGCGAGCGTTGGAGCTACGGTTACTTTAGCAGCGTTCCCAAGCAGCGATGATTGGCACCGAGGGAACGTTGAATAAAGCGCACGTATACATTGCGCCAGGATCTCCCGAAACATTACGCGCACCGCATTCGGGAAAAGGCCACAGTGTGCGCTACTCAACAACTCTGGCGCAAGATAGCGAACATTTAGCAACTCGCACTAGAGACGCAAGCTTGGCAGTCGACGGTACACATACGTACGGTGCGTCTCGCAGCACTAAGGTGAGACGCGGCGATGATAGCCTGCCACTCAGGGAGAGGTTGGTGTTTCGAGGCTTTCGTGACGCGGCTGATTGCCCTCCTGTGAAGGGCAAGTGCCCGCCGAGTGGAGAGCGGAGCACGTAGAGTTCGTGGCTACGGGGTCGGCGCCTTCTTCGTGAGACACGCACGGCGGCCTTCGTTTTCCCGCGGGACGGAATGCGACGTCGGTGGCAGCCAGCTCCCGGCTAGGGCTCGGGGGCATCCCTTCCTACCTTTGGGAGAGCTCTGAGAGCAGATGCAAAGGCCACTGGCGGCTTCTTATCGGCAGGAGCGATAACCGTTCTCGTGTATTACAGGGCTCGCTCAGAGAGAGAGAGCAAATTTTATTTGGGTTTTCGCCTCGGATGTGCCTAGGGGCGGAGCATGCGGAGTAAAGGTCATCTTGGCTCTCGACTTGCGCCCACGCCGAAACGACTTATGCAAAAGAGTGGAAGGAGATGACACCCGCTGAAGTGTGACAGGAAAAAAAAAAAAAAAAAAAAAAACACGCGACGGGACAACAACGAAATGCCCGAGGGAGCAGAGTCTGCAAATACCAATTTATTCTGGTCAGCCCCTCTTATTTCCCCTGTCTGTGTTTGTCTTCGGTCCAATATGCGAGAATAGGCTGGAGCAAGGGTGCGTTGTGCCCTGCGTCGCAGTCTCGCGCGTGCCCTCGCGCTCGCACGCACGTGCACAGACATCTATGTACGCAGACACGCACGCACACGGGTTTGACGCAAATAATTCCATTCGGCGATTTTTCATAAGAACCGCGGTTTTAGTTCTTTTTTTATCTTGCCTGTCCCATTTACTGTAAAGTGACCCGAACGTCTTCGCCAATTTTCGCAGGCGGTCGGCTCAGCGACGCGAGTTATGCAAATTATTTGTGAAAGAGGTGTTAGGTAGTTCATCCCTGCGTGTATCGGTCCTCCCATTTTATAGCATGCACCACAAACGTTGTATGGCATTTTCATGGTTATCGTGTATTCCATCTTGTTATTTTTAATTTTCAAATTTCGTTTATGTTTCATCGATTTGGGCAGGTGTACTGTTCACGTGTACTCGAACACTATTGCGTGTTACTTTCATTTTTCGTGTCATAGGATTTAACGGAAATTCTCTAATGCTCCAAATTTGTCATATGAACCCTTTCGCAATGCCTCGCAGGGCCGGCGTGATGTTTTAAGTAAATAAACAATGTGGCCTTCGCCAATGGCGCCACCACGGTGAATCGACTTGAGCCCACTGACACTCAACGACACTCCAATGACACTCAACTGCGTGTCTAGCGCCATCCACCTTCAAAACAATTTAATCCAGAATTTTTCATTCTTTTACTCCGTTCGACAACATGCCATACAGAATCACAGCTCAAAGCCAGAATGTTATATGCAAATGAGCGACCAGTGTGCGGCACTGCGTGCAGGCACTGCGCTTTATACCTCCGGGCTTTAGCGCCCCCCCTTCCAGGTGGGCCGCCAAAAGCTCTATCACAACACACATGCATCTGCGGAGCAATGTTCTTTTTAAGGCGATAGCCTTTCTAGGCTCATGGAACGAAATCTCGCGCGCCAGAGTTGTCCGCGAGATTTGTGGGCGAGATCTGTCATATTCCGCGAGATTCTGCGAAATGTGTTCTTGTCTAGCGTTCATGTCATCTGCAATCGCGTACTTGAACTCGCGTCAAGGTACTCCACGCGACAGAAGTGATGGTGTACCGTCCAAACTCACACTTGCCGGAAAAAGTGTCATAGATACTGCGCCTTTCCTTTCCTATAAACCAATTATAGTTATGTGTAGCACTGCATGCGAACGCCGATAAGAGGCAAACGATGGGAGGCAAAGGATAGGAGAGGAAGAGTAGGCTTTCACCATTCTCCTCTTAAGAGATATCTAAAAGACCCTCTAATTTTTTTTTTCAGGCCTGCAGGTGAGCCTCTATCCCTCTGGAATCGCGCTGCATGCAATGGCTCGGGTGCTCTTTTGAGTGTCTTTGTTTGACACAGTGTTGCCAGCACGAATGTGCGCTTGGCTGCAGCTGCCGGCTGCCAATTGTGGACCGTTGCGAAGCGCGTAAAGTTATGTCATCTGCTTACATATTGTTACGGGGCGGCAAACCGATGATGAAAGGAGACAGAACATGACCAATGGCGATGGTAGATGTCGTTTAATGAATGATGGCGGACCTAGCGCGAGCGCGCCTGCCCACACCATTGTCCGCTTATCTTTACCCGCAACACTATACCCGGGGCCACCGAGCGATCGTCCCGATCGGTGGACGAAGAAGTCAAAGTTGATCAGATTTGTGACATGGCGGTGATCTTGTGCGGTCTGGTGAAGAAAGAAGAAAAAGAAAGTAATGGCTTGCCGCCATGATGACCAATGAAGCCTGGCCCAGGAAGCTTTCGCTGAACCGGTCGCCAGGATTTGATGGCTGGGTCCTAGGTACGCATCCAACGGCACAGGCGGGGGGCGATGTCTTCACGTGTAGTGTTGTATCGGGTCGGTGGGTTCGTCTGGTCGACGTTTTAGGCCGGTCGGATCCTTCGTTCAGGTCTTTCATGCGCTGTCTTGTGATGTGTCCTTGCGCGTGTTCGTGGCGTCTCAGGTCGGTGGGATCTTAAAGTTGGGTTGCTTGTGTTTCTTCGTGTCTTTTGGTCAGGGCGGCGGACTGGGCGGGGGTGGAGAACGGCGATATGGCGTCGAGTTCAGCAGGCTGGGGAACAGCCAGGTGATGCGTCGTCCCAGGAACCCGTTGCCGACGGCGCAAGATGACACAGGGCGCCGAAGCTCCGGGCCAGGATGACAAGTGATGATGATGTACCCCGCACCTCCAACCAAATGTTACGGGCAGGCAAGCCGATGATGAAAGGAGACAGAACATGACCGATGGCGATGGTAGATGACGTTTAATGAATGATGGCGGACCTAGCGCGAGTGTGCCTGCCCACGCCATTGTCCGCTTCTTCTTCTTCGCCCGTAACAATATTTGTGTGCTGCTGGTATCGCATTAGACGACCAAAATATACCTGCATTAAGCGCGCTCGCTGCTAATAGAACGGAATGTGAATAAAAAAAGTTTGGATGGCAAGACAAATTGATGGCTACCACGAGTTAGGCTCAAGTGTCCAATTTGTAATTGATTTGGACCGAAACTGCCACAAAGAGACTTCCTGTGACGCATCATGGGACTACAAATCGGCAATACGTGAAACCAGATTGAGTGCGCTTTCAGTTTAAAGTAATAAACAAACGCAAGTGGAACATGTGGCTTAGCATATTACGTCATGCTCATGCTCTGACACATCGCATCATTCGACAGAGCGCACGATGACCGTCGAACCGAGTGGCGTAAGCTGGGAGCGAAACGCAGTGTGTGCTGCCCAGGTAGCTTCAGGTAACAGGCGTAAGAGAGGGTAGCATTAGCCTTCGAGCAGTTCTTTTGCCAGAGTCACCAAAGCCGGCTTTTCCGTCGTGTCGTCAGAGGCGAATAACGCCTTCCGTGTCGAGCCGGAAAGACAGATTAGAGGGATAACCCCATGATGGCACACTACGCAAAATCTTCGCGGAACAGGCGGTGATAACAGGATTTAAAATACGAAGAGCCTGTGCTTCACCAACATGACAGCCAATTTGATGGCGTTGCAAGTCATCTAACGAGGTATCCACGCGCCTTTGATGCGGCGACCCCAATCCCACGTGCAGCTGAGGCCGCATTATTTGAAGCGGACTCGAGAGACGAAACAACACAGGGATCTGTTTTTCCGTGCTCTATCCGGGAACAGAAGCTTCGCTGTATCTTCTTCAAGATGACTAGGTCTATATAGGATCAAGTTGCTCTTTTACTCTGCCCGAGCCGGTCAACTGGTGCACGCAGCCCGCTTGCTCGCCGGGAAAAAGCCGGGTTGGACCGGTTCGACCATCGCAACGGGGAACCGGCGGTGCCGCCTTCCTCGACTGCGCGCCGCCCAGCGCGCGAGCTCAGACCGCCGCAGCGAGCAAGGCTGCACGCGTGGTCTCGGGGGGTCCCGAGTGCCATTTCGCCGCTCGCCTTTGTTTCGACGCCTTTATGAGCGCTTATTTATTCGGAGCTCAGCTCTGGCTGCGGATCGTCGCATTAGAGGGGAAAAATATGGCACCCAAGAGAATGCTCACTTTTCCAGAGGCCGCATCCATTTCGCCCTTTCGGTACGCGAAGAGGACGATCCGCTCTGCCATAACTTGCGCCTTAACCTCAATATGGAGCACGCCCACAATAGATGAAAGCGTGCACTTCCGAACAGCAGAACGTCCGAAGTCATATTCCATATCTTGAGGAACATGCTGCATGTCGGGTTCTGTAAATAACGATGCATACATAGACATTTAGGAGTCAAACTGGCGTCTATAAGAATTGACGGGACATTCGTTAGCTCTGAAAATGTCTCTAGTCGAAAATACGTTGAGCGGCTGAGATGCTTTTACTATACTGGGTGGCGTTTGCTTCTTTCTAGCCGCGGCGCTGTGTGTTGTACGCACTGCGCGCAAGTGCGAACTTTCATTTCGCAACTTTGAAGGAAAATAGAAAAGCCTCAATATTTCTTGTGTCTTTCTGCATTTCCGGTATGCAGCCATGTTTATTACTGTCAATGCTCTTAACTGGGCTAGTTGATGAACGATTATTACCTTCCTTTACTTTCCCAGTACGGACGCTTAAGCAATAAAACGCCCCCATCATCATCACTCAATATCAATGAAGATTGCCTTCTATTCTTTATAGCTGCTCAGATCGAACGGCCTACAGCGCAGAGTTCGGGTTCTCAAATAATCCAGAGACCTTATCTAATTATCACACCGCCGACCTGCGGTAACTCAGCCGCTACGATGCCTCGCTGTCCAGAGCATATTCACGGGTTCAGTGCCCGGAAGCATCGTTCTGGCGAAAATGTAACGCAGAAGGGCCCAGCAGATTTCACTGTTATCGGAGAGGATTTCGACCTCCCTGATTTTGACTCGAATGAACAAACGGCTTTTTCGAGCGTAGGCCATGGGTATAATGACGTGACGGCTAATTCCATTAATACCTTTGCTTTTACGCAGCCTGAGGGAGGAAATCATATATTGCATTTTTCTGTTCACTGATGAATCGTAACGAATGCCCTTCACCTCGGTTGTACCGGGCACGTGCGATCACAACGCTTTTCTTTGCCAACCTGTATTGCGTAAGAATGCATAAGAGCAGTCTACTTGCGCATAACTGTGAGAAGGCGAATGCGCTCGATATTATTGCCGGTCTGGATTCATATTTTGCTGAGTTTGAAATGCTGGTTGAAACCCGTCCGGTAAATGAGCTTTTGTAGCTGCTACATGAATAAAGTACTCAATCTACGAGATCACTCTGTCCTATTTTGGACGTCAACAATAAGACGGAATGAGAACAAGCCAGGCTTCAGAAAGGACTTAAGTTGACGCAAAGAGGCAAACAACTTGTAGCAAGTTTAAGCATAATCGAACACCTTAAAAAGTTTACTTGCATGAAAGTGTGACAAGCAATGTAAAGGATGCCACACAAGAGGCCATGTTGGCTTTTTGGAGACACCACAGGCAAGTTTAAAACCAAATCCTAAATAATTTTGGAAATAAATAACGAGAAATAAAGGCTAGAAGGCGTTCATTCCATCGATCGGAGGAGGTTACGTTGTCGTAAAAGATGCTACTGCGTGATCACTATGTTTCAACTTGCATTTCGCATCTGTATTCACTTCGCCAGTAGCAGATGGTGACGCTGTCCGAAGCACCGTTATTAGTGTCGAACTGCTCATGGAAAATAGTGTAATTGATTCTTACGTATTAAGCGTTTTACTTGAACGCATGGACGTTTCGGAAACTGTTGGTCCTGACAGTATCTTCAAACGTCTTCTTGAAGTCTTGCACATCCGTATCCCCATATCTAAAAGTACTCTTGACAAGTCTCTTGAACCTTACCTCTATTCCTGATGAATAAAATATAGCGTCCATTGTACTGACCTATAAATCTGATTTGCTAACCACCATTTAAAAATATCCTCCCATGTCGCAGATATCTTCGTACTGCAATGTATTTCAGCATACATCATACAAATCAATAGCAAAAGATCTCGGCACTTGTAATTTGTTCAACGCTGCTCAACGCAGCTTTTGCAAACGACTGTCCTGAATGACACAACAGCATTCACACACGACTTACCTGTAGCCCCGACAATCGAACTTCTGTTGATAATGTTTTCCTAGATTTTGGAAATGCGTTTGATGTCATTCATCACAAGTTATTAGGAGCAGCATAGAGAAATAACTAATTAATAAATTATTTCACGGATTTTAAGGTGCCTACACACAAGGCGTTTATTTGTTATAGTAAACGAAGGACTATCAAGTATTGTTGATTGATGTTACTTCAGGTGTCAATCAAGAATCGGTCTTAGGATCATAGCTTTTATATATGCATAAATGAGATTGGAGAGCAAGTCGTGTCACGCATAAGAATGTACGCTGGTGACAGCTTGTTATATAGAGAAAAAAAAAAAACTATTCACAGTGGTGGCTGTCATGTGATTATAAAGGATGCGGATTCGATACTCATGTGGTGTGAAAAATAAAGGATGAATTTCAATCTAGAAAAGACAGTCCATGCGACATTTATGAAAACTAAAACAAGAAATTATCCCCGCTGTGTCATGAAAGGCAAAACCGTAAACGTTTTGTCTGAATATAAATATTTAGGACTCTACCTAGCCTCATATTTATGTGGACATAGATGCATATGTAGATTAGAGTGTTGCCAAAGCTTCTAAATTCCTTGATTTCTCGCACAGGAACACAGGAAATTTCCCTTAGTGAGCCAGTGAGCCTTCGTACTAGTCAAAGGTTTATTAAATTTCAGAATATTCCTTTACTGCATAGGACTGTTCAGAGAACTCAATAAAGGTAAATTACAAAAGGATAAAATAAGTCTGCTAATTACGTTTCAGGCAAGTCAGCTACAAAAAACAGCCTATGCTACGCTTTCTGAACAAGTATTATGCGGGAAAACAGAGCAGTGCAGAGCAAAGCTTTGTTTAAAGCTTTTTTTTTTTTTTTTTTTTTACATTTATCACTCTCTAACTGGCGCCTTGCGGGGAAAATGAAAATTTTCATTTCTTTACTTGTCCTCAGGTGTCGGTCATGGCAAAAAAATATGCGTTAAGAGCTGCAGCATTCAATCGGTCTTTCTTCTCAAAAGCAATACGACAAATGAACCATTTGCCTTCCATGGTACTAGCCTGCACATCTTGCAAGGCATTTTAATAAGCCAGATTTCTTGATCGCGCGTATTCCAATATCAGCATTCGCCCTTTTCTTACTTATTTCAGTTAGTGTTCAGTGACAGTAACACATTAATTTAGGCTATGATAGAAGAAATTTCTTTGCGGTAATTTTCCTTTAGTTGACTGTATACAAGTTTCGATGGCCTATAGATTGCAGGTAGCAGTTAACTGCCAGATAGGCAGCAATATATATTGAGACATCGACAACTGGATAAATGGTTAAATAATAGTTAAAAATGCTTCATGCACTGTCCTACGACCGAGATGTGAACAGATGACATTTCACTTTGGTGTTGTGTTTTCCTCCCTTTTTTATGATTTCTAAGTCTATCACAGTGTAGGAAAAAGGGCTTGTATGGCAAATTGTTTCCATATGTGAAGTTTATTTACTTGAAGTCCTTTCTTTTATTCCTTGCATAGTTAAATAAAGCCTGTATTTGTAGTAATTTTGGTGCGTACTTTGTTCCTTGTAACTCCCACCCCTCGTAATGCTTGATGGCAAAGTGGGTATTAAATAAACAAATAAATAAACAAGCTAGTTCGTGCAGTTTGTAAGAGAGTTGCCTGTGTTTGAAATTGGGCGGCCTCACGGTGACCATTACCGCGGTGCACCTATACACCGTACAAGTACATTATTAACTACAAGCAGTTTTTATAATCAAAATATACACGGAAAGAAATAGAGGAAAGTAGCGCTACAAGCAGAAAAATTAACTTCAACATAATACTCGTTGCCAGAAGTGGTAAAATAACACATTCCCAGAGCGCAGCACCAGCAGTGGTTTCTATGCTTTGCTCCTTTGGTAGTAAGCGACTGTAATTCATCAGCATAACTTAGGAAACTGTCCAACGCCCTAACCGGTCAGATTTCGCTACATGACATGCAGAGCTGTGAACCGTTTGAGCAGACTATACACCGCTGTAGATGAATGCAAAGCGTTATGGAGCGGAGCTACGTGTATTTCCAGCGCGCTTGCCTTGTCGCTCTCACCTGTGGAGCTGAAAGTAAAATGCTCTGAATGCGCTTTGAAGGCGAAACAAAGCAGTCGATTTAAGTCGAGAGCTGGTAGCCTTCTTTTCAACTGCTTTTTCTTTCGAAACTTACTTCCCGACACAGAACAAAATTTCTCACCCTTCAGTCAAAGCAAATGCTTCACCTGAATACTCACTACCCTGCGGCAGTGCACGCTTTACAAAAATGAATCTGATGAGCGCCAAGAAGAAATCCGCTGGAACTTCAGAGCGCTCTACAGGCGAAGTCATCATCTCCAAACAACGCACAACAGAACCGTAAACAGCGGATATTCAGATTTTTCCCTCTATTTTCCGCGAATTCTCTCCATCGTTTTCCCTCAGCTTGTTCGTCTTGGAGAATCCCTCCACTACAGCTGTGTTGAGCGTAGGAGCTGGCAGGGAGGAGGAAACCATTTTCATCATCAGCCGGACTATACCTACTGCAGGGCGAAGGGCTCCCCCATATTACTCCAATCCTGTGCTAACTGCATCCACATGACTCCTGCGAACCTCTTAGCTTCATACACCCACCTAACTTTCTGTCGCCCCCTGCAACACTCTCCTTCCTTTGGAATTCAATTTGTTGCCCTAAGCGACAATCCTATATATATATCTTCGCACTACATACCCTGCCCATGTTCATTTTTTCTTCTTGATTTCCACTAGAATGTCAGTAACTCGAGTTATTTCTCTCACCCACTTTGCATGCTTCCTATCTCTTAACGTTACCCCTACCATTTGCGCTCCATAGTCCTCTGCGTTGTCCTCAACTTAAGTAGAACCCTTTTCGTTAGCTTCCACGTTTCAGCTCCATAGGTGAGTACAAGTAAGAATGCACTGTTACATACTATTCTCTTCAGCGATACTACTAAGCTGCTAGTCATAATCTACGAGTAATCGCCAATGCACTCCATCCCAATTTTATTCTCCTAGTTATTTTTCTTTAATGATCCGGATCTGCGGTTTCTACCTGTCCTAAGTAGACATATTCATCTACGGCTTCCAGTGCTCTTGTACCTATTGAAACTGCTTTCATTTATAGGCTGTTTAACGTTATCTTAGTCTTCTACATATTGATTTTTAAGCCCACCTTTCTGATTTTCCAGTCTACGTCATCAACCAGTCTTTGCAATTCATCCCCTGAGTTACTTAGCAAGACAATGTCATCAGCGAATCGCAGATTACTGATGTATTCTCCATCCACCCGTATCCCTAACTGCTCCCATTCCAAGTCTCTGAATACTTCTTCTAAGCAAGCTGTGAATAGTACTGGGGAGATCGTGTCTCCTTTCCTAACATCTTTCTTATAGGAATTTTGTTATTTTCTTTATGCACAACTATGGTTGCTGTGCAACCACCATATATATATATATATATATATATATATATATATATATATATATATATATATATATATATATATATATATATATATGTATTTCAGTACCTTCACGTACGGCTCGTGTACACCCTGAGTTTGCAATGCCTGCATGACCGCCGAGGTTTCTACTGAGTCAAATTCTTTTTCGTAATCAATGAATGCAAAGTATAATGGCTGATTATATTCCGAGCATTTTATATTACCTGATTGATGGCTTGGATAGGATCGATAGTTGAGTACCTTTCCTAAACCTGCTTGATCTTTGCTTAGTCGAAGCCCAAGATGTCCTGATTCTGTATTGACAAGAAAATTCTTGCACTTTGCATTCCAATAATGCTTCTATCGGCACAGGAGTCTTATGACTTCCGCCTCTCGCTCGATTAAATTGACCAGCCACCGCTGATCAGCTTCGCTAGCGGTCAGAAGGGCTTCATCTCAGGAAGAGCGGTGGGTGGAGGTTAAGGATGAGGACTCGGGAACTCCAAGAGGTAGTGCTATACGGCTGCATCGGGTGCACGAGATGTGGTCCAGTGCGATGGGTGCTGGTTGGGGTGAATGAGTTGAGAGGTGAGGGGGGAGACGTAGGAGGTGCCTCTTGCAACCTTCTGTTGAACGTGTAAAGTTGTAGGGCTGCGAGCGATTCGCAAATCTCTGTACTCACGGTGATACCTAGATATCACTTTGTAGGCTATTTTGTCGTCCCTTTTCTTGTCCGCAAGGCTGGGTGTAGCATGGATGGGAATAACTCGGGCGTAAGCATGATTGCGTACATTACCGAGGATACCTCATGACCAGGCTCTCTGTGTCAGGATGCTTATTGAGTGTCTGTAGCTGGTTTTTGAGTCTATAAATAGTGATGATGTTTGGGTGTCAAGTCGAGAAGCCGGTGGCCTGAGCCACTAATACACATTCCGCCTCTCCAGGGTTCCGTATGCGCAGGGCTGCTGCAGTCGTATGTACAGTGAGATCCCAGGAGATCGCTGCGTAAGCCGCGTCCATGTTCAGAATATCCTGTATACCTTGGGTTCAGTATTCGGTACGAGCTCTTCGTCCACATGCGTGTTTGTCTGGTTTAATGTTGCGTGGAACGTATTTCAGGTGTAGCTTCTATGCTATCCTAAAGTGTAACTGCCGAACCGCTGCAACTAGTCTCCCTTCCTCATGGATGCATCCCAGTGTTCTGGGTAGCTTGTGGCCATCAGCTGCCGAACTCCTTGGATTAGCCGGATAGCTGTGTCTCTACAATTTCCTCTCTTGTGCTGTGGATTACGAGTTTTACAAGTCTGGAGGCACTAGCTTACTGTGGAAAACGTCGGGCTGTTTTGACTGCTGTCACTAGAATAATGATGGCTTGCTCTGTTTGACTAAATGTGAGGTTCTGTCAGGGAAGGCGAAACACGAGGCGGTTGACGATGAAAACCTCTTCTTGGCGCACCGTCTCCTTTTCCCTTAAACCAAAATTGCGGCTTGCGTTTTTTGCCAAACTAAGCTGGGATTTGGTGGATTTGGCTCCTCAAACAGTGCAGGGTGTGACTGGCGTCAGCGTTCACCTCGATGTGGAGGCCGAGGAATCTTAGATGTTGCATCATTAAGGCAGACTGCGTGCGAATGGCAACTTCAGCGGATCGATCTCGTGGCTACGAACGTGGCAAGAAAAATCCTAATTTGTTGAAGCAGCAGGTTATCTCTCCATTACCGTCGTATTGGGCACGAATTAAAGCAGGCGCTGACGCCAGTTGAACGCCTTTAGCAGCATTGCGCCGCAATAGAGGCTTTACAAAAGTTAGCGCCATCTAGTGAAAGAGACAGAAACTGAGCGCGGCGGCCGTGTTTTGTTCAGTCCGTCCGCGCCTCCCATCGAGTACGTTGTCAACGTGCGCCTTCGTGGAACCCGTACTTGCACCGCAAGGTGCATTGGAATAATCACAAGCGATTGTTTCATTTTTTAACATCACAGCAGTCGCTGCTAGCACCAAGCTCTATTCGTAATGATGCCAGCATGTTGCTGCGTACCCTTCTGCAGCAAGCGCACCGTCGTAGACGCGCACGGAAACAAGGTATACGCGTGTATGCGACCGCTGGTTTGTAATCTTAATCGGCTTTAAAGGTGTCACTTGCATCATGTCCCTCTGACTGGGAGCTAGCTCACAGAACGTGCTATCACCTAAAACAGCAAGGTCGTTTTGCGTATTATGGAGCCTTGTTAACTTGAAGGATAAGCTTATGCTTCGATGGAGGACACGGGAGAAGGAACAATGCATGTATAACAAACGCTATAGTTCAAATACGTTTTTTTGAAACCTTCTGTAGGTTGCATTTACCATTGTGTATTTGATTTAAGACAAGGGTATGATTACCGAAACTACTTTTCACAGTCTTACGAAATGGTAGTGCTTGGTGCAGAGAGCAATACGGCGGTCTATAGTGCGTCCGAGGTGCGTGTTTCACGCTGAAAAAGCGGCTGCCAAACCCGCGGCGTCTAGTAAAGCAGGAAAAGATGGCACCCCACTAGTGTGTTGTAATATGCTCACGTCCAGCCCGTTTCGAAAGATGTTATCACGTTATAGTGCATGCGAAGTCTGGTCCGCGTCCAGAGCGCGCAGCTCAGGTTTGCATTCTATATACCTTCATACCTGCCGCGTGGCCGATAAAATAACGAAGCGTGCGCTTCACGTTTGTGTGTTTTGTCGAGTCACTCGATAGTTCCCTAATTGACAGCCGCCTGAAATTCAGTTGATTTTGTAAATATGCCGATTTCTTGTTTATTCCCTCTGTCAAATAGTAGACATTTGAAGCCTTAATCTCATATGAAAGCGCTGTCATGGCAAGCTTCGAGGAACTCGGAGGAAGAGGAACCCGGCTGAAACGAAAAGAAATTTGAAAAGTCAACTCACATTACTGCGAAGTGCCTGTGCTTGGTGCAACTGGCTGTATTCATAGCGTTAGATTTATATTATATAATACTGTTATAAAAATTAGGGGGACACTAAAGCTCCGCCGTTAAGGGTATGACGTGATAGCGTCTCTCTCTCTCTCTCTCTCTCTCTCTCTCTCTCTCTCTCTCTCTCTCTCTCTCACACACACACACACACACACACACACACACACACACACACACACACACACACACACACACACACACACACACACACACACACACACACACACACACACACACACACACACACACACACACACACACACACACACACACACACACACACACACACACACACACACACACACACACACACACACACACACACACACACACACACACACACACACACACACACACACACACACACACACACACACACGATGCTTCGTTTCTTCACGTTTTAAATTTGTTTTATTTATTTTATATTTTTATTTGTTTTTTTATTTTATTTATTGTTTTATATTTTTATACACCAAAACTCCGGGTCAGCAACAATCGCCTTTTCATTCTGAGCAATTTGACGCCTTTGAACACATTCTTCAATTATTTCAATTAATTCATTGCACATTCTAAATTGTTTTTCATTAGCATCACCAAGCACTGTTTTTTTATTCTGAGCATTTTGACACCTTTAAACCCTCAATTTCCAAATTTGTTTCGTTGCTTTATTTCATAAATTGATCAATTACAAATATTTCATTAACCCATCATCGGATATCGCACACCAATCAATCTTCACTCACTGGAAGCAGAAATTATCATGAGACATTTTTTTTTTACGCAGCCCCCGATTATTTCCGAGACCCGTGCCAACTACTGCGTCGACGGCATATGCAGGAAAATGCTAAGTGCCATTCCAACTTACGTCAAATTACGCACGATTATTTCATCTCAAAATAAATTGCATCCTCGCTCATTTCACCAACAAGTATCTACCAGTGGGAGGAGCGACGGTGATGCGCAAACCAAGCAAACAAACTCGCGGTCGTCTCTCATAGTCGTTCAAGTAAATAGCAAAGGCGCATATAAAGAAAAAAAAATTGCACATTACGAAACTCTGGATACTGTGCCTGGATAGGGATGACGCTGCGCGGATCGACGAGGGGCCCATGCACGACTCCTAGAGTAGTTTGTAACTGCGCTCGGCAGCGCAGCCGGTGGGCCCCGCTACGTCTCGGCTGTCAAAATACGCTTCTTGGTACGCTAATACGCTAACAGACACCGTCAGGGACAGAAGAGAGGTCCAAGCACAGCACGCTAGGTTAAAACGTTGAAAGCGCAGACAGAACAGCGGGCGCTGACGGATGGACACGAAGCGAATCAAAGCGAACGGATGGAGCGTTCAAAATATGTCTGCCAGCGCGGGATCAGCGTGCCGCTAATGGTTGCCAGACTTACTTTTGTTAACCCTCTATTCCAGATCGAGAAGGAGGGGCAAAACAATTCTGTGTGGTTTAGGCACGGCTTAATCTTAGTTGTGCTACCGAAAGCTGTATTAAGCATGGTTGTTCATGCTTTAGCTAGGTTTTACTTTGTTTTACTGTTTGAATTAGGGGGACGCTCTAGCTTCGCCTTGTGCAGTAGGCGCTGTAGCCCCTGTAATGCCGCCTTTTCATTTCGTGATTTTTTTTTTTTCATATCTTTATTTAGGTCATTTTTTGAGATAAAAAAGGCGCAGGATCTGACACCATTTTGAGCGGACAACTACACTTTATTAGGTCAAGGTCACACCATCATCTTTCAATTCCGCGATTTTTCAATACGTCCAAATATTAAATGGTGAGCAATATCTCCAGGCTGGTCAGATTCGGCCTGCCGTCTTTGATCCACAGCCCAAAGAATAGCACCTACAACTGGTTCTTCCATAGCTCTGCGAAGCACCAATGCTTATATCAGGCGAACAACGAATCATGTGGTTAGGCACACGCGCCGAGCGAGCGAGTCACGCGGATATATGCGCACGTTTTCAAGTTCATTGGTGCGGAGGAACTACTTAACCTTGAGCTTTCGTGTGAGAACTGGAACTTCCGCTTCAAATCTAGGGCCTTCTTTCGAGTTGCGTTTGTGACGGCCACACACCGTGAAGGGACGCGCAACATGACTGAGATGGTCGCGGCGGCTCAGGATAGCCACTGAATACAACTGGCCGATCTCAGCGTGAGCGGGGAGGGGGAGAAGCGCATGGGCTATTTAAATGTGATAACATTTTTCTTAACCGCCTTTCTGCGAAATTCTTAATCTTAAAAGACGCCTTGGTAGAGCGGCTAAAATATGAAAGTTAGCAAGTAATTGACAGAGTTTGATGCCATGGTTAATCAGATAGAAATTTGAGAAGTGATGGCTAATAAGGAATCACTCCTGGGTAAAATGTTCTGCACAAGAGTTAATAAGAAAAACTATAAGTTAGAAAACGAGTTAATGATAGCCATATCAATTCGCAAGCCAGCGACAGGTAACTGCGAATTAGTAACACAGTTATATAGCTGGTCAGCGAATGACTATTATTTGGTGTTTTTTTTTTTGTTGGCATTATAGTGCATTGTTGGAACCTATTAGATTACTGGTGGTTAGCTAACAGTAATTCGTTAACTTACGCTACGGTAGAAAGAAAATACTTGTGGTCATTTTCCTTTAGTTTCGTCACGGTGATCTGGCCGTGACGATGTCGCCTCATGCCCCTTTGTTCGTGCAGGTGCTCGTTGGATTCTTTTCCGCCGTCGCTGCTTCAAAACATGATGTACCGGAACAAGGGCTGTGCTTGCCTTGCTCCCAGCAATCTTTGCTGCCCTGGTTTCGCGCGGACGTCATTTGCCAAATCCCTGACTTCATCACTCTGCCAGCATCTTGCCTCGCGGACAAGATCTGCGCATCGTTCGTGGGCCCGACACGTCACCCAGATCAACGGATATAAATTGGAAGCTTCCTTCTGCGACCTTCAGTGGACACGGCGATCCGGCCGTGACGATGTCACCTCACGTCCCTTTATTCGCGCAGGTTGGTGGCAAAAGATATGGCATTCACACCAATGCTCTTTGCTTGGTCGTGTTGCAGTGTCCACGCATTTTTATGAATTTTTTTGTGAGTGTTTTGCTTTGGCAAGCCTGTTGTTATCGCTGTGCGGCGACGTTGAGGACAATGCCGGCCCTATTACGGAGGAAATGTTTAAAGAACTGCTCGACACGCAGAAGGTAATCTTGCCTAAGATCTCAGAAATCCAGGAACAACAAGCAACAAGCAGGGCGGAAGCTGGCTCCCGTGAAGTTCGAGACAGGCTTACGACTATCGAAAATAAATTGCAAAGCCTCGGTGAATATCCCGACAGGCTTGCCAAGATTGAAGAATGTCTTACTGTTAAACAAATAGAATTATCTGCCCTGTGCAAAAAGGTTCATGAATCAGAAAATCGAAAACAACTTGATTGTGAGAGGAGTTGAAAGAAGGTGATACTGAAACAGAATAATTGTTGATTGAAAAGGTAAACAATAATATCTTTGACAAAATGCTCAAACAAAAACTCAATTGTATTCAAAGAATACATCGACTAGGAAAAAAGAGCTCAAGTCCGGATTGTCCATTATCCTTAGAATCGCTGACGACAGGGATACAAGAAAGATACTGAGCAACTGCTTTAAGCTTAAAGAGACCAATTTTTCTGTCAGCGAGGATTACTCAAAAAGGGTCGCCACATTTCGAAAAAAAAAAAAACAACAACAACTATGGGATTCTTCGTTAGAGGAGAGAAAGAAAGGAGCCAAAGTTGAATTATTTTTTGACAAACTGAAAGTTGATAAAATCATGTATGCATGGAATGAGGCTACCAATAAGCGTTACATGCTTAGAAGGCTCCGGAGAGTGACAATGCATGACCTTATAACTCTTCAAGCTTTAAAATCATAAATATCAATGCGAGAAGTACGATAAATAAGGCAGAAGGCATAGAATGCATTATACTCAAACATGAACCTGATATTATGGTAATTATCAAGACCTGGTTACACAAAGACATACCGGGTGCTTCGTCACACCGCCGGCTTTTACTACAGTAAAGAAAGACAGGAACACTTTAGGAGGAGGTGTATAGCGCTATTAACTAATAATAACATACCATTTTCTGTTCTTGACATATCGAATGATATTGAAACTTCATGGATTAAGATTAGCTAAATAATCACGCTGTCTACACAGGCGGTGATTAAAGGGCTCACAGATCTTCTTTCGATGTTCTCGCAAACATCAAAGCATTCATGGACTTAAACCTGCATCCAGATGACAGCATAATTTTACTAGGAGACTTCAACCTTCCAGGAATTGACGAACTCTCACTCAGCTGATATAAAAGAAATTGGTAGAGCCGAACAACTATTAGAACTCTCATTTGCCTTCAACTTATTACATATTGTGATTGATTATACAAGAGTTTGTGATACCTATTCTTCTGTTCTCGACCCTACTTTTATTTCCTACCACCTGGTTCCCTTCTTGCGTTACTGTGAAATTTGCAATGGTTTGTCTCATCATAAAATTGTAATCACATCCTTCAACATAAATACAAAAAACATAAAATTTCAAATAAATATTGAAAAAGTACAGCGACTTGCTGCTAGGTTTGTATTTAATAAATATCAGCATTGTACCCCTCCTTCTGATCTCTTTTCGCAAGCTGGTCTTCCGACATTAGAGTCGCGAACGACACAGGAAAGGCTGAAATACTTGTACCTAATTATTCATAATCAGGTTAATATTGACAAATCTCAATTTTTCGAAATTCGGCTTGACGAGACATCACGGCATCGCCATTCTATGTTCATTCCAGCTCCTTCCGTCCGCAATGATTGTTTTAAGTACTGTTATTTCCCTAGAGCGATTAAAGATTGGAACGCCTTATCTAACGCTGCTTTACAGCGCACGTCCTTTGAAGCCTTCGTTAATAGTATAAGCGATTTCTTGTTTTTTTTTTTTTAAATAGCGAGTTTTCTCTTTTATGTTGAGCGAATTCAGCATTGTATACCTGTCATATGTTCCTTTTCTTTTTCATTTTGTGCTGCCTGTACTTGTTCATATTACTAGATGCTTTGACTACAGCATGTATTGTTTTGATTTCGTTGTATTACTTTTAATTTCATTTATATACCTGCATTAGGTTGTATTATGTCTTAAATTTGTTCCTTCCACTCCCGTAAAAGCCCCCCCCCCCCCAAAGGGCTGACAGTATAAATAAATAAATAAATAAATAAATAAATAAATAAATAAATAAATAAATAAATAAATAAATAAATAAATAAATAAATAAATAAATAAATAAATAAATAAATAAATAAATAAATAAATAAATAAATAAATAAATAAATAAAGTTGGCCGTATAGATAGCCTATAGTTTACAGGTAGCTGTTAATTGAGCGCTAGATAAGCAGAAATATATAGTTAAGTAACATCAATTAGAGAAATACTAGTTAAAAATACTTCATGCTCTGGCCTAAGATGGAGATGCGAGGTGATGACTTTTCAGCGCCCAAGACGCCCAATCCTTGAAAGCAGCCTCAAAGGAGATCGCAATAGACAACAAAGCTTACGTGGACCACGTGAACATGCAGAACGCACTTCACCACTCGCACACTCTCCTCCTCATCTGGACGCTGCCGGGGCCATTTCTCCTGGAGCATGTCTTCTATACAGTTGTTACTAAAAGAATTCATTTACCTCATTAAGGTCCAAAAAACTTCCACGTTCGCTCAGTGACTACCGGTTATGTTTCAAGCCCGGTTTTCGCACAATATACGGAATTTCGAAGCTACTTAACTCCCCCCTTCTCCCTCCCGCCTTCTTATAAACGCACACCAAGCAGTTGCAACCTAATAAGATGGATAATGCGAAACAAGGAGGGCGTTGAATTTCTTGTTTTTTTTTTTCTGTACGCACATAGCTATGTATAGTTATGTATGTCCTTCTAACATACATTCCATTTTGTAAGGCTCATTAATGCACTGTGCTATTTCTTTCGTTTTCTTTAGTTAAACCAATAGCAACACAAAAGCAGTTTCCACTCTACAAACACGCGTCAACCATGGACACCAGATAATCCTTCCTTAAAGCTTTATTCGACGCTCTTACACGCCGGCGAAGCGGACAGCTCATCAACCTTATCTTCACAACCATTCGCTCTCCGCTGCGACACGGTTCCTTCAGACATGATCGAAGGCGCAAGATGCGTCAGGAGACAAGTGCGCCTCAAGGCACCCCTCCTCTCCGTCTTCATGCCCCATCCGGGAGTTCCTGAATTACGGAAGCCTGCAAAGTGCTGCAAAGCCTCTCCACTGTGGATCCCCTTCCGTTCAGCAAACTCATTAACCACGAGGCGGGTGTCACTATCGTCCCTCCGGCCTGCGGCGACGAGCCGACCAACAAAGCGCCTTTTCGCAACTCTACAGACTCGGTAGCAGACGGGTCACCTCGGTGAAGCTCTTGGCGGAAAATAGACTGCGACCCAGCCTTATCCGTGACCGAGTTCGCCTGGAAGCGGCCGATCGAGTTCAGCCTCCCCTTCTTCGCCTAGAACAGTTTTCTGCCACCACCATCCGACGCGCTTTCGCCTCCAACGTGTGTTTAAGTTATTTAGACGCTTTCATTTATTTATTTTACTCAATGTTTCTTTGAGGGCTCCTATGCATCGCATAAATGGGTAATACCAGTAATGACTACTGAACAGTAATGTTATATTATTGCCTGCGCTAATGGCCGAACAATTGTCTAAGACAATGCCTTTCTTTCAAGATTGTTTCCAACACATAGTCAAAACAGCTGCTTTGCGTCATAAACTTTACTAATGCTACAGTGCTAGGATATGAAAGAGAACTGAATAAGGGTAGAGGGGGAGAGATAACTGAGGCTCTCCCCCTCTACCCTTGTTCAGTGCTCTTTCATACCGTGCAGCCATTCTCTCGTTCTACCCTACAGTGCTAGGAGTGTCACTAAGACGAAAAACGTTTGGCGTTGGCGTCTCTGAATCCTCCACGCGCCAAACGTGGCAGGCGGAGGGAAGAAAATCCCCTCTCCACTTTCACGCAAGGGGAAGGAGACGCTGGACTAAAAAATTAATACGCAGAAATGAATCAAAGAAGAGATTACGAATAAAAATGGGTTGAAAAAAGGTCGGAATTAGAATGGAACCAGAAAATGCAATCGCATTTCCTCCGCATCGATCGAATTTATCACCCCTAATATTTTTATGCTTCTCACGTTGTGTACACCTAATGCCCGATCCCCGTTAGTAACACACGCAGTAATACTGCCCGAATATATGAGTATATCTGCTTTAAAGGAGACCTGTCTCTTATTAAAAAGATTTTTTTTTTTTCATTTTTGGACGCACTAATTGACGGTTCGATGCCATTTTTCCAGCCAGCAGAATAGCGATTTGGGTGAAAAACACCACTATTCATCCTTAATTCATACGCGGTTAGGTATTTTAGCTGAACAATTGGTTTTGTGGAATACTTGATCTAAATCAACTGAGAGCTATTTTTTTTTCTTACTCTGTATGTTTATGAGAGGAAGGAGGGGATTTAAGCAAACAACGTTGTGCATGGACCACTCATTTTTTTTTCTTTCCTTTCTTTCCTTCTTTATTCGATTCCTTTCTACAGTGAAAGTGGAGCAGGAGCTAAAGGCACAAGGCCTGATAAAGGCTCCTGCCCCAGGTAGCAATTTCGGCATTAAATACATCATCGAAGTTGTGCGAAAATACAATAAGGTTATTTGCAGTAAATGTGTACAAACTTGGATTAGAAATGCTCGCTTTTTGTACAATTTGCGAAGAGGATTATCAATAATATACAAAATACAGATACACGTATATTACTCATATGCATTCAAATATACATAGTGGCGCGCACGCGCACGCACGCGCACACACACACACACACACACACACACACACACACACACACACACACACACACACACACACACACACACACACACACACACACACACACACACACACACACACACACACACACACACACACACACACACACACACACACACACACACACACACACACACACACACACACACACACACACACACACACACACACACACACACACACACACACACACACACACACACACACACACACACACACACACACACACACACACACACACACACACACACACACACACACACACACACACTCACACACACACACTCACACACACACACACACACACACACACACACGCACACGCACACGCACACGCGCGCGCACACACACACACACACACACGCACACGCACACGCGCGCACACACACACACACACACACACACACACGCACGCACAAAGAAATAAACATGTATATGTATACATACATACATATAAAAGATAAACAGCATGATAGCTCATGTTGCACAGAAAATAATAAATATACATATATACAGTAGTCATTACAGTCATGGTGGATGGTGCTTTTAAGGGAAAGAAATGGGGTGGTTTATTAAATATATTTTGACATATTGTTTAAATCTGGGATGCCGAAAATCGAGTTTACCTGACACGATTTTTATTTAATGCGGTATTTGAAAATTTAACGTCTGTTGGCCGTAGTTAGTTCTAGTTACTGGTATTCTTTTTTGCTCCTTGCGCAGTGAGTACTTAGACGTAGTTTGACCTGAAGTGGTTAGGTATAGCTTACTGTTATTTGTGTGTTGCAATAATTTGTAGTAGTATATCTGTGTGGCTGGAAGTATTGCATGTTTAATAAATAGATGCTCAGTAGGAAGATCGCGTGGCTTACCGTGATAGTTCTCAAAAGTTCTTAAAACCTTTTTTTTTAATACTAACAATAGGTTATAATTACTGGCAGTAGCTGTTCCCCCTACTAGTGCACAGTATGATAGTTTAGAAAGGACAAGTGTGCTATACAATGTTTTCTTCAACCATAGAGGAATAAGTTCATCAATTTTATGTATGCATCCGACAGCTCTACTTAATTATTCAGCTAGTTTATGAACGTGTACATTCTATGACATGTCATTTCGAAACCAAACACCTAAGAATTTTTGCTCTTTTACCTCGTGTAATCTTTTGCCGTGGAACATTATTGTAATATCATTACCGAGTGGCTTCTTTATTGGCTTAAATATAACACATTTTGTTTTATTGATGTTTAGTCGCAGTTTATTTATGTGCAACCAATCAGAGAAATGGCTTAGTTAATTGTTGATGTCCTCTTCTAAGACTGATAATGATGTGTTGGAGAAGAATATGTTTGTATCGTCTGCATACATAATGATTTGGGGTGTGGAAGGTATAGAGGGAAGATCATTAATATATAGGTTAAATAATAAAGGTCCCAATATTTATCCCTGTGGAACGCCGTTTACAATGTTTAATCTTGGCGACGACTGGTTATTAGAAGATAAATACTGATATCTGTTATTCAAGTAATCCTTTAAAAGATTGTGTGCATTTCCACGTATTCTATAGCTGTAAAGCTTAGAAAGAAGGACATCATGATTAACACAGTCGAAAGCTTTCCTGAGATCTAAAAATAGACCTATTGTATATAAACGCTTTTCAATATTTTGTAATATTTCATGTTTGATATTCAGTAGTGCATGCTCAGACGACTTGTCATTTTTTTTTTTTTTGAAATTCATACTGGGCAGCACTCATTTTATTATACTATACATTATATTATATTATACTTTCGAGAAGATTGGAAGCAGAGATATGGGTCTGTAGTTGTTTAGAGAATTATCACTTCCTCCTTTATGGATTGGACACACTCTGGCCATTTTAAGTTTGTCAGGGAATACTCCTGATTGAAGCATACGATTGACAATGTGAGCTAAAGTTGGTGAAATGATGTCGGATACATGTTTTACAGGAACGGCCTTAATATTGTCAAATCCAGCGGCACAGTTTATTTTCAGTTTATCTTTTATTACCTTTACTTCATCTGGCGAGGTTGGGGACAATATTATTGAGTTGGCGACGATAGTATTTGGCAAAACAAGTGCAGATGCGCCTTGATAATCACTACGGGAGTAACTTCCACAATTTATAAAATGGTCATTTAATGCAACAACTGATTCCGTAAGACCGAGACTAGCGCCATTTGATGTAACAGTCAAAGTTTTTGCTTGCACATTCTTTCCAGTTAGGCTTCTAACTTCGTTCCACATTTTACTCGGGTCGTTAGAAACCCTTTTAAATAATTGCTCATAGTAAAGAAGTTTTGCCTTTTTTATTTCAGTGCTAACCTGATTTCGATATTTTTTATATTGGACAAGTTCATTTACATCGCGAGTTTTTACAAATTAATGGTACAATTTATTTTTATATTGTATTTTCTTGTAGAGTACATGATTTATCCAAGGCTTCCTTATTCGTTTATCAGGCTGTCTAGTTACAGTTTTCGTAGGGAAAGCTTTGTCATAGCAAGCAAAAAAGTAAGAAAAAAATAAATTGTATGCTTCGTTTGAGTTACGCTCATTTAGTATCAATCCCCAGTTGACATTGATGATTAGTGAGCGAAAATACTCTAGAGAATTATCGTTTATGTGGCGATAATAGTGAACAGTTTTATTAGCTATTCGTTCAGATAGTGGTAAGAAGCAGAAACAGGAAGGTGATCGCTTATATCTGCAGAAAGGACACCGGCTGAGGCAGCAGGATGATGCACATTGGTGACGCACAAGCCAATCAGTGTTGAACTGTGTTCAGTCATACGTGTTGCCTGATTTAAACAAGCGTAGGAATGTATTATAGTGTTGAATTTTCCTGAATATGTATCATCAGATAACATATTTATATTAATGTCACCTAATATCGCGAAGTTTCCACCGCACTTATTTAGGTATAATAAAAGGTCTTCCATAAAAGAAAAAAGACGGGTTTTACTCCCACAGAGTGGTCTATAAACCATGGCTGCTGAGCCAAGGTCGGAATGAATTAAAAGACATTCTACATTTTGAATTATCAGTGAGAAATCTGGAACAACTTCATGCTATTTTTTATATATGCGGCTACGCCACCACCAAGCCCGATGGTTCTGTTTCTTAAATAACAGACATAGCCCTGCAGCTGTACCGGACTTTCGTGTTCTGATAACCATGTTTCCGAAACAAACAGTACGTCAAAATGGCATTTAGCGTGTTACCACTGTTGTCGACCAGACGCCACGCATTTTCGGCCCACGGACGGAATTCGCGCAGACCCTCTCCGGGGTCCCGCCTCGGACTCGACGAGGGGTGCTCTGCTCCGCGCTGCGAAGTAGCGCTCGGGTTACTCGGCCATTCCGACCCCGGACATCTGGTGGCAGAGGGTGTGCGGAGAGGGACTGAGTGGACCGTGCCGCCACTGAAACGGACCCTTTTCGGGCAGTGTGTGTCCTGTACGCCGTGCGAGCGAGTGTTGTAAACGAAGGGACAATAAATCTGTTCCGTTGTTTTTGTTTTTGACGACTGTGTCGACTACACCACTTTTACCACGGGTCCTGCTCAGCGCAATTATTTTAGAAATGAGTAAAATTATTCAGTTAAATTCTCTAGTTTTTTGGGATATAACGTATTAGCTTATAATGCTTAATTCTTGACTTTCAATGTGTTCTAGCTTGACTCAAAAAATTTGGTCTCGTTGCATCAAGACTGCCAGATTCGAGACCCTCTTTAGGCCAATCGGTAAATAAATGTAGGGAGAGTGAGGGGGTCGTTATGAGATACATACCAAGAAAGTCAACAGCTGCGACCACCAAGAAAGTCATTGATATTTTTTCGTTTTGATGAATGTAAAGTAATTATTCGTAAGAGTAACTGATTACAGAGTAGAAAAAAGTGGCACTGGTTTAAGCATGTTTGATCCAGATAGCCGAATGATAGCTCAGTTTTCCATGTTTTTGCTTGGTTTAGCGTTTTTTTTTTCTCTTTGGAGTGTACTCGTCGAGACCTTTTTAACGATATGTGACTGGATGTTGTAGCGCACAGTTTAAATTTTAATCACCATTAACTCAATAACGGTAAGTAATTAATACCTGCAATTAGTTTAGCGAAATCGTACTCAATATAAGCTATTCAGCGATAGATGGCGATGCGGTAGATTAAGGTTCAATTTTTAATCTAGAATAATTAATTAACGGTAATTAATTAAAGCTTAAACTCAGACCAGCACAATTATACTCGACATAAGCTATCCAACGATACATGCCTTCATGCTGTAGCTTGGAGTAAATACTTAATCATAATTATCTCATCACTGTAATTAATTACTGAAACGTAATTTGCAATGGTTAATTATACGTGGCATAAGCTATCCAATGATATAACGCTTGCGTTTCTGTGGTTTGACTCGAAGGTTTGACATCGAGTTTGAGCTGAAGGTCAAAGTGGTGCAGTCCTCCGTTGCTCAACTTTTGCACTGAGAAGAGCTACCCATTTAAGACAACTGTACGCCTCCGGCGAGATCCGAATCCACGCTAAAGAATTTAGGCAAGCGGTTGCTTATGTCATGAATGACATCATATATAGCTCTGTGATCATCTACGCTTGCAATACGCAGATGAAGCAATGACGCTGACACAGCTGTAACATGCACATGCAGCTCGATTACTAACATTAGAAGTATTGTTTAAAATAGCTAACATTTCTAAACTTGTTTTATCCGCATGCTTACCCAACTTGCTCATAGACCTCTGCTAAGTGCAAGGTGCAGGCGTTTATTGACAGTAGAGAAAAAGATTGCACGAAATTAAGAGCAACTTCAACTTCTGACTCACGGGTCGATAACAGCACGCCAAAAGAGCAAAACCTAGTAAAACATATAACATACACACCAGAATCAAGAAAGGAAAAAAAAAAACAATGAATAGTGCAGGTCAGCCATGATTTACTTTGTAACCAACGTACGAATGAAACTCTGGGATGTGGAAAAGACGAAATTCACTCGCGTATCATAGTCCTGTAGTAATGATGATCGAAAATGACGTATCAGCATTCTCAAAAAACACACTTAGATTTGCTTCTTCGTTTCTGATGAATTGAACATTACGACGAATAAACTTAAATGTTTTCGGAACTCTGAACTTAGCATATAAACTGTCTTGGACTTGCAAATGATAGATTGTTGAAGTAGGTCATGAAAAATTACAAGAACGAGAGCAAAAATATCCAGCGTGCGCAAACCAAAGGCAGCTGCTCATCAAGTTCGAAGACTCTAAACACAACTGCCGGTGCGTCGTCGTTTTTTCGAGTAGGAATGTTTATATAGGAGCCTCAGATATACTCGCAGCCTTAGTTTCGACCCTCACTTCTACTCTGCAAGCAGTGAACAGCTTCGTTTAGTCAGGCGCACTTAACGTCGTCGTCGAAACTTTTCCGTCTATTTTATCACCACTGACCACTAATGACGTGCTTCGTAAAACACGCACAATGCAGGGAATTTCACCATGACTTGCTGCAAAAGGTTCAGTTGAGGCCACGTCGGTATCGGCAAGCTACAGTAAGTCATTTTGTTCGGAATAACATTAAACTTGACCAAGACTTTCATTAGCCGCCTTTTGCACTCTATAACATCCGGGGTTTGATCGGCAGCTGCGGCACTCAAAAGTTCATGCGCTAGTGAGTCAAGTTTTATGTAAGCAGGTTCAATTTTTTTGTCTTTATCCTAAGGTTTCTTAATATCATGTTCATTTTTCTCGGTTTCGTTTAGTAACTCGGTCATTTGAGCCGACATGAATGACACAGAACTCTCAATACTGTCAACCTTTTCTCCAAGTACCATGAAAACATATAGCTTCGATCCTTCTTCGTTGAAGATTTAGCTTGCTTATCGGGTTTATATCGATTAGCGGTTCAGGCTATGAGGGGCACAGTAGTGGAGGGATCCGATTCATTTTATTGTGTGTAAAACATGGTCTGGTTTTCAGTTAGATTTAGTTGTAAGCTAAGCACTTTTTCTGTATGTCTATGTTTCTGCGGTTTCGTCGGCTGCTTTCGCGCTGCCAAATTTTACATGATACTTAGCTGACTAGCCCACACGAAAATACTAAAAAGTTCTCTAATGTTTCATGAGCTACGGTATATATTGTTTGATTATTTAACTGGTAACTTCTCTATCGGCTAGAATTTGAGTATTTTTGTTCAATGGTAGAAAGCCTCTGGGCGTTCCGACGACTAATATACTCGCCCATCACTAATAAGGGATAAACGCCTTTTCAGACCTCTACCATATGGCTTGCTCCGCTGTCTCAAAACTTCGTTGCTTGTCATGGTGATGCTTGCAGATAACAAAAAAATTAAGCCCTCAGTTATTAGCATCATTCAAGGAGCACGAAAATAAGAAGAAAAACCACACTGAATTTTGTGATTTAGTGGCATTCCAGTCAGAGGCAGCATTTTCACACGCAGAAAATAAAAAGACGCTTTTAGCATCCAGTGAAGAAATGGTCAATTGAATTTTAAGTGTGCATTCGAATTTGCTTTATGTCGAACAAGCTATCGAGACGCAGTATAGTCTTGTGCACGTCGAATTAGCAAGTTGAATTTCGCATTCGGGATCAGATGTGCACCTCATTTTTCATGCACACACGTCAGTTACTCTGTTAACAAAATAAGGCATCTTGCCCTACTAGAAAGTGCGCACGCTATCGGCAGACGCAGGTTCTACGCGCAACGATGCTTGTCGCTGCTCCTGCACCATCAGGGGATGAGACAGTTTCCGGTCACTCTGGCCACGCAATAAAGTCCTTGCTTCAGATGATACGCCACACCCCATGCTACAATGGTAAGTTCGATTGCTTTTTGCCCTTTGACCTCAAAACTTTTCAGCGCCTCCAGGCTGCTTCTACTTACACCCACCATCAGCACGACGTCAAGCCCCATTGCAAGCCGGCACAGCCTGTTTGCCTCGGGCGGGCTTTATTGTTGTAACAAACGGCATCGCCGAGCCGGAAGCATAGCTTGTTTGTCCAGTTAGCTGAGCCCGCCCCTCGAAGCTTCCTGCATTCTTAGCTTGCTGCTCGGTAAGCGTGCACACCAGCATCTTCATCGAATCTTTGTACAAATTACTACGGCGACAATTTGTGAGAGGCGTTTGCTTCCGCAACAATTTCTGCTTTCCAGCCCATGAAGCCAACAGCAATGAAATACCAGAAATGAACTTACAGATTTTTGCATTCGTGGCAAAATACCCGGCAGCATGTGAAAAAGAAGACTACGCAATGTTGCTTACCCGCTAGTCGTAGCATGAAAAATAGCTGTGGTTTAGCCTGTGATTAAACCTTTTGACCCGGGAAGTGCGATGAGGCGAAAGCCTCTGTCGCACGACACACACACACACACACACACAACTGCGCTGATCAGCGTGCGTGTGTGTCGTCTCTCGTTATTTTGCCCTGGTCTGCCAGTGCTGCGATACCGTTTAGCGATATCATAAGGCAATGATAGTGAAACCCTCATAACCCCTGCACCTACGCCGTAATGTAATTGAGAATTTCATCTTTTTTAGTGTACCCCCAACTCAAGATGAAGCTCATATAAAACAGCACATATTATACTCTGCTAACACCACCGAGCACACGTTAAGATTAGTGTGTGAGAGAGCCACCGAGCGCCACCGATGGAGCGACCGAGGCTGGCGTCAATCATGAGCCGCAGTTGGCACCACGTGGCTTCTTGCTGCTGGAGCAGAAGTTGGTCGAAATAATCACAGTGCTAAAAAAAAAAAAGGCAGAGGTCGCGTATTTGCCTTTAATTTTTCCCGCCAGGGCAGTCCTCTGTGCAAGCTCCGTTTCCGATCAAGAGATGGAAAGCTTCGACAACATACGCTCTCCTTGTGGAATTCTGGCCAGTTTGCAAGCTGCCGCTTAAAATCCCTGGACCCTGACCTGAAGCTCCGACTTCCACCTGGCCTACCCCGACGCGAAGAAACTTTGCTGTGCCGCCTATGGGTTGGTGTAGCATTCACAAACTCGTATTCTTTTATGATAGGTATGGCAAACAGCCCTGCATGTACAAACTGTGGGTGCGACGAGTCTATAGGCCACATTCTTTGTGAGTGCCCAATATACTGTGAGGAAAGACAGTGTCTATGCCATGTGCTGGAGCATCTAGATTGACGCCCATTGACTGAAATTAAGATTTTAGGTCACTGGCCACGGCGATCGTCCGCGGTGAAGGCCTCCCAGACACTGCTTCGCTTTATGAAAAGTACAGGCCTATAATCGAAAGACTATGATTTTGCTTTTATGCTACGGGATATTACTGTGACGTGATATGATGGGACATGTCTGTGATGTTCCTCTTTCACAACTTTTATATCCACTCACCCCTTTCCCCCAGTGCAGGGTAGCAAACCGGTTTCTTTTACAGGTTAACCTCCCTGCCTTTCCTGCTCATCTTCTTCCTCCTCCTTCGACAAGCACGGTTGTATGCGCTGAGAATGGACAAAAAGCGTTTGCACACTGCCCTGCTTGTAAGAAGCACATCAGAGACAAGTTTTCGTTCATTCGTTCACGCTAAACTGTTCAGTAAGTAGAAGCCGGCACCGAAGGAGCTAGCTGAAACTCCCTTGCACATTTTTAAATTTCAAGGTGCTATCAGTAGTGCAAAGCTCAGTATTGTTACTACCCTTGCTCGCCACCCCTACTCCCAGCCCCTAAGACGCCAGTCCAATACCACTGCATATGCCGGCACGATCCAAAACCGACTGGCCCACATCTCATTTGTACTGCACTCCGATAACGTGTTCTGCGTTTCCAAACATGCTACGCAGGAATTATTTTTTGCCCCCTGGATTTCGTTACCTAGTGATGGTTTCTGAAAACTGGCACATCAGCCTCAGTGTTCCCCACAACCGCGGCAACACATGAGCTGAACGAGGGATGGTAAATGTCGGCCTCTGCAGCGTTTTAGCGGCGAATGCAACTGACCATGTTATTCTGCGACAGTTCGTCAACTCGGTGTGGTGTTTTGGTTCCAAAAATATCTGATTTAATGACTCATGTAGAGTGTAAATAGAGCACAAAACCATTCCTGCGAAATCTAAGCGGCATTAGACGCGTTGCAAAGCAGGAGAGTGGTGCGCGTGATCCCAATTCCAGCGTAAACAGGTCGCTGCAGAAATATATAGCCACAGTACGTAATCGCGCCTAATAGGGGAAAAATATCGAAAGAAAGTGTTTCGTGCTTAGAAGATGACAATACCCGATAACTGCCGTACTCTTCTTGCTTTTATTTTATTAAAATTTGATATGCACAACAAATGCTTCAGGTCGTGATGTAAATAATGATAGCCTGTGTGTCTTGACACAAAACATTCCTTGGGAACTTTTTTTTTCGAGCAACATTATCTTGTCACAGAAAAATAGTTGCACACTATCATATTGAAAAATTGGTACTATAATATAAAGTATGAAGGTTCCTTGTGCCATCATATTCCCACCAATGGGGAACATTTGACTGCCACGTGGTAATTAGCCTTTGCCATGTCTTTCTGCGTTGCTGGCTCTACAACATAATATGTCCTTTCACTTTTATTTGGGCCCTGCCGCACTAGATCAGTGGTCACAGCTCTGAACTGCTGACCCTGAGGAGGCGGGTTTAATATTGTTCTCCGCGGCCGCTTTTTATCGGAGGCGAAAGCAAATTAAGGCGCCCTTTTACTGTGCGACGTCAGGGCTCGTCAAAGAATCCCAGATGGTCGCAATTACCTGAAGTCCTCTGTAAGGCCGCGGTGGTCCTTTTTCAACACTTTCGGTGCGCCCGTCGGAGAAAGCGGCGCAAATAGAAAGATCAAGAACCTTCCCCAAGGAAGCACTGCGGATTACGCGCTCTCGACCGTGGCGCTGCGCCTCGTCAACCCCGTCGACACTCGTAGTCTGTCGCCAGACAGGCTACGATGTAAGCAGCGAGAAATGATGAGGTAGTACAGACCAGCGTCTAGTAACGTTTGTAGAGATGCACAAGCCTGCATCCCACTGTATGGGCCCGTCTTTATAGCCCTGCTGACCACAAGTTCTGGAAGGGTCGAGTACACAAAGACCGAGGTGGAGGAGCACAGCACCGCGCGTGCTGCAATGTTTGCGCACCCTCTCAGCACCCCCTCTCCCTTCTGGAAAATTCGGACATGATTATTTAGGAGCGCAACGCGCTGCGAGAGTCGGTTCTGGATTTGGCTTCGACAGCGGTAAGAGGCAGGGCCCGGCTTTTGAGGAAGTCGTGATAAAAGAGCGGTGACCTCATGTGTTATGTAATGCGCCAACTCGCGGAGCTGCGTTTAATTTAGGACGAGTCTTTGTTGTAAAAGTATAGGGAACCCAAGCTCAAGTTTCGTCGCATGGTGGCAGCGCCGCATTCCTGGCGTGGTGGCGAAATGTGAAACGATGGGACGTCTCCGGAGCAGGCACTCCGCTAGCTTCCTGTGCACGTGCGGCGATCGAGTTGCGCCTGGCGGTTATTTGGCGATACAAAAACGCTTCCGCTGATGTGAAACGGAGGTACTAAGTAGCATTGTGTCATGGATAGCCACAATAATAGGCGAAGCGGAAAAAGACGACGCTCACGTGTGGAACTTTGCAGATTTCATTGGAAGCGCTTCCACAAGACCTGTTTTCTAACCGCATGACAGCATTCAGAGAAGTCTCGCGTTCTTTGTGGAAACAAAAAGGGCCAATTTTCCCCTTCTCCATAAACTCAAAAATGTTCGACAGTTGACAAAGACGTTTTAGAGAGGCATCGAAAGAGTAAAGTGATTTAACACCATGTATACGAAGTGAAAGGAGTGGACGATTATCCTGCTCTTCGCTCCGCGCGTGTCTTGCTTAGCCGATTTTGTGTGCTCCCTCCTGCTTTGCGAGTGCTCTGAAAGCAACCAAATCAACAGATATCCAGCGTGCGACGTCCGCGATCGATAAGGATGTGTGAATGTGCCCTACGACCAAGAAAATATCTTGGAACGAGGCTTTTTTTTTTTTTTTGAGGGGGGGGGGGGGGGGTACATGCTTGGCTGAGCCGCTTTTACAGATTTCCACAAATTGGCCAATAAATGAACGAACGTTATTATTATTCATAACCATTCATCATGAATGGTTATTATTATTCATAGCAAAAATATGTTGGAAGTGCAATACATAAGCGATCCTAGTTATGGCTCGATTTACACTACTCGCACAGAGCACCCTATTCGCGTCACAGGTTTCGTAAATGCAAACCAAATATAAATGAAGCACAACCATTTAATAATAACCGAAATAAAGCACGATTGTAGTACAAGCTTCGATTTCACCTTCCTTCCGAGCCAGCGAGCCGGTTATGTCGCGTGCAGCGCGCGGAGCACGCATGTGCTTTTGAGACTGCTAGCGTTCGTGCCTTTGAAGAAACACATCTCCTTCGGACTATAGGCTCCCAAAGCATCGCTGGGCGGCGCTGCGGCTCCTGATGGGCAACGCCATCTGTGGCAGAAAAACACACACTGGGGCGCCGCCGGCTCGGCTCGCTGCCTTCGCGGCGTGCGCCGCGCGCTTTCTCTCTCACGAGCACGCGCCCTGACGCGCACCCGCAGGCGCATCGCGACATGCCGCCTGCATTCCGTCTTGATGATTGGACAACCTGCCGTGTATTTCCATGGAGGAAACGTAATTATAGGCGAGAAAATTTTTATTCATGTCTGCACTGTAGAGCAGACGACAGATGGCGATGAGTAAATATTGATTGTGAATGCGTTTCCCACGTTAGCGAAAACGTAGGAAGTGCACCTCGAGGTAAGCCTGCTATTTAATTATATTTTCGTATATAATATTTTTAAAAACTGCTGAAGTATTATCAGTACTCTGAAATAAAGCGGCTCGCTCGTTGATCATCGTTTTGGCCTGTAGCATGAGATATATATATACGGTTTTGTTTTTATTATTACGACGTTACTAAAGCGAATCTTGCAGTAGAAGAATAACCTATAGTCCGAAGGAGACGTTTCTTCAAAGGCACGAACGCTAGCAGTCTCAAAAGCACATATGCATGCTCCGCGCGCTGCACGCGACATAACCGGCTCGCTGGCTCGGAAGGAAGGTGAAACCCAAGCTTGTACTACAATCGTGCTTTATTTCAGTTCTTATTAAATGGTTGTGCTTCATGTATATTTGGTATGCATTTACGAAACCTGTGACGCGAATAGGGTGCTCTGTGCGAGTAGTGTAAATCGAGCCATAACTAGGATCGCTTTTGTATTGCACTTCCAACATATTTTTGTTATGAATAATAATAATAATGTTGGCCCATTTATTGGCCAATTGCGGAAATCTGTAAAAGCGGCTCAGCGAAGCAGGCTTTTCACCCCCCCCCCTTCCCCCCCCCCAAAAAAAAAGGCCTCGTTCCTTAATATTTTCTTGGTCGTAGGGCACATTCACACATCATTGTCGATCACGGACGTCTCACGCTGGATATCTGTTGATTTGGTTGCTTTCAGAGTACTCACAAAGCAGGGGGAGAGCACAGAAAATCGGCAATGCAAGACACGCGCGGAGCGAAGAGCAGGATAATCCTCCACCCCTTTCACTTCGTATACATGGTGTTAAATCACTTTACTCTTTTGATGCCTCTCTAAGACGTCTTTGTCAACTGTCGAACATTTCTGAGTTTATGAAGAAGGGGAAAATTGGCCCTTTTCGTTTGCACAAAGAACGCGAGACTTCTCAGAATGCTGTCATGCGGTTGGAAAACAGGTCTTGTGGAAACGCTTCCAATGAAATCTGCAAAGTTCCACACGTGAGCCTCGTCTTTTGGCGCTTCGCCTACTATTGTGGCTACCCATGACACAATGCTACTTAGTACCTCTGTTTCGCATCAGCGGAAGCGTTTTTGTATCTCCAAATAACCGCCAGGTATTTGTATCTCCAAATAACTCGATCGCCGCACGTGCACAGGAAGCTAGCGGAACGTCTGTTCCGGCGACGTCCCATCGTTTCACATTTCGCCACCATGCCAGGAATGCGGCGCTGCCATCGCGCGGCGAAACTTGAGCTTGGGTTCCCTATAGCTTATTCTTCTACTGCAAGATTTGCTTTAGTAACGTCGTAATAATAAAAACAAAACCGTATATAGATCTCATGCTACAGGCCAAAACGATGATCAACAAGCGAGCAGCTTTATTTCAGAGTACTGATAATACTTTAGCAGTTTTTAAACATATTATATACGACAATATAGTTACATAGCTGACTTACCTCGAGATAAACTTCCTACGTTTTCGCTAACGTGGGAAACGCATTCACAATCAATATTTACTCATCGTCGTCTGTCGTCTGCTCTACAGTGCAGACGTGAATAAAAATTTTCTCGCCTATAATTACGTTTCCTCCATGGAAATACGCGGCAAGGCTTCCAATCATCAAGACGGAATGCAGGCGGCATGTCACGATGCGCCTGCGGGGGCGCGTTAGGGCGCGTGCTCGTTCGAGAGAAAGCCCGCGGCGCACGCCGCGAAGGCAGCGAGCCGAGCCGGCGGCGCCCCAGTGTGTGTTTTTCTGCCACAGATGGCGTTGCCCATCAGGAGCCGCAGCGCCGCCCAGCGGTGCTTTGGGAGCCTATAGTCGCCTCTCTTTTGTAAATACGTTTCTATACTTTTTATTGTTACTGTTTATAAAGTTGTTTCGTTCATTGCTTCGAGTTGATCATCATTCGTTTCTCCGTGACAATTGCATGTCACCGGCCAAGTCGATGGACACCTCTTGAAAGAGTTGAGGGTCAGAAGAAGAGGAGAAGAAAGAAGAAAGGATCAAACCTGATTTTATTGCGTCCTCCACGCCGCCTTCCATAGCAAGTGTAACTATTTTGACGTTAAATACCGTGAAGCAACCAAAAATGTTATTTATTATTATCGACTATTTTTGTCGCCTTTATAATAATATTGCGCATTTATACACTGCGCAGCTGCGCTCTAAGTGTGGCAGCACTTGTAGTAGCATGTTTTCGCCGCGGTCGTGTTGATCAATTCGAGATGACTATAGGAAGCTCGAGGCTTATGCGATGGAAGTTACGTTGGTATACCGTCGTCACGCACAACAGAACGGAACAAGAAATTACCGCCGCGGTTAGCATGTTAGTTTCGGCCTTGCCACTACGGCAGCGATTTTTTCAGCGCTCCCAAAGTTTAGTTATGCGTAGGTTTCTTTGGCATTCAACACCGAATTTATCCCATTCCTCACTTGTGATTACATATTATTTCAGCTCCGCTAGAAGAATTTGTTCGCTAAATGACACAGCTTATTCCATAACAACCCACTTCTACAGCGAAAAATTTAATCAAAAAGCCTTTAATTTTTGGCGAATAAGTATTGATACTTTTTTTATCGCACACACTGAAGTATGCGGCAATGGCTGCTCTGGTCACCGTTTTATAAAAGGCGCTGAGAAAGTGAATAATCCTATATCTCGCCTAGTCAGCTTCGCCGACTAGGATTGAGTGAACTAGTTTTACTCTGAACTTAGTAACTGAGTGCCATCATCATCATCATCATTAGGAGTGTACCCACTGCAGGGCGAAGGCCTCTCCCATATACTCCTCCGCTTAGCCCGATCCTGTGCTAGCTGCGTCCACTTGACCCCACCGAACTTCTTAACCTCTTCCGCCCATCTAAATTTCTACCACCCCCTGCTACGCTTTCCTTCCCTTGGAATTCAGTTTGTTACCCTAAGCGACCATCGGTTATCCTCTCTTCGCACCTCATGACCTTCCTATGCCCGTTTCTTCTTGATTTCCACTAGAATGTCATTAACTCGAGTTATTTTTCTCACCCACTCTCGGCGCTTCCTGTCCCTTAGCGTTACACCTACCATTTTTCCTTCCATAGCTCTCTGTGTTCTCCTCAACCTAATTAGAAGCCTTTTAGTTAGCCACCACCGCTTCCAATTAAACAATGGAAAAGTGGAACCTGCACCGCAGGCTTCAACAGGCTCGCCTTCCTCAATTGTAATGAGAATACGACAAGCTACCCCAGCATAGTCCGGGTCTCGCACTCCGATGTGCCGCTTGCTCTCCTTGTGGCACTGAGCGACTGAGCCCACTTGGTTGGATGGTCTGCACAGAGAATTACAACTGTCGCTGACGCATCAAGCTAGACGTTACAGCAGTTGAATATGGTTGAATACGGAATAACAAAACGCATTCTTCGCGCGCTGCGCTAAGAGTACACGCATTGCAGCAGCGGCACGTCTCTTGATGAATGCGGCACTGAGCCAATTTAGCGCACAAAACTATTGTGGCGCAACAGTCAGCATAAAAGAACCCCGACCCCGCACTGCGAGCTCCAATTTGCCCCATAGAGCCACAAAGCATTCCTCACACGTAGTTGGAAATCAAAACAAAGAGAAAAGAATTGCACGAAACACATTGAGCAAAACAAGCAGGAATCTAGGCTGGTTGCAGCTGGGTGCATGTTACTGAAATCGCAGCAGTGCGTAAACACACACACACACACACACACACACACACACACACACACACACAC